>NC_064756.1:22757509-23087509 GCF_011397635.1 Epinephelus fuscoguttatus
TCTCCACTGTGATATTAAGGTTTCCATCTGTGCCATTCCTGGTTACCAGCTTGTAGCTGGTTGCATACTGGATGGGAAAGACAGTTTTGCCCAGTTAGTTAATTTGTTACACCCAGACATCTTATCCAGTATTTCCTTTATACTATTTCAGACCTTAATTATGTAAAATTATAGAATTGAGGTGCTTACTGATTGAAAGGCAGCAGCCACCAGGTTGGAGGGAAAGATGTTCCTGTAGAAAGAAAAAAAAAAAACACAACAACTAAACAACACTTCCAAGTGTTTACTAGAGGCCTTGGGAAATCCCAACAAAAAAAACATGTGGTTGTGATTGGAAGGGGATAAATTACATGCTTGGAAACCGAACGGCACAACACAATGCAAATGCTTAGGCCTTGTTTGTTTGTTTTTTCTCTATCGGCACACACAACTGCATGAAACAACCCTGACCGCTTATGAGAAAGGACACACGAAGCAAGGACACATTGCTACAAGGCAAACACATTGCACAGCCATAGACTGAACTCTGTTGAGTTCATACATGTTTCTAAGTCTGAAATGTTTGCGTGCCACATAAGAGTCCTACCTTATAGCCTCACTTTGAAAAAAAAAAAAAACCTAGTTATTTCTGTCTATTGTAGAGACAGTGGCTAGCTACACCCTCTGGGTGTCAGTGACAGCCCAAACAGAAGGAATCACAAGATCGATCATGTGGAAATAGCTCAGAGAATTTAACTATTAATCCCCTTTTTTTCCTCCCCCCCTCTACTTCTAATTGCTGTTGTGTTATTCATTCTCCGCTAACAAGTACACACACACGTTGCTATATAGGTCGAGCTGCATATTAAATCTCTAAAGAACTCCTGAAACCCATGCGTCCCCGATACCCCTATATGTAATGGATTTAGAGTATATTAAGGAATTAACTTCACAAGCTCTTTCCAACCATTCATTCCCCTTTCACTGGAACCATAATGCATCCGAATTAAACATCATGTGACTGTGGGACAGACAGGACGGCATGCAGCTTCTGGTTGTGCAGCAAAAAGCCATGACAAAGAGGCTGTCGGGCTTTCAAGTCAATATTAGTCTTCATTTGGATATTCAAATAGATTAACTCTTGTTTTATTGTATATGTGTCAATTTAGTATAATTAGGCCTAATGAATTTTAGAACAGCTTCACAAACTGCTGGATTGGAGCCTGATGCACAGACAACCACGCAATGTATAACACAGGGCTTTAAAACATGTTGTGTCCTCCTGACTCAAGTTTTTCAGTGTCAAAAAGACCTAGATGTTTGGGAAAGGCAGCACAGCATTGCTTTGCATTATGCATTGACCTAAATTTTGCATAGAGTTGACAACGCAGAGCAGAAACACTTCCTTCCTTTTTATACTGAACAGGTAAAAACCCCCAATTCTAAATAAAGGATATGTACGTGTGCACTATTCTTAGGCATTCACCGACAGCCACAAAGGTTCCACTTCCTCCAGTCGTCATGTTTTTACTTTTCCAAAGAAGCACCTACAGTTTACTTTCTACAATACACAACGAGTTAGTCAACACAGAACAGGTTAACATCCTTGTGTGTGTTCCTTTTGCATCCAATATGCTTGCTATGCTAAATAAGTGGTATGTTCAGTAATATATCTAAAGGCTCTACTCGTTTTGGTTTTGTGGAGTTTTTCTTTGGCTCAAATTGGGATTCTGGAAGAGGATCTCAGACGCTGTACATATTGTAAAATCCTGTAAGACACACATGATTTTTGACAACGTAAAAAGACGTGACTAAGCACAGGTAAAGATAATGATCAGAGTGGTATGACAACAATCCACACAAGGTGAAACATCATTAGATATGTGCGTGCGTGCATGTGCGTGTTTCTTTTATGGCGGGCTACT
Source organism: Epinephelus fuscoguttatus (assembly GCF_011397635.1). Classification (NCBI taxonomy): domain Eukaryota; kingdom Metazoa; phylum Chordata; class Actinopteri; order Perciformes; family Serranidae; genus Epinephelus; species Epinephelus fuscoguttatus. Next base: position 22,759,414 of record NC_064756.1, read on the forward strand.
GATAATTGCTCTGACGTCTTCCGAGCATCTTGTTACACCAGGATCTGGCAACAAGCAGGTAGCACTCCATGCATGTCATAGAATAATAAATGTTTCGCCTCCTACCCTACAACAATGACTCTAGGTCTTTAAAGGAACGAATGATGGATTTAAAAATGCTCCCACTCTGTTCACATTGAGCCAGTTTTAGACGGGATCCGGAGAGTAGTGAGATTAAAGTTTGAGTATAATGAGTTAGGAACGTTCAGTAAGTTTAAAACCCATCAGATGTTCACAGCTTTGTGTCTATTGTTCCGTATGTTTAGCTACCTGCTAAAAAATGTTCTGTTGTCAGCAACACTGACGAGGCATTCCTTAAAATGTAACATCAGGAGTTTGAAAGGTAAAGCAGCTTATTTAAAAAGGAACAGTGTGCAAGATTTTCAGTTGTCTTGCATCGGTCCAAATCAGGGACTAATTTAGTTTCAACCTAGAGTTGGTTCATGTTCTCACAGCAGCGTTTACAAGTGGACCAAATAAAATGCCCTGCGCGAGAAAGCTGCTCTTGATTGGTCAGAATTTCCATGCAGGAAAAATCCAGGAAGTAAACAAAACGTTTAAACAAACTTGAGTTCAATTGAACCGAACCAAACAGGGCAGGTCTGAAAGCACCCTTAGTGGCATATAGGTGTGGATTGTAGATTGCAACCAGCTGAAACTTTTCCCAGTTAGAATTCCTTCAGTGTTCATTGTTCAGGAGGTTTTTTTTAGCAGGAGCTGGATTATCCACAGAGGTCTCCTCCTCTCCAAAACAAACAGACCCCGTGGTAGAAACAATGAATAGAGCAGTTTCATCAGTGTTTTGTGGACACTCTGTTTGTTGAGAGGGACGCTTTCTGGCTGATGCAAAAATGCGAATGTCCATTCTGGGCTACTGTAAAAAATATGGTGGCACAAAATGACGGACTCTGTGGACATCCCAATTCCTATGTAGATATAAACAGCTCCTTCTAAGGTAACGAAAACATAACAATTCTTATTTTCAGGTGATTATACACTAAGAAAGCACGCAAATTATATTATATTGTGTCTATATTTGTGTTATTTCAATATATGTCCCTAAATCCTACATATGACCTTTAAAAAAGAGGAAATTCCACCTTAATTTACTAGAAAGCTGAAAAAGAAAACTACTTGACTTTAGCTGAGATGGCAATGTTGAGCTTGGATCCATAAGATGAAAAATACTAAAAATAAAGGATAAAAAGGGATCCAACACAGTCTAACACCACAGGTACTTGGGATAAAAGCAGGCAATGCGTGAACCTCTTTGAGGAAATACTTTGTGCCACACAATCGGTATGTAATGTCACTAACTTCCTGTAACCTCGGGCAAAAACAGCATGTAGTCAAATTCACAGGTGACGTTAGCACCAACTCATATCCGTCACCTGTGAATGTGGACCATATTGTTCTAAGTGGGAGACCAAACAAAGGCGGGGGATGGGAAACGTCAATAAGGATGTGTAGGAGTGACTCCAGCCAGGGTTTAACACATCACATACACCCCTACGCTGACATGTGGTCTTTTACTGTACTGTGTGGACAATGACAGAGCATAATTCAATAGAGTTTGTGTCTGTGAACAATGACCAGGCCAATTTTACGCTGTAATGAGCAGCTCTTGTGTCACAGTCCCACACTGTCTTTGTTGTCAAAACTAACTGGGACACCAACTGAGAGGGCTCGCTCTAATGAGAGGCACAGGTTTCGCCTGCTGTCCTATTAGGATAGCGTGTGTGTGTGTGTGTGTGTGTGCGTGTGAGCTTTTATCCTGCACGAGATAAACATTACTTTACTGAGCTTTTTCTTCAAAACAGCAGCCAGCTACAGTAAACAAATCTGAACATGGTGCATCTGACATGTTGCATTCAGGAGCATCAGTTAACAACAACTGCTGCACTGATTCTTGGGGTAAATCTGCTCTACATTATGAGTTTACATCCTCATCGTTAAACATGAACAGAGTCAGACAAAATGCCAAATAGCCCATCTGAGTTTTGCAAAACCAGAACATTGTGTTCTAACTTGAATACCAGCATGTGTCTGCCTCAGATTTGAAAACAAGGGGGGGTAAAAGTGATCATCTGCGAGTGGTTAGGTTTTGCCCTGTTACTCTTGCATGTCTAATCTGGCAGTGGACAGCATGAGATGTTTCAAGGAGGGGGTTGCCAGGACAAACTCTTTGAGGAGAAGAAGGAGAGAGGTTGGAAAATGGAAAGCAGCTCTGAACGCTCCAAAGAATGTTCAAACTAACCAGACAAAATTATGCAACAGAGTCCCAAGCATAAAAAGACTGCATGTGAACAGTGAAAGTTCCAATCTCTCTGCAGAAACGGAAAATTGTTTGAAGGCATCAAATTAGCTGATAATGGACTGTTAAAGAGAGATCACACATTCCCATTAAACACAAAGGAGTGTGTTTATGCTAAATACAGTCCACTTTCCTGTCTTTGTAAGGGAACCGGCCGCTTCAGCTCACATCACAGTGTGTGGCAATGTGTACACAGAAGTTCAATTCAATTTACCTTCACAGCTTAGCCGCCCTGATAAGCAATACCATCATGCTATCTTTGCTTTTGGGGTAAAAGAGGGTGGAAGTAGTTGTGTAAGACACTGAATACATGAGAATGTGTCAAAAGATGTTCACATCTCTCTATTTCAGGCTCTGAGTCAATTGTTAGCCAACTATGGGCACCCTGCTTCCCTTTACTCCTCAGTATAGATGAGATGGCACAGGTCTCATGAATGCCCCATGAATGTGACACGCAGATAAAAAAAGACTAATTTCCATCCGATACGTTTAGAGCTGTACAGTGGAGAACACACCGTGCCAAAAGGCCTGCATGTTGGAGGACACTTAGACAGCCTTGTGACCTCAGACATGTTACACCACATTTCTTTCTTCCACGTGTCTGCGCATCAGCCTGGACAAAAAATGTGGCCCACGACGCACATCCGGTTGTCAATTCATAAAAAAAAAGTAACATTCTCTGAAGTCATGGTGAAGCAGTTCTTACTTAGAGTAAAACTAAAAGCAGAGTTGTGGTGGTTTTATTGTCACAGACGGGACAGTCCCGACAGGAAGAGTGTAACCACTCGTCTCTCAAGGTGTTACGCACATGTTAGTGCCTTTTGGGGAGCTAAGAGTATGTTTCTCACTGAGCAGTTTTGTGTCAATATCACGAAGGCAATAGTGTGAAAACAGAATAGTAATTTAAGTTTAATTATTTTAAATGTGAAAAGGATTGTGTTGGTTTCATTAAATAGTCGGTGGCAACCGGCGCTCTGTCCCTGGGAGTTACCGGCCACAGCTCAGCTGACGCAACTGCCTGTTGTCATTACAGCACCACAGCGTGTCTACCTGATGGTGGACTGAGCCAAGGGTCTCATTTGACTACTACCCCACTGTTAAAGTTATTTTCCCTTTAAGTGTTGTAAAAATAAAGGTTACCAGACGGGACAGAAGGTAAAAAGGGACTTGTATCTTTTCCTGAGAGCTACTGTATCTCACTTTGGCAACGTGTACCCGCGGGAAGGCGCTGATGAACACAGCCATCATAATTACTTCTAAAGAGTTTGTGGGCTCAGCAGGTGAGACTGTATGAGGGGATTCACTCACCTGATCAAATCTAAGAAGGAGTCTATGACTTCTTTGGCGGCAGGCACGTCGTCATCCAAGCCTTGGATCTTGGGTTTGGACATGGAACCCAACCCCGGTGTCAGGATGTAAGCCATCACAACCCCGATGGAGGACGCAATTAAGGTGGTGACCAGGAAGAAGAGCATAGCCCAGCCACCAAGTTTGCCCAGGGCTTTGGGGTCGATGCTGGCAGCCCCGGACACCAGACTGCACACTACCAGGGGGATGATGATCATTTTCAGCAATCTAATGAGCAGCTCACCGGGGAAACCGACGTAGATGATCTGGGTCCTGGTGAGGTCCGCGTTGCGCACAGCGAGTCCAATAAAAACACCGATGATGACCCCGGCCACGGTGAGGATCACCAGCAAGTTGGCCATCACTATCCTCTTCACCCGCTGGGCCAGTGGCTCCTTGCTGCCCTTCTTGGGGCCGTTGGTGCCGTTGGCCAGCTGCTCATCGAGGTGCGCCTCGCCGTTAGCTGCCCTGCCTTTCTCCATGTCCATCTTCTCAGCCATTGTGCGCGTTAAAAGTTACTATGGAAATTATCCTAAAAGCACAAATACTTCTCTAAAAAAATCTGTAGTGAGAGTACCTTTAAGTAGTGTCGCCACACGCCGACGGCTTCCCCGCACGAGTACACGATGCTCCTGTTACTCACAGTGTCGCCTACTTATAACCAGACAATACACGCCCCGTCCCTGTCACGTGTGAACTGGGCGTGCTTAAAAAGACTATTTAATTTTTTCAACTGTTCCATTACATTCATTCAAATGCAAATACGATCAGGCATCCTTCTTTTAAGGCTTTGTGTGTCTTATTTTAGGTTGAACACAATATCATGCTCATCATACCATACACAAGATTGTTGAAGTTTGGGTAATGTGGACAGGTAGGTTACAAACATGACAGGAAGGCCTTGTTGGTCAGGTTCATGTTTTACTGTTTATTAAATGAAGATTGAAGGGCTGTTATTTTTAGTAAAATGCGCTCCATCTGTGATAACTTCGTCTGGTTGGATGATAAAGTTGTTTGAAGCAGAAGCCAGACGTGTACTTCTCTGAAAAATGTTGTTTCACCATTGCAGATATTTCAGATATCTGGCACACACACACACACACACACACACACACACACACACACACACACACACACTACAGCTAATGCAACAAGTCTCCATGCATGGTACATGATGTAAATTATTCTGAAACTAAAGTATAACTCTGAAACAAGCCTCAAGTATTGCATCATGCAGTGAAAAGCACAACTACATGCAAACTCCCTTGAGCATAAATATAACTAAATACATGTTTTCTTTTCTTTTCTTTGTTTAAGTAGTTGCAAAATTACTTTATATTTTGTGTATATGTTATTCAGTCATTATTATTTTTTATTTTACTCATTTAATTTGGTCATTATTACTCCACTTTTAGGAGCAGGGGGTGGGTAAAGGGGGGATATTACTGTTTTAAAAGAAAACCATGAATCTGTACTCCTGTATCATCATACATGCAGAGTATTGAATAAAACGTGGTTGTAAAAAAAATGCTGAAAATCAAACCCAATGTAAAAGCTAAAATCAAAAACCAAGAAACTCAGCCAATACTGAAATACTACTCTCTTATATTAGAATAGCAATAACTGGGTTGCGTTTGCTGAACAGCTGTGGAGACTGCCACTGCACTTTGATGAGACCTCCCTCCTCTGTATGCTTATTTGCTCTCCTCCCGAGTACCAACTCAATGAATGCCATTGTTATCATAGTTATATCATCAAAGGATAGTGCATGTAGAGCCACGAGCACAGCAGTACAATTAATCTATTTAATCATTAATGATCTGGTATGTTTGAATGACAAGTGATGATAATTAAGGGCTTGCTTTGCATCATGTCAACGGCACTTTGTCTTACCCAATCATTAGAGATAGACAGGAAAGCATGCAATACACCACATCCTTCTACTTTCATTCTGATATTTATACAGGGACAAGTGGTGGCAAAAAAATAGGAATGAAAGTGACTGAGAATGAAAGTTTGGGATGGAAAAGAGCGGTTTCAAATTTTCTTGAAAATCATAGTTTCCCGACTACAACCCTGCAGTTTTTGGCAAGGTGGGTATCAATCTGTAACAAGAGACAGACTCTCATTGTCCGAAATACTGAGGACTACAGTCTGATAGCCTAAAATGTGTGTGTAGAGGGCCAAGAAAGCCTGGGGTAAGCTTACACTCAAACAACAATCCGAGCCCGTTTTAAACAGAGTCCCACTGGTAGAAATTTGTGGGAAAAGCACCTTTAACACCAAAGAATGCCCACAGGACCAGAACCCAGGCCGGTAGGAAACTGTCCTCTCAGTGCTCAGTTTGTTATCTCAGGCTTGTTCTTTGTTCCCTCTGACTGTGTGAATGATTGGAGGAATTGCTGTGATTCTGTGAAATAGTGTATTACTCTGTGAGAAAGGACAACTTCAATAGCTAAACCCGCAGGCACATGACACAAGAGCCGAGAGAGTTTTTCTAGAGTAGGCCCCATCTATGAAAACACACACTGCACTCACACAAGCTGCACATGCTGATGAGATGAGGTTTTGCTGATATTTAACATCCTATTTGACTGGTCTTCTAAATGCTAATCTCTTACAACAAGGATGACAAAACTGTGCAGACAAGAGTCTTCGATCAATGATATTGACAACCTAGAGCATGCTGCGGACATGAGCGCAGATTCCAGTGGCAACAGCTTTGATTACTGGTTTAAATATTCTCTTACTATGCATTTACCATTAAACCCAGTTCACAGTCTAACGATAACCACTTAGTATGTGAAGGACACTTTACACAGCTAGCGCAGCTTGACATTTTTGGTTTTAAGTGATTTATCTTTACAGCTAGGATGGACTGTTGTAAAATTTGGTACAGAGGTCCATGTTCTACTCCTTTTCATTAAATAATTCTCCAACACTGTAGTTTTTGTCCGGATATCTGTAAAATGACACTCTCACCAGCCTCAGCCGCTCTTTGCGTTTAGTGCTATCGCTACTGTTAGCATGCTAACACACTAAACCAAGACGGTGAACATGATAAACATTACACTTTCTTAACATCAGCATGTTAGCATTGTCAAAGGCATAAGTTTCCTTTCAGAATTGTGGGGGACACATATTAAACGTGGGGTTTTAGGAGTCCTCTGACAGAAAATTTCGAGCATCAAAAACGTAATTTCCTGCATTCTGGTGAATGTTTATGCACTAATTTGTGCTTTTTCTGCACCAATTTATGGTGTAAATGTCTTTAATTTTGTCAAAATAAAAGCCCTCCTCTATTTTCATGTTTGAGTTTGTTTGGACAATTGTACATGTTGTAAATACTGAGGGGGCATTGTCATTGTTAGCATGTTAGCATGCTGATGTTAGCATTTTGTGCTAAACACTGCTGCACAGCCTCTAAGTGAAGCAGTTTTGTTGTTTTGTAATAACTCATATCATGTGCAGGCCTACACAGGTTTTACTGATGCACCAACATGGAAACTCAAGAAATAAAAAGACAAGTTGTTCTGCAAAAGCAAAACAGGATGTGTAAATCCTTATAAGAGCTTACAACAATGCAAAATGCAAACCATGGTTAATTTTTTTATGCTCAAATTTCACCTCAGTTTGTATCTTTTTTACAGAAGCTTGTTTTAAAGTTGATCACAAAAACACTGAATCTTAATCATCTCACTGCTGAGGTTCTGATGTACCTGAACCAGGTCACGTAAAACAAGCATCACGTGACTCCTGAAACTGGGACACTGGAAAAAGTGTCAGGACAACAAAGCGCAGCTGTCTCAGGTATCGTGAGAACAAAAGGTGAAAGGAAGGGAGACTGACAATATTGGAAGGCTGGAGACAGAAATGAAAGTTAATCCTGCATCGTAATGTGCGATCCAGTGACTAAATTCTACTGTTGTCATGTAGCAGGACCGAGCAGGGCCAAGGTGCAGTACAAAAAGGCTTTCACTGACTGCAAGGTCACCTATGTAGATCTCTGATGTAGATTTCTACAAAATCTCCACAGTATCTTGACCAAGACAAGCTATCTCAGTGGATAAAATCAAAAGAATGCAGACATATAAACCAATGATAAGGAAAGTGCTAAGTCATGAAAACACAGCACTAGATTCAGCACCACTGTTATCCCTGTAGTCCAGAAGTGACGAGAAGGCCCCTAAACCCTGTCTGATCTCACAGAGCCTTTAGTGACCAGGAGGGGCCTCCCAAAATTATTTACGGATTTACACTGTGTAATCAGACTCACATGCCCGGCCTGCAGCCATCCTCCTGTGTCTGTTGCAGCCTGTCTGTCATAACCAGACTGACTTCATGTATAAGTGAACTATAATTTCAATGTAAATAATCTAAATTGCTGGCTCTTTTATTTAGCATCATTTGGCCTCATAGAACATGCTTGTTGTGGGACCCCTGTGGGGAAGGTATGTTATTACAATCAGAAACAGAATCCGGTTTACTGCCAAGTAGGTTTTTACATACAAGGAATATGGTTTTGTGTTTTGGTGTATCGACAAGAAACACATATAAAAAAAATACGATTAATGTACCATTTAAAATATGTGCAGTGTAACTGTGAAATGAAAGAGTGAGGCAGGAATGTGAAGACATATTGTAGTAGATACATACTAACATCGATCATATCAATCACTTGCACAGGAAGCATCTCAAGAGTTACCATGGTAAAATACACAACATTAAAAGAAGTTGCACTCTGATAATATTTTGAAGATCAGATTGTGGATACTGGATGGGACAAGTCTCAGGGTGGCCCAGTCCTACTTACATAATCTTTATGAAAGAAAACAGAGCTCAGGGCTTTTGATCTTCTGACTGATTTTCCATCCGATGTGCAACTTGTCAGTGTTTCTATTTGTAACCATTTGAGGTTTGACATTGCAATATTGTGTATGAAATACTAGACTATCTTAAGATGTATATCTATTCACCCGGTTTTGCTTTGCAGAAGCGGATTTTTAGTCCATGAGTTTCTATGATGGTGCATCAATAAAACCTGTGTAAGCCTGCACCTGAGTTTTAACAACGCAGTCTCACTCATGGATGGACCAGGTACAGTGTCAGGACCCCCCTTGCCTTCGCCTACAAAATATCACTGAAATTACCACATACCATCCAGGAAGAGACTCAAAATGACCATGAAAACAGAGACGTAGAGATGTATAGCTGCAGACACATTGCGTTTTTAGCATGACCACACCCCTACAAACCACACTCACCACTATTATAAGGCAATCCCACCAATGCAACAGTTATCTGAACCATGCTACAACCGATATTGTAATGAACAAAAAGGGACAAACGTAGCAATAATCTACTTTATAATTCATCATACATGAAGAAGTGATTCACCTTATAAGAAACAGCTTATAACCCCTCCCATTTCCCTTATCCAAACCTTACCGCCTCTCTTTTAACCTCTTACTCCATAAATGCAAACTTAACATTTTCTTTAAGCCTTCTACCTCCGAACCAAGGAGCAAAGGGAGCTGATTGTAGACCAATGTATAGGTTATGGTGGCCAAGTTATGTAGCTAGTTGGCAGGTCACGTAGCTGCTCCAGCTGCAGTTGTACCTAGCCACAAGAAGATGCAAATGAACCGCAAAGAGACACATAATGACCACAAAGCGATGCAAAACCAGCACAGAGTTTGGCTCCTATGTAAGCGAGGTGCATATCTGTACCCAGGTGCACATTGTCTCAAAATTTGCCCATGCACATCCGCCACATATTTATTATAGAACCTTTTTGGGTCAACGTCACAATGACGTAATTTTATAAGCTGGAGGCAAAACACGACTTGCCACCACAGGGCTGCGGGCTACATAAAATGTCATCATATTGTGAAATTGGGAGCCATAGAAGGAGTTATGGCTCAAAACCAGCCACCACTGCCCATCAACAAAAACAAAGGCAACTATGGTTAAATGTGATAGGACAAAAGGACTGGACAGAGGCGATCATCAAAAATGCTCACATGTGCAGCACCCAGGTTAGGGAAAAAGTATTTACTGTTGTAGGGATGAATAACGTTAAGTGTGTTAAGGGTTATCATGTCCACCTCATCAAAAATTGGGCAGTTATTAAGAGACATATTGGATTTCTCTGTAACGGCAACTTTTTAGCGCACTAGCTAATGTTAGCTTTGATTGCAAAACATATTGGGGGAGACTGTTCAAGTGTTGTCCTTCTTTGTGAGATTGCCATAGCCGGCCATTCAACCTTCAGCAATCCTGTCAAATCAACCATCTACTAAGTGAGAGCATACGGGTCGGCCATCTGGTCCCGTTGGTTAGTGTTTACTTTTTCAAGTAACACTCATGGTCCCGCAGAGTGAGTGACCTGACATAGTGCGTTTGTAAATTTATTCTGATGGTCTACACCAAAAAGAGCCCTGTTGGTCAAATAAATGGGGCATTATATTTCTATACAAATAAACGAACGATTAAGTTAATCACACATTTGCTCCGCTCGGCGCTCTGCGGCTCCGTTTCCCCAGACAAGGTGCTTAGAGAGCACTCTGCCACTCCAAGAGTGCAGTGAATGTGTTATGAATGTACAAACGGTCCAGTTTGTGGTTGAAAACACGCCAACAGAACTTGCTAGCTATTTGATTACCAATACCCATTAGCCAGATAGCTCAAATGATACTGAGTTGTCAATCTGTCAAACCAGATCATCCTGTACAAAACTATGTTGAGAAACTTTGGACCTCAAACAACCTGTAGTAAAGTGTCTGATCAAGCATTAGTCACATGTCTCAAGTAGTCACAAGTTAGTCACAAGTAATACCTAAATATGTTGGCTTTAAATAATTCATTTATTGCTTTCTGACGATTTAATTACGACTTAATTACTACAATCAAATTGTCCTTGTCCTGTTGTTCACCCTGTATATAACAAGTTATGTGCTAACCTTCCTATAGCTTTGCATCTTTCTTTATCATCACACAACCCTCCCCCATTCCCAAACACTTTGGGTTAATTATCCACACACTGTGTACATCCACACGAGGCACCTATGTAGGAGGAACCTGTTTAAACCGCACCATGTGTTAGAAAGCTGTTTTTGTGCCCCATATGTTCTAGCTTTAAGTGTTCAACCCTACACGGCTCTTCCCCTCCTCCCCTTCCTCTACAGCACAATTTTCCTTTGGCTTGTTTTGCCCTGCAGCTCAGTTAGTATAAAATGCTGACAGAGTGTTTCGCACCCATAGGTAATGTATTTTAAATGTTTCTGGCAGATGTCTTCTGTCTGTTAAATGAACAGTTACACACAAAGATGTAATGAGATCTAGAATACAGTACAGCATTCTTGTTAACCTTTTAACTTATTATATCTTCGGAAAATCTCATCTTCTCCAGTCATGCTTTTTTATGCTTCTGAAAAAAATGAAGGACTGATGCAATCCAAAATCATTCTTTCTCCTGCTTCACCTCACATGTAGTCAGTAGATCTTTCTGCATGCTTCCTCTCTCTCTCTCTATCTGCAATAGGTGGAGTGTGTCATTTAGTAGAGGTCGTATTTAGTCTGTTTAGCCAAGGCTGGTCAAAAACACACCCTGCCACTGCCTCAGGAGGACACAGATTGCCTTCGTCATTCCCTCTGTGCCTCTGTTAAACGAGGACAGCAAACAATACAAGCAGTTCATGCGCATGCATGTAGATACCACCTTGTGTAAATGTGCTGATGTTTGTGTCAGTGTGTGTATGTGAATAAATGACCTGCATTAGGCTGAGGTCAATCAATAATGCGCAGAGAGAAGAGCCATCTGCTCGGTCTTGCTGTCTACTGTGCAGGATCATTGCTTTACTGCACAGTCATGGACACAGATTATAACAAGACTTCACTGCTTTCTGTTTGTATCCTTTCCAATATTCAGCCAACTCAGGGGTTGCAGTCTAGATGTATTTGGAAAAAGGCAAATCAGAGGATTCAAACCTTTCCTGCCTTTACATGCGGCCACAAAAGTCAGACCCAGGGGTGAGATGCAAAGGACATTTAACATTCCTCACATGCATCATCCTGAAGGACACAAACAGAGCATCAACCCCAGCTTGGGCACTCACACCTCTTCCATGCTGGGCCACAAGGGGAGAAAAAGCTCAGGAACAATTTTGTTATTGTTTTGAAACAGTTCACTCACTGCCGTTATCCATCCAGTCAGGCAAGTTTGTTGTGTCACACCCTGGCAATCACTTGGTTTAGATGAGCAAGTCTTGTTAACCAGTTGCAGTCCTGTATGGTGGAAATATTTCTTATGACATTCATAATTTTAATTCACTGTCTGGCTTTCTTTTTCCATATATTTTTATATATGTGTTACTCCTGCTGTCTCTTTACAATAAGCACTTACATTTACATAGATTATTTACCTTTACAACAACAGATTTATTTGCCCGAGTATCTCATATCATTGACTACAGGTATACAGAGGGCTGAGGTAATGTCACAGAGCAGCTTGACAAAAGTGAATGAGATATACAATAAGGGGGCATGCAACCTGTGGAATAAAAACACACGCAGAACACAATCTTCCCACACATCTGATGGGAACATTCAGGCCTGAGCAGGACGAGCCAGGCTGAGCAAGTGAGGGCTCTGATTTGTTGAGAACAACACGCCCTTCTCACCACGCCTCCCCCCTGTCCCGGCTCCTTTACCGCAGTGCTGCATTGGATGTCATATGATACTGTACAGCATGGAGGAGGTCACAATTTCTTCCTTTCACCAGTCCACCCTCTCCCTGTCTCTCGATCTCTAACTCCTACTCTGTTCTCATTCACTGGCCTTCTTTGTGTAGATAAGGACTGGGCCCAAAGAACAGTAAGAAGCGAGGGAAAAAGCGTAATTGTTCTGTTTTGGCTTCTTTTAAATCTGAAATGTCAGGAGAGTCTCATAAATCACATCTGTGTTAAGAAACTTTAAAGGGTTTAAGGGTTTAATGCAATGGACTCTGCCCTCTGTGGGGTAGCACAACAGTCATTCGTGCTGAATCATGTTACAGTGACACCCTATATTGCTGACTCACTGTGAGAGTTGCAAACAGCATAAAAACAGAGAGCAGTATTTCTCTGCCCACTTGATGTGCAGAGTGCACATGCTCCAGCTCTTTATGAGTAGTGTTTTGTGTGTATACAGGTTGCAGAACACAGAAACGTGTTCTCTGCGGATCGTACTTTCGTCTGCCCATAAATTTGGGGGTTACGACAGGGCAAGTGAAATATTTGGTACATGCCGGGGCAAACACTAAGCACCTATTTAACGCAAGACAACCAAAACCGAGTTGGTGAAGCAGATTATTCCAAATGCTGGTGTGAGCATGCTACTGTTTCAGTTGTTCTGATTGTTTGTATTAACAGTTTTAGATTATACTATGGAAATTTAGAAAGGGCTATATGAAACTGAAGCATTATTGGTATCAAAATGCATTCAGTGAACACAATGGTCTACCTAAGAAGATTCAGTTTCCTTGCATGGTAGCTTGCCAACTTTCCAATTTCCTGATCTGATATGATACATGATGTGCTTCTAGAAAAAACATCCCAGAAGGAGTGAGGTGAAACCATCTGCACTGCAGAGTGAATAACATGTCAGGTTCACCGAGTGCAGGTTAGTCAGAAGGCTGAGAGGTGCTCCTCACCTGTTATATGAACTGTATTTATATGTCTACAGTCTGCATGTGCACTGGTGGATCTTCCTGCAGGCAGCATAACCTTGGATAAACTCAAGCTACTCAGACTGAAGTTTGTATTTGGTCAAAAAATACATCTATGTTTTATTTAACATGTGAGCACCATGTTAACATCACATTCCGTCGCCTCATTGCATCACTGTTTGCATGGCAATTTTTAATTTAATTTTTAATTTTAATTTCATTTTATATACTTTATTAATCCCTGAGGGGAAATTCAATTTTTCACTCTGTTTGTCAATTACACACAGGTCCAAACACACACATGCACAAACTAGACCTATACATGCACTAAGTGGAGAGATGTCAGAGTGGGCTGCCCATGACAGGCGCTCCGAGCGGTTGGGGGGGTTCGGTGCCTTGCTCAGGGGCACCTCGGCAGTGCCCAGGAGGTGAAGTGGCACCTCTCCAGCTACCAGTCCACGCTCCATATTTTAGTCCGGACGGGGACTTGAGTAGACGACCCTAGTCCCTATGGACTGAGCTACTGCCGCCCCCAGTGCACATAAAGCTAGCATGGCTTCACCTAACTAAGCTCAATAAACAGTACTACAGCTACCAACAAGAATATATGATTTGCAGCGTGTCACGCCTGCCACAGTGACGGGTATCGGTTTGTAGCTATGTGTCACTGGCTTCCATTGAAAATGACTTATAGTCTGTTGCTGTGTCGCTCCTAGTGTTAACACAACATTGGAGTGAGAGAAAATGAAAAGGCCAAAGCCATGAGGGGAGCAATAAAACAAAAAGGAAAAGAAAAAAGAATATGATCCAGCCATCCATCTTTGTCCACTTATCCGAGGCCAGGTTGCAGAGACAGCAGACCAAGCAAAGCACCCCAGACGTCCCTCTCCTCAGCAACACTTTCCAGCGCCTCCTGAGGCACCCCAGGGCGTTCCCAGGCCAGATGAGATATGTAAACCCTCCAGCATGTTCTGGATCTTCCCCAGGGCCTTTTACCTATGGGACGTGCCTGGAACACCTCTAACAGGAGGTGCCATCCTGATCAGATGCCTGAACCACATCAATTGACCCCTTTTCACACGAAGGAGCAGCGGCTCTACTCCAAGCTCCTTCCGGATGTCCGAGCTCCTTACCTTATCTGTAAGGCTAGCCCCAGCCACCCCACGGAGGAAACTCATTTCGACCCCTTGCATCTGGAATCTCATTCTTTCGGTCACTACCCAGAGCTCATGACTCCGAAAAGAATGAAAAGATGATGAAATTTTCTCGTTCGGACATACCATCTTCCTCTGTTGTTTATTTATTATTGTTGCATGTTAAGTTGTTTATTTGTGTTGATTTCTTCTTAGCTCTTGTTCTTGTTTGTAATAAATACAATAAATATAAAAGATAATAATAATGATAATAATTTTTGTGGGATGTGGTGGGAGGGGTGGCACCAGTGGAAGCTTGCCGAGAGCACCAAATGTTCTAGGTCTGGCACAGTTTGTGTGTGCCTGCTTATGTTGTATGAACACTATGTGCAGTGTACTATATGCCTGTTTGTCAGTATAGGAGCATGTACTGTGTATATTCATAGCCCTGATTACATGAGAAGTAGCTGGCTATAACCGGTCCTGTCCAGAGTAGAGGTCATTCAGACTTTAACGTATGTTTACTCAAGATTTAAAAGAGAGACGGAGGTGTGACCGCCTTGTTTACGTTTCCTCTCACAAGGGTTGTGTTTGGCTGGACTGCTGCCCTTCACCTGGCCTTCACAAAGGCATTGTCCCAACACTCCTCAAATGGAGGCATGTAAATACCTGCATGCCTTACCACCAATTCTGTAACAAAATAAGCTAAATGAAAGCGGTGGGGTGGAGTGGTGACGATCGAAGGAACCGGTTTAATCATTATTGACGAACAAGGAAGTCATTAAGCAGGAAAGTGAAAAGAATCCTCACAAAAGAGGTGGCTGACCTTGAGGCAAAAATGTCAGTGCTTCCATGGCAATGACACTGTCATCAACACCTCATGGGAGAGCTTCATGGTTGCAGGGGAGAGGTTATGTTACCATAACAACCAAGGATTCTCCAAGTGTTTTGATTACATTACCTTGAAAATCTATTCCATTCGATTGCATTGCATATAGGGGAAGCCAGAGCCGGGATCAGTCGGGTTTCATTTTTGATTATCTCCACTCCTCCTGCCCCTGGATCCCTAATAATTGAAATATTTTCTCATTCTTGCTTATAACCTTCATAATCCCTCAGTATATCCACAGATACCTTTCTCATGAACATCACTAGCATCTTAGTCCTTCAATATTGAGGATGTAAGGCTGTAAAGCAATATGCTGATGGCGGCTGCTGAGTCAGTTTAATTTCAGTAGTCAGCGCTATTAAAGGATTTTGCTCTAAATGAAAACACAGTTGGAGGTAATATGCTGACATGCTAAACAAACACTAGCTATCATCTTCCCAGTAATAAAGTGAAAGCTGGATTCACCTTGTGCTTGTTTTCACTGGGATTTCACTGTTATGATGAGTACAGTGAGCATGCAACTAGAAAAAAAAACCCTCCTAATCTCCACTCCCTCATTGTCCAGGCTCACTGCAGTACCTCTCTCACTATCTCTCTCCTCTCCCTCTCTGTGTGCACCCACATGGCAGCCTAATCCCCTTACTGTAGCCGATAATGCCTGTTGGCTCTGGCTGTTAGCAGCAATAGTAGATTGGATGAAGCAGTGCTGCCATGTCGGTTAGATAAACTGCTCCTGCTCCCACTGACACAGTTTCCTACTGTCACCCGACAAATGTGTCTCTGCCTGATCTGAAGAGTGACCATGAAAAAGCCTCTCCCAACTGTACTAGCCTTCAGATTTGATAGCCACTGTGCAGGTAGTCGCTGTGTCTGCATTATCTCCCTCCTCTGCCCCAGTTTCTTACTGCCCTAATCCTTCTCATTTGCGTGCCTTAACCAGCATACTGCTGCCTAATCAAACATTTTCTTAGCCTAAGAGGGACCATGAGCTGATACAGCAGGAACTTAATGTAGCTATGAACTTCATCGTGATTATTTTAACCTTCCCACGTCATCTAATACTGGCAGTTTTGGCATGCTTCTTAATGTCTATTACTGACACACAACGTACCCTTTAGGGTCTGCATGAGACACATTAGGCTTTCAGCTAACTCCAGTGTCAACTCACCTACTGTAATATTAAATGCTCAGAGCAAGTGACGTTAAATAAAGAGTTAGAAAGTCCACATAGGTAGGAGGGGTGGTTGGATGGGTCAAACAAACACAGGACTTTCACACAGGAGGCCACTGTTTGTGTCCCGTGTAAAACCAAAAGTTAGCGTCCATTTAACCCAAACTATCATCTTTTCCTAAACCTAATCAAGTCATGTTGTTTCCTAAACACCTGCATTTTCTGTGAACATGGACGTTTATGTAATGAGCAAACACTGACACGATCAAAACTGACGGTAGAGGAGCACCTAGAGTATCACAGTTTGAAGTGTTGACCAAGCCGCAGCATTTGAGAAGTTGGGTGTGAGAATGCGTCAAGCATTCATCAATAGAGTGTCCATTTAACCGAGGAAAAAGAGCTAGCCTTCCTCTGGCCAAACAAAGGAACAATCGCTTTCACAAACCTTTTTATAGAACTTAAAAAATCTCAATGGTTAAGATATTTTTCAATGTTGATCCAGTCACATTGCACACATGTAAGCTAGCAATATGGGCTCCAGAAATAAATCCATTTAACAAGATGGTAGGTTGCTCACAATGGCAATGCTAATATTCTGAATCAAAGATGTAATGTTTAGCCTACCATGTTCACTACCTTACTTTAGCTTGTTAGCATGCTAAGATTAGCTCTTAGCTCTGAACACAGAGTACAGCTGTGGCTGATGGGTAACGTTTTACAAATCAAAGTTTTGAACAACTAAAATTAAAAAAAACTAAGGGATCACCAAAGTTTTTGCAAATTCTTAGATTTGAGAAGCTGGTACCATCAAATGACTTAAATGACTTAAAAGATTATTAACGCAGTTTACGATTAATTTTCTGTCAATTCATTCATTGAACCCAAACTACACAGTGGCCGAACATGGAATTACAACGTCTGAGCCTGTCACTTGAAGCCAGAAGCCCCAAAAGACTTTTCCGCATAGACCTTTATTGTGAAAGCAATGTCTTTAAATTAGTGGATACATATTTTTGAGCATCACAACCCCATGAAATGACTCATTCCACTATCAGGATTTGATCCATTCAGTCTAAGGACATTTATAAAATCTAGAAGAGCCACATGATTTAGTCATTTTAATCCCCATTCAAGGTATCAGGGTGCGAAACCGGAACATAGCTGTTTCGCTGGCGGAAGTTAACCTCGGCCACAATAAGTCTCTAGTTCTGCTCTGTGGGCCTCACAATGCAGAAAATTCAGGTAATTTCCTACCTCAGAAACTGAACTTTTTTGGCTTCTTGCACCACCGAGTGACTTTTATAGGAATGAACAGGGTCCCCTCTGCAACACAGTATCCAGCACTCTTTATACATCCATGTTTGTAATAGACCAGTTTAAGTAGAACTCTGCTTCCACTGTGCAGCTGTTGTGGACACCATTAATTGGACACACCTGAGGTCAACAGACGCTTACAGGTTTTGGCATGCAGAGCCCTGTGTAACATCTGCTTGAGACTACACCCAGAATTTAGTTTTATCTTTCAGATATTGGCTCACATGTGGCATAACTACCTCCCAGACCTGAAAGAATCTCACTGAGGGTGCTTGCACAGACAGACGCCAGCAGAGGCAGGGCTGGTGGGGCCCGGTGGAGGACTGCCGCAGAGGTCAGACAGAGGGGTCAGACTGTCTAAGCCTCCCCTGTGTCGGAGATGCCCCTGGGATAGGTGCTCAGACACACCCCATCCCGTGAGAACACTCGCACTGTGTGGCTCCCTGGGACACAGCGACACATACACACCCATGTATAAAGTCTGTCTAGCCAACCATCCTTAACTACGTCTGTTATTTTACAAACACACATGCACATACAAGCATGGGCACACACTCATGTGAACACATGTAAGACAACAAAAAAAAACTGTCTGACTGTCACGTCAGATAATAAATTCACAAAGACACATGTGTGTGCAAAAACAAACACATGCACCAGTAAATACAGTCTAATGCAGCCATATTGTCTGTGCTCTACATATTGCGGATATGCAAAGAGACAGTCTATTGATTTAACTGTAGTGGATATACAGCATATGAGAGATGGTAACAACCATTAGAAACCACTTAATTATTCCGAGGTACGCTGGATAGGAGATCCATCACTATGGCAACCACAGATGTGACCTTAGAGGAGTAGAGGACATGTTAAAGACGGTGCTGTATATTTTTTGTTTGTTTTGTTTTGTTTGTTTGTTTGTTTATTTGCACTTATAAAAAAGAAACATTACACAGATAAGAAAGAAAATAAGACAAGATGTGCAGGAGAGGTCATAAAAAACCCGAATGGGCTTACAAGCCCCCCCCCAACAAGCATCTTCTGCATCTTCTGAGCATGAAAGACATAACCCTGCTTTTTCAGCTCGGACGTGGGAAAAATGACCATTAAACATTAAAACATTGTTGCAGATTTATGATTTTTTTTGTGTGTGTGTGCTTTGAATTACTGCCATTTTGTGTGTCTCTCTACAGGTGTGGTGAGAACCAGCCCTAATTTCACAGTTTTGTTCTATGGCCAAAAAAGACACAGTGTTCCTGGCACAAAAGGCAGAGCTAAGAAAAACACAATATTCCTGTCATTTGCCACCGATGTGTCAAACTGAAACCAGAAATACTGAAAATAAAATCTGTGAAATGACCAGAAGACTCATTTATATTCACCAGACACATCCTTTGACTAAAAGTGAAAGTCTTCTCAGCCATAACCCTTACATGTGTCTTTTATTCCCCAAACATAAACACCATAAGCAACACACATCATAGCAACGGTCACACACAATTATGCATCCTTTAACCGCCACAAAAACAAATACAAACGCCAATTTATGCTATATATAATACGGAAACCACCGACCATAGTATTTATGGAAAAGTATTTTTGTCTTTGCATCCTCAGGCGGGTAAAAGCATCAAATCCTGACATTTGAGAAGATGAGACAGAGGAACATTTGCAATTCTTGGTTTAAAAAATTCTCAGATGATTATTCGATGGTAAAAAAAAAAGCTGCAGATTCGTTTTCTCTTAATCAACTAATCGATTATTGGACTAATCATTGCAGCCTTAATGCTGAGCAGAGCAGATGATAGGGTGTATGGCACACACACCACTTTAAAAAACTGCCATGTCTATTGAGAAGATTAACCGAGGAGTGCTACTTCACAAATGCAGGTATCAAAAACTCTTTAAATCCATGAACATTTGAGACCAAAAAAGAAGGAGAGGTTAGACTTGTTAGCCTGAGTGTCGGACTGAAGCTCCCAGAACCTTCAGTCTGAGAGGCCGTTTACACGTACACGGTGATTTTGATAAACGGAGACATCTTCCTTCGTTTGTGCCCTTCGTTTACACACAAACGGAGATTTCTCCCCTGAAAACGAGTCTTTCTAAAAACTCCGGCCAGAGTGGAGATTTTGGAAAACTCCGGTTGCGCGTTTGCATGTAAACTGAGATAAACGGAGATAAACGGAGTTATAGGCAGCCGACGTCACAGTATGCGCCGTAACTTGTGCCTGTGTCAAAGGTGCGACCTATGTTGCTATGGTGATAATGGATACATGGAAGGCTTGAGCTTCTCGTTACACTGCCACCTACAGGTTTGGCGTGCTCTTGTATATATATACACGGGTAAGTGTAAACAAAGATCTTTTTGAAAACGGAGACGGTGAAATGTCCGTTTATGAAAATAGCCGGCAACGTGTAAACGTGTAACCTGTAAAAGGCCTCTGACATGGCTTCCATTGAAGGCGATTTACAAGCGGGAGGGAATTTGATTTTTCCCTAACCAATCAGTAGAGATCAACGACTCACCCAGAATCTGACGTCATTAGTATCCATGCCTCAGGGGTGCCGAAAACAAGCGAGCATTGCCCGTTTAAAATGTCTCCGTCGTCGTGCACGCCCAGCTGCATTGCTGTTAAATCCAGTATTGCAGCTTCCTTAATTTGGTCCTCCATTAAGCAAGTAGTGGCGAAATACCTCGATAGCATCGTCAATGTGGTCTGTAGGATCTGTAGCGGTCGCCATTGTTGCTATCCTCACCAGTTACCCACCGGCGTACAGCTTGACATCAGCGTGGCGCTGATTGGCTAATCGCTAGACCCCCAGTGTTCATTGGTCCGTCCAGCGTTTGGACGAGATAAATCGCAAATTCATTGAGGTATGCCAGACCAGAGATGCAAGCCTACTCAGTTGAGTGGGCGGGGTCTATGCTCTGGAACCAGGCTATAGACTTGTACCTTGCTTTGTGATCAGTAAGTCATAACCATAACCTACCAAGGCAAGCTGCTTGGCAAAAATCAAAACGCCTTTAATAATGGGGCGTAGCACCTATGCAGTTCAACTCAGTCTTAATCAGAGTATGTAGAAACAAATGGCAGCTCACAGATATTACCAAGGCTGGACTTCTGTGTCTGTCTGAACTGCTTCAAGGCAACAGGCTGTTTCCTTTACAGGAAAAATAATATTTGACCCTGAGGAGGAACAAAACCAAGAGAACCCAGTGTTCCCTTGCACAGAGGTCAGTGCTCAGGGGACATGAAAATAAGGGGAAAGAAAGACATATGTTGTCACACTGATGTCTCATTGTGAAACCTAAATGGTGAATGGGTGTCTTGGAAGAGGGGCAGGAATTTTAAATCATGGAAAGTCTGTCAAAAACAGGCAATAACAAAATGAAAGCAAAGCAAAGGATGAAAACATAATTAAGACACAGAGGCAAAGAAGAATGATGAAGAGTCCAGTCTGAAGCAGCCATGTTGTAGAGATCTAGCAATGGTGTTTCATGATAATGTGATGAGGTGAATTAAAGCTGCTCTTCGGCACACACTCATACACCAAGATCAGCAAAGTGAAGTCGAAGCCAGACGTCAAATTTCCTGGACAAGTGGTTGCTCCCTTGATAATCTGTGTGTGCATGTGTGCATGTGTGTGTGTGTGTGTGTGTGTGTGTGTGTGTGAGGGAGAAAGATTGAGAGAGAACACAAACTAAGCACTGGAAATGTATGAGAGCTTCTTGTCATAGCACAAAGCTAGAACACCAAATGTCACACAGGATGTCACAAATGTCACACGGCCCCTTTGCTGCAGAGTGCCACAGCCTATCCCAGCTGACACTGGGTGTGAGGCAGGGTACACCCTGGACAGGTCACCAGACTGTCACAGGGCTGACACATAGAGACAGACAACCATTCATATGCACATTCACACCTATGGGCAATTTAAAGTCACCAATCAACCTAACTTGCATGTCTTTAGACTGTGAGAGGAAGCCGAAGTACTTGCAGAAAATCCACAGGGGAGAACATGCAAGCTACGCATGGAGGGGCTCCTCCCCCACCCCAGGTTTGAACCAGGAACCCTCTTGCAGTGAAGCAACAATGCTAACCACTGCACCACCATGCTGCCTAGACTATAAAATATATTAGATTAAATGATTAATTTCTTTCTTTCTTTGATATATTTACCAGATATGCAATGATGATTGCTGGGTTATATGAATGTCGATGTTGTCCAATGTCAAGTCTCTATTTGTGTCAAGACAATACATGCACGATAATGTGCACTGGGGCCTTTTTTACGCCACTGTTTAGGAGATAACAGTGAAGAGACTGAATTCAATGATCAGAACAGTCAGTCTTATCACCAAGGGCATGGGTTTTTTCAACATTTGATTTGACATGAGGTCCTCCAAGAAATGTTGAGCATTAAACACTTCGTTTCCTGCATTCTGGTGATTTTTTTATGCAGCAATGCGGAAATGTTATAGTACTTCATTTCTCAACTGCGTGTAGTTGCTTCATCCTCTTTACATTTCATGGCAGATTGCATCTGTTGCTTTAGAGGTTGCATACTGCCAACACGTAAAATTACCAGAGGCCTTGTTGCATCTATGAGTTGCGTTCAGCAGTTGTCAAAATAAAAGCATAAATGTTTTTTATGTTTTTACTGAAGGGGTACAAATGCACATGTTGTAACTATTGATGTCCTCCCTAATTAATTACTCTTATACGTCTGTCGTGAATTACATAGTGAAAATAAACTATTCCCCATTTTTCTGGGGACCCCCCCTGGAACTCCCTCTAGGACCCCTGCGGATTCCCAGACTCCTGGTTGACAACCACTGTTCTCACAGAATATATTTTAAAAACATCCCATAAAATTCAGCACTTGTTGTTTTTCACGTGAATCCACCTGTACTTGAATTCCAAGGTCAGGGGAGGGAGGAGAACCAGCACAAAGCTATTTACTGCACAACATAAATCAATGTCCGCTTGACATCCACATGTACACACACACCCAACAAGTTTTAGAAATAGCATTCCTGCTGTTTTTGCTTTGATGTTTTCATATGGACTCTATTTCCTCAATAACGATAAGAATGCCCACTTGTTATTCTGAATCAATCACACACACTCAAACACACACACAAGCCTGAAAGATATTCAGAAGTACGACCTGGAGAAAACAAAAGCTTTGCTGTTTCTACTCTCTGCTTCAGAGAAAACTGTAATAACTATTCACAATGTATTCAGTACTCTTCTCTGTGTTGCTCTCCCACTCTCAAATCCTCCCTTAAAACTAAAAGTTATACTGAAGCATCATCAATAGGGCGTTGTCTCACCTGAATTACAACCTTTCCTTCACATGATAATCTTCTCTTCAGTCTCACCAATCTTTCATCGTTCCCCCTGTTTGTCTCAGCGCTACCTCCTAAAAACTGTCTTCAGCAGCCGAGGGATATAATTTACTACTGAGACATAAAACAGAAAGTATGACCTGGGCATATTTAATCAGTCTCCGGCTCATCACTGCAGTGCAGAGTGGTTTGTTGCAACAGCAGTGCAGCACAGGTATATTTGACCAGATGCACAGATCCAAGCAGCAGTTGAAGCGGCCGAGCAAAAGCGGCTCAAGCAGAGACCACATTGTGTACAGAACAGCGACAATGAGGACTTAATTGTCTGTCCACTGAGCATGGCAGGGAAATCGGCAACTTCCTGTTGTCTTCAATAACAGCTTTGTCAAAGCCAAAGGACCTTCAGTGAACATGACGTGATTGCAGGAATTTTAACTGTTTACTCACTACAACAACAACAACAACAACAACAACGGCATTGTAATCACGAGCAATGTATATTATTGTACAGTAGCATGCAATGAATTGGGACACTCAACATTTTCGGCTCACCTACAAGGATAACGAGTGATGTGTTTTAGATCCATTGCACCAACAGTGTGTTGGGTTTGAATGCTGCAGTGTGCCTGCTGAAATCAGGATGAGTGGCACAGACACAAATGCAAATGTCCCCCGTTGCTTTGCTCTTTTTTTAAAGATCCCATATTATTTTCAGGTCCATTCTTGAATTTTGGGTTTCTACCAGAACATGTTTAAATGCTTTAATGTTAAAAAACACACATGACTTTTCTCTTGCCTGAATATACCTGTAATCACCCTCTGTCTGAAACGCTTACTTTTAGCAGGTGTCTCTTTGAATCTTCCTCCCAAAGAAGCCACATCTGCTCTGACTGGTCAGTGTATGGGGGTCTTAGATTTGCGCTCTCAGCATCTCTGCATCATCATTGCAGCCAGGAGAATGACTATAATGGCACTGTAGCTGCACTTTCTATCTTTATAGGCTGTTGCATTGTGCAAGTGGAATTGCTGGGCAACAGCTTGGGTACATGTTTACTTCCTGTCAGCTGATGTCATTAGCCCTTTTTAAAAAGGAATTGTGCAAATTTGCAGGAAAGCCCAATCAGTCTTTTTCAGCATTGGCAGTATTAAAAACAAAATCGGGGAGTGCAGCGAAATGCCGCCTACCTACTTTTGTTTATGCAGAATGCGCCTCTCTCGAGGCAATGGGGGGCGTGTGCAAGTAACAAACATGTAGCTCAGTGACATACTCCGAGGGAAGCTGTGGCTGGTCAGTCCTTCGACGATTCTCTCATATGTTGGCCCGTTCTTCACCGTTCCCGTCACCTGACGGTTAATGGCCTCTTCGTTTGCGAGGACAAGGAGGGCGCACAATTCCTTGTCTCCCCAGTTGCTCATCTTTACAGTGTCTTTCAGGTTTGCGTTTCCCTCTTGCTACTAGCTGCTTGCTAATTCCTGCTATCAGCTGTTTCCTGTTTATCCACTGCCAGTGGCTCGCACATGCGGCGTCATCAACAGCTCCTCCCACAAGTCATCAACAGCTCCTCCTGTTGCGGAAGGCCGCCTCAGTCTTTTTAAACTAAAAGGGTTCCGCCAATATGACTACCCTACGAGGTGGAAAACTGGGCACCTTGGATCAACTCGCCAATCCGGCTCTGTGTGTCTAAATGCTCGCAGCTTGCCGGCAAAACAACCCAACATTCGCCAAAAATCTGGCAGTGTAAAAGGGGCTCCTTACACAGACTGCAAAACGTCCCAACAGGAAATACAAAGAGACACCTTCAGAATGTTGATGTTCCGAGTTTAATAAAACAGTATATATATAGTGTAGTTGTGACATCATAACTTTACAGAAGTCTTGGCAGCTCTTTAAAAGTCAGAGGTTCTGAATATGGACTGTGTGCATTTCTCTGTGGATTGAGGGTTTTTATACTTAAACCATATTTATATATCACCTTTTCCTGATTCATGATTTTTTAAAAAAGACAAAATCTGACTTTTTACAATATGGGACCTTTAAGCTAGCATCGTGAATCCTAGAGGGGATGTTACATTCAATTTAAAATACACACCTTCATTTTTTAAAACAAACTTTTTCACTTATCCTGTTATTTTACATTACAAGCATCTTGATGCTAACATTTGTGTTAGCTATGACAACAACTGCAACTTTTTATTGATAGGGGAAATAATTGCAAGGAAATCTGAATAAATCACGTTTTTTGAGAATTTCTCTAAAACTACAAGAACGCTTGTAATGATAAAAGCTATTGATGACACCACTTGCAGCACCCTCTTGATGATGATCGTGTTCACTCTGAGTCAGATGGAAAGTGACTGGACACAGAGACAAGGTGTGTTTTACATTGGAAAATGTGTACAGCTGAATTATGTGTGAACCAAGACAGCCTCAATGACAAAATGGAACTCAAAAAACTGAAGGAAATTGGTTTTAGGCAAGATCTAGATACTGGAAGATGTCTAAAATTAAACAACCGTTCAAGACAGTCAGCTTTCAAGAAAACAGCGATGAGTCAAAAAAGAAGACATTTTGAAACTTACAAAAGAGGAAGAAAAACATAAAATTGTGGGAAAACTGGTGCCAAGGGATGGAGGAGTCATGCAAAACTTGTATCAGAGATCAGAGCTTAGGGCACAGTGAGACAGATAGGCACACGCACTGAACCAGCAGTCAATATTTGCACATTCAAACACAATAAAAACATCGTCATATTTGTAGATCATTAAATATTTATAGTACAAGTAATAGTTTGGACGGATTGCATCATTGTGACAAGAGTGTAAAAGTAACATGAGTTTGTAATACTAAAAAAAAAGACAGAGAGGGAGGATGATGAACATGGTAAGCCCTAACATGTCCATGATAGATTTTGGTTTTGAAGGTGAGGAACTTAAATAACTACAGTGTGGTAGTTGTTACCTTTTGTGTCTGCAATGTGGCAGCTTGGCCTCACAGTTTTGTTGGTGAACACTATAGCTCATGCTTAGGTTGGAATTGTTTGTGTGAGTTGTGTTGTGGCTAGGTTTCCTCTTAATGTGCATTTGGTATCTTTTGTGAAGACAAAGTTTTTTGTTGCGTTGTCAAGCTGCAGGCTGTATACTGTCAAACATTTGTGATGAGCTTTGGTGCTTATTTTTAGCTCTACATTGTGTATATTTAGCCTTTGCTTATACTTATAGCATGTTCCATTCTTCCTTGTATGTACTTACATAGGACCTTTAGGACATAAAGGCTGGCCTGTGTGGTTTTTCCTGTCTCTGTCTTCCAGTGGCTGACTTCCAAAACTTAAACTTAACACCTTCGTAGTGCATCAGCCACACATCCACACACTGCTTTCACTGCTAATTCTACATTCTCCATTGTTTAGATTTAACCTTAATTTTAATAACATTGAGTTGAAAGTGTAACCTTTGAATGGACTCCTTCTTGCCCCATTCTCTAAGCCGGTTTGTGACAAACAGCAGCTTGTCCAGCATCTGAACCCGAGGGCCTACACAGTATTGGTCATGACCAGCCCAGGTGTGGTGATGTGGAGATATCGCTCACTTCCTGTCTTGTCACCACCAAATAATTCTTTGGAAGTCGGAGGTACACTTGATATGCCAGTAAAAGCAATCCATATTAGTTTGTCGATACTTGAAACAGTTCAAAGGTCGTGTGACATTTCAGCTGATGGTGCTGAGAGATGGACTGTTGTATTTAACTCAAAAACTGCTCTTTTTTTTTCAAAACAAACTCTTTCAATTATTTTTTTATTATCTTTTTTTTTTACATGGCAAACATCTTAATGCCAACATTTATGTTCTGTTAAATACAGCGGAATTAGAATCTTACTATATAAAGACGAAAACTCTGTCTGTGTGTCTGTTCCACGTTTTTCTCCTCACTGACTTGGTCAATCCATGTGAAATTTGGCACAGAGGTAGAGGGTCATGGGAGGATGCGAATGAAGCAATATTACATCAATTGGTCAAAGGGGGGCGCTATAGCAACCGATTGAAATTGCAAGCTTTGAATGGGCATATCTCATGCACCGTATGTCGTAGAGACATGAAACTTTGCACAGAGATGCCTCTCCTCATGAGGAACAAATTTGCCTCAAGAACCCATAACTTCCGGTTATATAGATTTTTCACCATTTTGAATTTTTTGAAAAACACTTAAAATCAATCTCTTCCTAGGAAGTTTGACCGATCTGCATGAAACTCGGTGAACATAATCTAGGGACCAATATCTAAAGTTCCCTCTTGGCAAAAGTTGGAAAACTTATTAAAACTGAGCTTCTATAAGGCAATGAATATTGCGGAGGGCGTGGCTCATCACATAAAGGTGTATAACATCTCAAGGGTTTCACCCATCACCACGCAACTTTGTAGGCATATGACCACACATAATCTGAGGGGATCCCTCCATTATTGACCCCATCAAACAAAATGGGGGCCCCAGAGAGCTAATTTCTTATCTAGGCCTAACCGCCATATTGATTTTTACTACACTTGGTAGATATGTAGAACAGGAGGCCTCAAGGTGACTGGAGAAATTTAACTCTAATTGGCAACTGGGTGGCGCTATAACAACAGAAAAATGCTTAGAAATGGCTAAAATGTGACCGATCGCTGTGGCTCCCCCTGTGGACCAATGTTGTTGTTTTTTTCTAATTTTTGGTATGACTAAGTCATGGTATGGTATGCTGTACATAATCACAGAAACTGTCAGTGTGTCATTCTGTCAGTCAGTCATTCTGTCTGTCCCACGTTTTTCTACTCACTGACGTGGTCAATCTATGTGAAACTGCACATAGGCATTAAGGATTGGCATAGGTAGAAGGTGACAAAGGTATGGACTAGTAAAATCTAATTTTCTGTATCCCAGTTAGTGTTGGGATAGGTTACTTTTTAAATGTAATGCAATAAAGATTACTAGTGACCCTGTTAAAAATGTAATGTGTCATTTTAATGACTTCATCAGAGTAAAGTTACTTATTACATTTGATTACTTTTCTAACAAATGTTTTGAACAGGGCAATAAAGATGAAAAATGTCAGAAAAAAATGGCTCTGGCCAAAAGAGGCATCCTTGCACGGTGAAAGGATGCAAACAACAGAGTTAATGTTAGTCTACATATAAACGTTTCACTGAAAAGAGCATATTTAGATACAACGTCTTTGTAATCACCAACATTTTCATTAGTAACTGTGATGCAATTATATATTTTTTCAGTACCTGGAACTGATTATAGTTAAATTTATGCGGGCATTTAATCCCCGACACTGATCCTGTAATAGGCCTAATAAATGAAGCATGGTGTTAGTTTAGGACACAGAAGTAATACGCCTCAGCTGTAATCAGATGAAAGCCCTCTGATTAAATAATTGTTTCTAATCAGTCACGTACCAATCACATACCATTCTCACAACAAGGCGGCCCATTTGAATATGATGTCCCACTCACTTATCCTGCTGCATGGCTTCATGGAGTCCTAACATGACTGAAAGGTCAAAATGGTATTTAATGTCTTACTTTGGGCTTAGCATGCTGCTTGTCTAATCCAGGAAGCATCCTAAGAGCGGAGCCATCAGCGCCAAGCATAACTGTTTTTCCTTTTGTTGCAATTAAATCTATGACAAGAATGCTCCTGACTAAAAAGCTATTGATGAAGCTACTTGCTATGGCCCCTGGATGATGATAATGTTTACTCTAAAGTCTGGAGTCACACTGAAACTTAGTGGACCCAAATTGTCCCAAGTGTATGGAACAGTCAAATAATGAGAAAATATGGAAACACACCCAAAGTAAGACATATTGAAACTTAAAAAATGTTTTGGGAAAACAGCGTGTGAGAGTAGTGGAACATCCCTGACGTAAACCATTAATTGAAAATGTCGGGTCGCAACAAAACACAGATGACTCACCAAACGACTTTTAGAAATTTGCACAAAAGAGAGAACAACATGTAAAAATGCCAGAAAAATTGGCACGGACTGATGTAGGAGTTATGCAAAACCAGTATTAGAAACCAGAGAGAGACAGCCAGCAGTCAGTATTTGCACACCCAGCCACAAGGCACAGAATAGCATCAGCATGGTCTACTATTTATAGTAGTAAGTAATGCGAGTTATATAGTATAGTTATAATAGTTAGGAAGGATAGCATCATTGTGACCAGAGTGCAAAAGAAAAACAAAAATATCTCAGACCCAAGTCAAGACCCTTGATGTAATGCTTGCTGACAGAATGTAGAAAGTCAGAAATATCATGTACTGCTCAGCTATAGGACACCAAGCAAGTGCCAACTGTGTTTCTATTATGTAAGTGCACCTGCTAACATCTCACGTGCTGTGTGTGTTTTCAGTACTGCCTGGGCGTGTGTGTGTGTGTGTTCCATCACAATCCATACAGCCCATATAAAAACAGAGGCAGAGAGGGGGAGAAATTGCGCGCAAAGCTTACATGAAGCCAAATCCACAAAGAGCTCCATTCATAAACAGTAGTTCACACATAAAGGCTTTTCATGTTACGGTCTGACCTCTGGTGGTTACACGTGACACTACAGGAAGAATTAGACCTTCACTGCTATGAAGGAAATGAGCCACAAGGTGGAGAGAGATGACAGCAATGAACACATACTTTGCCATGTGGCTGTCTGAAATCACCCCCTCCAGTCAGATACAACGCCTTTAAAATACAATGATGTGTTTTATGTGGTTCACACTCCTTAGAAAGAACCAAAGTAGCCTGGGGTGATGTAAATATCCAGCCAATACAACAGACACACCATTACAGGTAAGACACTTCAGTCTCTGCAGCATATTAATGAGCAAATGCTCCTCATCATACACCTCCCTTGTTATTACTAGAAGGTCGGGGCATTGACAGAACACACTACACTGTTTATATACAGACAAAGCAGAGAGGCTCTCATATTCTAAGTAGCATAATCATCAGCATGTTTATTCGGCCCTCTTGACATTTTTTCCCAGAGATGATCTGGGACATTTCGATCGCACACAATGATGGATAACCAGACATAGTTAGGGGTGGCTGTCGGACCTCAATGGGTTCTTGAGTACAGACAGAAATGTGTTCAAAGCACTTGATATTAATGACAGCACCCCTTGCACTCTGCACCAATGCACTAGTGTCTTGCTGTACTCGACTGTTCTCATGTTAGCGTAGGTTTTCTCCAGGAGCTAAGGATTCCTCCCACAGTCTGAAGACACGCAGATTAACTTTATTAGCGACTTTAAATTGTCCATATGTAAGTGTAAATGTGAGCATGAATGAATAACTTTTAAAGCTCAACATGGTTTAGCCCCCAGTTGTATCCTCCTGAGACCCTGCGTCCTCATATGAGGACATCTTATTATGGGTTTATTTATATATGTACTTCATTCTGCTTAACTTGGGCCAGTTGTCGTTGTTCAGGACACTTTTTTGTGCCATCTAGTGGTAGTGAGACCACAATACACTAATCCATGTAAAAACAAGATGGCAGCCATCTCTGCCAAGTCAGGCTGCAGCTGATCCTGACACTAAAGTGGACAAGGTACAAAAGCTGAGTGAGACCATTTATGGTCGAAACTTGTTTATTTATAATGAATAATATTTGTAGTTTGATATGCCATAGAAATTTTACCAATTGTTAGCAACAGTAACAAGCTAAGACACTGTTAACTAGGAAGTACTCGTTTGAAGACATTGGCACTTTATTATCATTTACGATGTTTAGTTTTTTTTACACTTATCAGATCCTACTGATCCCAAATAGTTAAGAGGAATTAAAACCACACAAAAGCCCGGATCTCAGTAGGATATAGCTGAGCTTCTGTATACCTATGCTCCAAGTCGTGACCTGAGATCCTCAGGCCTACCCTCACTAGCTGCCCTAGATCGAGGATGGTAACTAAAGGTAACCGGGCTTTTGCCATCTAGGCCCTGAAACTCTGGAATTCTCTGCCTGAGGAGATTAGGCTGGCTGGCAAATTACCTCTTATCAAATCATTGCTTAAGATATATTTCTGTAGGAAAGCTTTCCCTTTAAATGCCTGATTTGTACTTTATTTATTTCCTTTTGTTCTCTTTTTGCCTATGTACACATTATTGTTCTTAGCTCTTAGCATTTTTTTAAATATGGTATTGTTATTGTTGTCTTATTGTCGTGCACTTTGTGAAGCACTTTGTAACCTTGTTCAGATAAGTGCTATACAAATAAAGATATATTATTATTATCTGTCTTCATGTGTCAGCCCTGTGATAGTCTGGCAACCTGTCCAAGGTGTACTCCACCTCCTGGCCAGTGTCAGCTTGGATGGACTCCAGCCCCCCCACGACTCTACAGAAAAAGAATGGATGGGTGGATATGTATATAGTTGTAATGTTTGTCTTACCTCTGCCCAGCTTTGTTATCCTTGTTTTTAGCTGTATGTTTTTTTCTGTGTTGGTACACTCAAAGCAACAAAGAACCGGAGTCAAACACCTTGTATGTGTACACAAACTCGGCCAGTGAAGGGAATTCTAAATCTGTCAGATACTGAGAGTTTATAAGTTTGCTTGTTCTCTAATTAATTTATTTCACTTTGTTTAATCAGATACAGTAGTTCCTGATTTGTGCCAAAGTTTTAGCCAATTTTGGACCATGTTTTTAGGCCAAGTTCTCTCATGGTTGCTTGTTTTTAGACAGTCTTCATTTAAGAGGTTTGGATTTTTTTATTCAATGAAAACTAGTATTAAAACCAGCTCACACAAACAGCCCTACTGTATTGGAACTACAACAGAAGCATTAGCCTCCTGGGTGACATCTGAGTTTCCTCTTCTACTATGACAGCTCATCTTGTATGGTTCATATTTCCAGTCAGGCTCCAGGAATGTGCAGAGTAAAGCAGGAAGTTGGAGGAGAGCAGCCAAAACAGCAGCCAGAGTCACAAGGTGCATTGTTTATATCAGTGGTTCTCAAATGGTGTGTCGTGATGTAAATCCATGTGTGCTGTGGGTTGTGATAACCACACATTGTCATAACAAAATTCAACTGGGCATATACAAAATATTATGAATGGATTTTTAATTGACTGTGTCAGTATGTTGTGAACACCCATTTCCTAAAAAAGAGGCAAACTCTACCTCGAAAATGTAATAAAATGTAATTCAATACATGATGTGATAAGAGTGATAACACACGTTTAGACTGTACTTGTTTGGCTTTTTAATATCATACATGTGTGTGTGTGTGTTAGAGGAGAAAGCAGGTTGCACAACTAGACTATGTTCCGCCGAGGGAATTCACTCCATTGAGACAGTTTGTTTGTGTGTGTAAACACACGGATGAACACCATCTGTGTTTCTGTGTCAGTGGCAGTGTGATCTGGGGGACCATTTGTTCAGCAGAGTTGTCCGTTGAGTTGATATCATTGCACCAGGGTGATGACTGAGACGGTCAGTGTGACACGCTTGCGTAATCTTTCCATTACGTGTGTGTATCTAAAATTGTGTCCGTACCCACAAAGTAAGATATCTTTGTTCTCATTATGTGGTCTCATATTCTTAAAACTTCAAATGTGTAACTGTGCAGTTATAGTGACAATAACGGTGGCGCCTGCCCAAGGTGTCGAAGTCAACCAAGAGAAAAACAGCAAATCCTCATATTCTTGGCATTTTTCTTTGCTTAAAACTGACTTACACATTAAATCCATTATCAAAATTGTTAATTAACCTACTGCTGACTAACTAACCTTTGCATTTTGTTGTTTAATTCAATTTCGTGTCCTTATTCTGATGAAGAGCTTCTAAATAATCCTCCCCCACACAGTTCAAAGGCTCCTCAAAACATTTGCAGCTCATTATTTGTTCTACAAAACCCCGCTGGTCCTCATCAGCTCTGGTTTTGTCAAGTTATCATTTCAATCTGACCTTGAATCCAACAAAATCCTGTGGATTTGGAAAATGCTATCCTGCTTATTCCACTTTTTGTATGTGTATTGGCCCTGGTGTTGGAATCTGGAATCCCACAAACATTCTTGTACCCTAACGTAATTTCTTTTCATTAATTCACCAAACAGACTTGAGGAATCAAAAGCACAGTAAGGGAAGTGACAAATGTCTTGAAAATACTAACCCAGCAGCAGACAGATCTCTACCGAAGCCTTCTGATACTGTGGTTCGTATGACACTAAAGCAAACATCGATTAGCAGAGGACGAAACCGCAGCACTGTGTGTTTTGTCAACTCTTATAAACCCTTATTGAATCAGGCACTTTCAGTCTGTTGGTTTGACTTCAACTGTTTACTCTGTCATGCAGAGCCGGGCAGAGTCTAAGTTACCGCACAGTGGGAGTCAAAAGGGCAAATTTGGCTTTATCTGTCGGCAAATATTGCAGTCACATACAGGTGCTGTCTGTGTTTAAATTCACTAGAACACCCACATTTCTTTCTGTTGTATGTTGAGACAATGCAGACTCCTCTTGAGTGTTTGTAAGAGTTGTTTTTTATGGGTCTCAACATGTTTGACACTACCAAAATCATCTTTACTGTCAGTGTTTGATTATGATGATACTTAACATGCCTGCTGCCAAGTGTATCTGTGTCCTGTCATATTTCACAAAGCACAAAGTTTATTAATAACCATAATCTCCTCCTCACTGCCCTGCACTACTCAGGCTGTCTGCTGTAATTAAAAGCCAACTTGTTGTTTTGATTTGTTTTGGGGATTTTTGTCTCTCAAACTGGAACTTAATTACACAAGCACTTTGGTGTACTTTCCTTCCCAATAAGTCTAGGAGCTTAAAAAAGTTTGCCAAGTCTAGTAAGCCAATAACCGAAAACTCTTCCGACAGACTTTTAAAGAGGCTGTCGGTGTTTATTTTCAGCACGTGCCATCTCCAGAAAGATTTGGTTTCTGATATTCAAAGCATGCCCCGCAATTAGTTTCCTGTGTTCTGATCCCTCACACATGACTGAGGCTGACTTTATTTCGAAAACGTGCCTGGTGCGGCTGTCTCGGTCTCGTCTCTCGAGCTGAATATAACTGGGATACAGATGCAGAGATTTTCTTTTCCCAGTAAATCAATTACAAATTCTTTGTTTACAGAAACAGACGGGTTTTAATTAAATATTCAAAAAAAAAAAAAAAAAAGGCAAACCATTTTAATTTGTTCTCATTGTTTTAGTTTCTATTGCATTTGAATGACCATATTTTCCACAGCATAAAGGCATTAATCTACATTTTTAGTTATAGTTTTTCTATCATTCACACAAACAATAAAGTGCTTATTTAAAAATAACCTTCTCTTTAAACCAGTCTAAAATACACTGAGACCTGCCACCCTCTTAGAGACAGCAGAAATTGTCACATACATGTGCAAGTACACATTTACACACAAACAGTCAATCCCACACACAAGCAGGCAGTGTGACCCTGCAGCGTATCTTAACTGTGCTTTATACTGTAAATGGTCTTTTGTTAGGGCACAAGTTTTGTCTGACAGTGTCCGCACTGCTGTTACATACTGTTTCTATCTTGTTAACAGGTAAGAGTCAATCTGGGTGTGCATACAAGTTAATGTACACACACCCCCACACCCACACACCCACACAGAAAGAGAAAGAGCACACTCATCAAACATCAAACCCTGTTTAGACTCTCGTCATTGGAAAGCTTGCCTTCTGTCTCAGGGGGAGACACTACAGGTGAGTGGGTAACTAATAAATATCACTATGAAACGTCCCCAGCTGATTACTTACATTAAGACGATTATTTTTTTGTATTCCAAGTTTTTTGGAAATCTTTATGTTTAAATATACAAATGATTCTTTATCTTATTAAACATGCACTAATTTGCATACATTTAAAAAACAAAAATCTGAGCATTGATTAAAGCCAGGCTCAAAATTCTTATTTTATTGACACATCAGAGTCGAAGGTTTTTAAAGAGGGGGTTTTGGGATCACTCATCAATTTTCAACATTTTCTTAGGATTAAAATGCTCTATAAATCCGGCTGTGAGTGATACGTGAACAACCTCCTCTGTAAAAACGTTCTGAATATAGAGAGGAATAAAACTGAAACGTTTGCTGTATGTAAGTGATACTGAAGCTGAGA
The DNA here is from genome assembly GCF_011397635.1 of Epinephelus fuscoguttatus. Lineage (NCBI taxonomy): Eukaryota > Metazoa > Chordata > Actinopteri > Perciformes > Serranidae > Epinephelus > Epinephelus fuscoguttatus. The sequence continues at coordinate 22,794,812 of NC_064756.1, forward strand.
TTTCTGGCGCAGAGTGTGAGAAAATGGCCTTTAAATATATGTATTGTCAAATTCCACACATTTTTAGACAAAAAAATAAGACAGATGAGTAGGATAAAAAATTTAACTGATAGATATCATGCTAAATCTTCACAATATCTTGATTACTTTACTATTAAGACGATTATTTTTTTTGTATCACAATTTCTTTTTAATTTTGTTTAACCCTTAGAAACCTGGAGCGACATCACTGTTCTTGTGCTGCTTTAATACACCTTTGCCAAGTATTTAAACCTTTGAACCCTGAGCGAATTGGTGCGATTTCTTTTACAAACATAGGAAAAAATGCAATGAGCAACTTGATGAGAAATGTCTCACAAATTGCAAAAAAGTAATAGATAAAAAATATATATATATATTAAAAAAATAGGGAAAAATCAATATTTATAATTATGAATATTACAGTTTAAAATGATGCTTCAGAATTTTTAAAAATAATTTTTAAGCACTTTTTCAAGCTTTTTAATTTGTTTTTTTCCCCTTCATTTGTTGTGACAATTTTTTTCACATTTTTTTTACTTTACAAATTTTCTTGTTTTTTTGTTTATCTACTAATTTCTTGCAAAAGTGTAGTCATTTCTTCTGTTTTTGCTGATTGCCTTCCTACCATTTTTTTTTTTAGAAGACATTAAGCCAATTTGCTCAGGTTTCAAAGGGTTAAATATGCAAATGCGGTATTATCTAATCAAGTATGATTTTTGCATATATTTCCAGAGAAAATAAACACCTAAATGTGTTTTTGGACATTTTCTTTCCACTCATCTGAATGTCTCTTATGGATGCAAAATAGCCCAAAATCTCAAAATTGACCAGACTACATTTTCACCTGGGGTGTCTCCCCTAAAGTGTGAGCCGCGTCCTATACAGGGCACTGCACATCCGTTATGTAGTAAACCTCTGAGTACTCTACATGCAGTCTTGAAAATCTGCTTCATACATTCCAACTGCAAAAACAATACTAAAAAGAAAGACCCATGCTGGATTACTATTGAGCGATTTTGTGGCTGTTGCAGAAAGTTGTCTGTTTTTGTAATAAAGTCCAGAAACACTTCTTGATCTTCACTTAGTGTGCTATGTAGGGTAAAACTACAGTGTTGAGTTGTCCTCATGCAAGTTTTAAGTGCGTCCCTGTAATGTTTAAGTTTAGTGCTTGAGCCTGGACTGACTGAATAAATGCCAAAGGGCAACTTTCCATTCTTTTCCGTGCCTCTATTTTTACACTGACCACACATACACATTTGCCCACGTCATGAGACAAGGGGATCACATAACACACAATGAGAGATATGGAATTTCAGGGACAACGCTGCTGATTTCTTCTCCTTGCTCCCCTTTTCCCACTGATTCATCATTGATGCTCCTTGTGTTTGAATTAAAAATGACACCAGATCAGAGTAAAACAATAATTTCTTAATACATCACAACATCACTGCTAACCAAACAGGCAAAACTGCAACAAAATAAAATTAAGGAGATTTGTTTTTTTTTCTTAGTTTCTTGTCTTCATACTTGATTCAGCAAGATATTGAAGTTCTTTTCTTCTCCTTTTGCCACAACTTCTGCGCAACTCTGATCTCACCTTGGCCACACAATCAAGTCTGTTGTGCTCTGTATCTGCCACGTCTTTGATCAGCAGCCTCGTCACGTGACAGCAAATCATTACATCACAGTCCTTGATGTGAATGTGACAGCTGACACTGTAAGAGTGGCATGGAGCTGCGTTGGTGACTGACAGTTTTAACGATGTCTCCCTTTTTCCATCGTGACGTCCATTAGTAGTCCAGGAAGGCACATAATACTTTCAGAGTGCTCTCCAATAATTGGATGAGATTTATGTCCTGCTGTTTTGGGTGACAGGCACTTGAACACCTTTCTGTCCTGTTGCTGCACAAACAATAGAGAAAGAGCATGTTAGTCACATAGGATATTAATTTGCACTAAAGAGGTGATACATTAACACTACGACTGTTAAAAAACTTACCCAATCTGTATTTCTCTTTAGCTTCAGCTCTCTCTTTGGCATCAAAGTACCAGACTGTGATGGCATAGCTGTAAAACACAAGGAAGAGGAGATGTTAAAAACACTTGGTCAAAAGCTAATCTCTTTAGTCAGTACAATAAATAACTAGGAGACAAAACTGAGCTGTGTCACAAATGATTCCCTCCGCTTACAGGTGTGTTTTTCTTCTGTTTAAATCCCCTAAAATGTCTGACCTTGACTACACTGACTTGTATCTGCGCAAAGTTTGTCACTAGAGAGGTGTTTTCACATTCTTCTACTGAAGGCGGCCATGTCTGTGCACTTGCCCTTAAACTGAGATTCAGGCAAGTTCGATTAAGTACATCATAAATTCGAAAGCCAATCGATGTCTAATATGGGAAACATATATCCCCGGAGGACCAGCTGTCAACTCAACACCGGCAAAGAAACCTGAAACCTCAGAGAGCTGAGCGGACTTGTTGGTACAGGCAGCAGAGTTCGTATTGGCATAGTTAAAGTTTTGACAACAAACACGATAGAGTGTGCAGTTTTTGGATGTCAACTGGACCTTGGAGTTTCCCTCCTCTACCAAAAACCCCATTACAGCAGTGTTTCACAACCATTAAAGCTGCGTCAGCGACTGCCAGTTAGCCTACAGGCTAACAAACATCATAAGCTGAATCTTTACGATGTTACCTCTAACACTAATTCAATGATTAGCCTAGCGTAAGTAGCAGTGGTGGGCGGTACAGAGGCCAGATCCCCAATTTCTCAATAATGGAGAAAGAGTAGACCTTCTCGCCTCTTCATGGCTTTTTTATGTGGGACACCCTGCTAAACAAAAATATTTTACATACTTTAAAACGTGTCTAGAGAGGGGCTTTGAATTGAAGCAAAATTGCCAATAAAAAGACCGTGAAATGGCTGTGACATAAGATAGAAAGTAAAACTGTCTGAGATATATGACCAATTTGCCCCAGTTTTCCCTTGAAAAATCAGAAGGGCAAAAATTAGCCTTCGAAAGGTCTGTTCTGACCCAGCTAGAGACGACAAGTTACAAAATAAAAAGTCTTGTATGACAGCGGACAGCAGACTGCAGCAGATGTCCAGGGCAGTGGAGGGTTAACTCCTCCAGTTTCTAGTCTCTCCAGTGGGGCTGTGTTGTTTATTCCTGTCTCTCATGTCTGTGCCGCTCCAGCACGAGTCCTGCAATCGAACCTTCCTCCCTTCTCCCTCCCGCCGACCCCCTCAGGAAACACATACTTCCTGCCTCCGGCTCCACCTCGCCCCCCAGCAGTCAGATGGAGAGGAGTGGAGGAAAGGCAGGAGTGAAAGAGAACGTGTCACGTGCCCTTGATGGATCGTTTGGAGCTACGATGTAAATAACTGTAGGTGCGCAGGGGTTTACACAAGTGTCTAACGGTGTCTGGTCAATATCATTGAATTTCAGTCACCTTTTAAGTGATTAAATCAATTAGGAAACAAGCATCCCTGACAAAATTCTTAAGGAGAGACAAGAGCAGGAAAAAGGAAATAGAGGAGGCAGGACGCTAAAACAGCAATACACCTCTCTGTGTGTGCATGTGTGTGTGTATTTTTGTGCCTTTAACCTGCTTGACTTATAACAAATGTATTATAAATATTATGTTTTCAATGGAAACTGTGTTAAATGATCCAACAATTCATTTTCAGTTTATTTTCATTATATGGTAATTAAGACGTATAGGTATTTACATTACAGAGCGCACTAAAATATACTAGATATACACAGCTGAAAGTATTGGCAGTGTGCCCTGTCTCTTCCCATACATAATCAAGAGTTTGTGTGTACATGTGAGACCCAAGTTACTGACCGAGTGGCGAAGGCTGGCTTGACTTCGTGTGGGTTCCTGCGGTCAGACCAGAAGATGAGCAGCCGGTCAAACAGAGGTTCGATGTTGGCTACCACATTTTTGCCTTCAGGGTAGATCTGCAGCATCCCTCCTTGCTTCTACAAGCGCACATACAGAGAGAGCACACAGTCACACAAGTTAGAGATATTTCAGCCTGAGTCTGCATGTGGTGCGTTTTTTGACTTCACTGGAAATACATGATTTTTGTGAGGAAGTGAGGTTTGTTTTAATCATTTTGTAAGTCAAACTAGTCATGATCTTGTGACTGTACCTTGACATCCCAGTTCTTGTTGAGATAGTAGATACACGTGATGCAACGTCCGTCACCGTTAGGGTTGTCAACATGACGGACGTACCCCGCCCCGTTCCCTGGGTAACAAGCAACCATCGCCTAAACAGAGGGAACAGGATTGTTAGTTGTGCATTTAGACCACAAGCAAGCACCTGATGCACCATCATAAAAAGTGTTGTCCTTTTGACCACACATCCTGGTTGATGACTTAAATGGATACTTTGCCATTTTTCCACCCGCTTTGTAGCGTAACAATGTGGGTAGTGTGTAAATGACCTGTGGTAAACTTCCCTCTATTTTACCAGTGTCCAGATCTCCCTGCTCATCTACCAGCTCCAATTTGTGCTGGCTCTAGGGATGTTGCTCAAACTAAAGATTGTACTTCCGCATTTTCATACACCCACCACCACCGACACAAAGAGTATAAAGGCAGAAAGAGAGACCTGCCCCTCTCGTTCTTTCAAACTCAGATCAAACAGTAAAACTAGGCAGCACTGATCAGCAGTGTAGGTTTTCTACCTCTTCCTACCCTTTCTCTGTTTTCTAAGGTTATGTAGCACTCATTTCAAAAGTATTTGTGTCTATCTACTGCATAGTTTTATGGAAAGAGCAGTAAAATACTTCTTTGAGGTTTATTTTCTCCAAATAAAGTGTTTCCTGGGTAGACTGCATTCTTAATACACTATCCCATGATGTAATTTGTGAAGCACAGTCACGAGAGTCCAGCTGTACGAAATGATCTGCAGATAGAGTATCCACGTTCAAACAATGGTCTCGCGCTGGTATTTCCCCTCCTTGACATCCATGTGTCGGAGGCTATGAAGCCGGAGAGCGCTGCTTTCCCCGGGGAACCTGAGGAAACCGAGATCTACATGAGACTCATTCGGTCAGTGTTACAGGACCATAGGACTGTGAATGCACTGCACCAGGGTGAAACTGAGCGGAGCTTGTGTCACTATGACATATCATCGGCTCATGTTTCAGCTGTGTAAATACTTCCCAAACTGTCTCTGGTGGCTGTAGCAAACGTTCAGTCTTTCCCTGCTCGGCTGAGACGGAGAAGGAGACCGCGTACAAGTGAATCACTGACTGACATGCCAGCAGAAGGAGATTCTAGGTGATGATCGTTGGCAGCGTGTAGAGTAATAACTTCTGCTTTATCTCTCCAGGCTGACTATAAAAAAGATACTGTCACTGTCCTGACTTATATTGTTCTGCATGGGAAGCAGACGTTACCATATCAGGAGTCACTGCATCACTTCAGCTCTGTTCTGGGACACTATCATTCATGACTAACAGGTTGTGCACTGCTGCAGTATCGATCTGACTCGCCTCACGCTATCGTTTAAGCCCTGGCACTACAATGTGAGAGTCCTAACCCCGAGGAGATCAAACAATGTTCGTATAGATTTCTAAGACAAACACACCTGTTGTTGTGTTGTGTGTTAAACGCAAACAAAAGTGACATTTTGTGTAGGAGGGCTTCGGTCAGAGAGCGCACAGTCCTCCCTCCCCCTCTTCCTCTTGTGATGTTTCCCCACTCAATGACAGCCAAGTGAGTTTGGTTGTGATGTGTGTGACTCTGTTCAGCGGCCATTGTCAGCTCTCATTACTGACCGACGCTCGCAGTCAGAGCTCATTAAACTCTGGACCCTTTGCTCCGGGGCTCCAACTGACGAGCAGACCTGCTGCGACAAAATTAACACCAAATGCACCCAAGAAAATATGTGTGCAGACATAAAGACCATCAGAAACATTACAGTAATCTGAATGCGATTTAGATTCGTTCAAACTTGTCAGCTGATCACAGTATGAGTGAATCATTTTGTCAGTGATAGGGTTATTAAGACTGCAGGAAAAAACTGTGACATTTCTTTTACTTTTCCAGACTTCTGTTATTTGATCTCTTCATTTCTGTGTTTTCTTATTAAAGCAGCCCTTCAGTTAAAGGTACACTCTGGACATTCTGACCACTGGTAGCACTACGGAGCATGAGTTCAAGGATGGATTTTCGCTCTACACATATGAGGATGAGAGTGATTATTCTGGGTGTGCATGTATTTAAGGAAGAATGTTTTCCTAGCAAATAGCTTTTATCAAACTGCTAACAGTCTTAACAACTGTAATTAACAGCGATTAACATGCAATATGCCACACCAGACAGCTCAGCCCTAGCCTGCAGCAAAAACACAACACACACACACACATATACAAACATACATGATGTGTCCTCCAACTCTTGCACAAGACAGGCTTATAATTTAAGAGGAGGGTCATGGTAGTCATTCTAAACTAACCCCAGGCACTAAAACACATCACTAATATTCAAACCAGTTCCACGTACATCCACATGGTTTCAATCCCCTACTGTCAGTGACTCACACACACATGCGCACACAACATGTTCAGTTACACAGCGTGACACAGCATGTCTCGATCCTATCTGTCGTTCTTGCCCTCCTCGCGCCTTCATCTCAGCCGACATCTGTGCCCACAGTGAGTTAAAGTCTAATTGGCACCAACCACCTGTCTGCCAGGCGCAACCATTAATGGCCTAATGGCATCGCTGGGCAGATACCCGGGCTGTCAAGGTGACAGCCGAGCATAGAGAACAGGCTGTCGTGAACGAGAACAAAAATAAGCTCCAATGCTGCGCACATATTCTGATACGAGGAGCGATGGTAGAGAGAGGGGTGAGGGGCTAGATAAGCGTGAACAAACACAGCGAGCACTGTTTGTCAAGGAGAAAGACTAAGGGGAAGAATATACTGTATGCATGTCTGTGACGGGGATAATAGGGGTTAACATGATGATTGTGGAAACACTCGAGAATTTACTCAAGGTCTGGTTTTGTTGGTCATTTTTTTCTCTCAAAACCATTTCCAGTACCTCAGTTATATATCTGGATCTGGATATCTATCGTCCAATATCTATATCGATATACAATATATTAAATCCAACATGTCATCCCTACTCATGACATTTTGCTGCTGGGGCTGATGCCCCGTTCGTCACTAAAATAATGCAGGGGGAAGCCTTTCTCATTGTATCTTCACAGAAGGTGTCAGCAGTTAGGTTTAGGCAACACAACTATTTGGTTGTGGTTAGGAAAAGATTGTGGATGATGCTACAAAAACATCTAGCTTTGAATGCCACAAATGCTACAACTTTTGTTTTTGTTTGCTGTTCTCAAACGCTGCTCTCCTGGGTCAGAGTCTGGTGTTTGTGTGTTTGTGTTGAACCCATGGGGTCAGGCCATGGACTCCTGGGCTGACCAAAATTTTGTTGGCCACCCGCCATGACTTAATCAATGTAACTGACAGCAGAAACAACCAATTTTGTAATGACAATGACGAATCACATGTGCTACTTCTGCATGTTTGTTTGCATGTGTGAAATGATCACTTCTTCAAGCAAATGCTGCTACATTGAAAACTTGGCTCAAAAAGTCTGAAAGGACCCCCAAAGTCCTCTCAGTTTCACAGTGGGACAACCCTGAGCTCTTGTGGGTTATCGGAAAACATGCATCACAGTATGCAAGTCCTTCTTGGGAGAGGGCCAGGGTCTTGTTCAAGGACACTTCAGCACGACAGATGTTTGCCATCTCCAGTGTTGAAACCACTTGATTCACTATCCTTCAAGTCCCATCGCCATCTTGTTTAATTTAAACAGGTGATTACTCACAAGCAACCTGGGTGACACAGCGCATGATATAAATCAGGATCAGCCATTATTAATAGCTGCTACCAGATTGGATTTGAGAGAAGTGAATGAGATACAAGTGGGTAAATTAAGTTTAATTATGAACTGCTTTGTCACTCCCAGGTTATATCTGTCCTGGCACACATCATGCCTTGTTATTCAGTAAATTTCACCGCTATGTTACTGCTGCTGGCTGGATAATGGCTACTGAGGACATGATAACCTCTGGTCCAAGTGAGTGCCATCTGCTAACGTACCCAGCTTCCTAACATACTTATGGATTTACTGCTACATAAACAACAACACCGGACTGGTTTCATCTTCCAAGAGAAGCTGATCTGTGTGTGTGTGTGTAAAGGTAGACACACTTTTTTTTCTTACTAAAGACCGTTTCAAACTTGACCACATAAACATCCTTAATGGGCCCCTTTGTATATCCTGTTGAATGTTTAACAGTGTATGTCAATGACATCAGCTGACAGGAAGTAAACACGGACTCAAGCTGTTACCCAGCAATGCAATTCCAGTGAAATGGTCCATAAGAGGGTTTCATCACTATGGTTACAAATTATCGGCCATATTCACACACAGCACCAACCACAATGATATCTGTAATGTCCCATGAATGTGCAAAGGCTGGTCACACATTGTTTGCACTGATACAAGAGAAAACAGGCTGAACTTCATGCAAGTTACTGCACTTCTGGAATGTTTTTGGCAGTCACCATATTTGGAGAAGGCGCATCTCTCTGTATCTTAAATTAGGGACAGACGGTGGAATTGAAACACAAACAAATATTCAGCTGTCATCTAGTTTGGATATTATGTGAACATAAAACCAAAAAAAGTTATGAATCCATGCTTAGCCCTTATGAGTCAGTCCTGCTTTGGCCCCAATGGTGCTAGTTATGCATGAGTCATCTTTAAACATTATGATGTAGAAATACAGTGTGTGTAAGTGAGTGTGCAGAGTTGGGTGGGACCAAAGATTATAATGAACTGTTTATCTAATTTACTGGACAATTATTTTTACATTTGAATAAATATTAGATCTGTAAATGTCAGAAACTTAGAATTTAAATGGATACTACATTAAATTAAGGTGATGTCTTCAAATGCTTGTTATATCTGATGAGCAGTCCCAAACCCAAAGATAGTAAACTTAAGATGAGATTAAAAAAAAGGCAATTAGCAGATGGTGTCAGAGAATGTTTGGCACTTTTCTTGAACAATGACTAAAACAATGAATTGATTACTTAAATAGTCGCTGATTAATTTTCTGCCAACTGACTGATTAATCGACTAATTGTTATTACATTTAGATATGAAAAAAAATCACAAAAACCAAGTAGCCTTTACTTAAAAACACCATCTGGACTACTTAAAGAAGTATTTCACTGCTGGAATGATGGTCTTTTCATACAACTAGGCTGTCTGTGCAGTAGGAAGACACACATACTTTTGAAATTGGTGCTACAGGACCAGAGAAAACACAGAAAAAGTGTTATGACATGTGCTTTTGCACAGTAGGTATAAAACCTACAACTACCAGAACGCACTGCACCACACCGGACCAATAAACACCCCTGCTGGTGGAAGACATAATTTGAGCTTGTCTGTTTGTCCCCCAGGGAACAAAATGGCAGCTGGCTGGTGACGAACAATTTCAAATTACAGTTAAACATTACACTAAAATATGTTTCTGAGGACACTTTAAGCGAGAAAATGGCAACACAGTAACAGAATCTTGGTTCAGTATTGCTTAGTTTTACAGTTTGAGTCAGTATTTCCAGCCTCCATTTTAATAACAGCATGACGGCCACTTACTGTTCACAAATTCTAGTATTACAGCCAAACTGTGCACTAAAATATGTTTCTGAAGACATTTAAGGGGAAAATAGGCGATACAGTAACAGATTCTTTTTTTATATTTGATCAGGACTGCCTAGTTTTTCAGTTTGGTCTGAGTTTGAGAGATAAAGTGAAAGGGAAAGGTCTGTCTCTCTCTTTCTGCTTCTTTATTCTTAGCGTCAGTGGTGGCAGGTATATGAAAATGCTGAAGTACAATCTGTAGCTCAGGCAACAACCCAAGGGCCAGCAGACATTTCACTGCTGAAATTGGAGCTGAGAGATGAGCAGGGAGATGTGGATGCAGGTAAGATGGAGGGACGTTTAACAGTTTATTTACACATACTACCCACGTTATTACGATACAGAGCTGGTTGAAGATTGGCAAAGTGTCCCGTTAATTTACCAGATATTTAACTGTAATGTTGACCGACACAAATGGCAAATGATTTTGGTTGATGCTGCAATGAGGGAAACCCAAATAAACACAAATCATGTCATTAATGCCATCTTGAGGGCAAATATTATCTGCTAAGGATTAGCAGAATTGCTTTGTTTGAACTGAGACTAAACTACCACCAAAATGAGAAATGTATCTGTCTGTCTATCCATCCATATAAGCTAGCTAGGAGGCCTGTAGCTGCATTGTGTGTGTTTGTGTATGACTTCAAGCTCCTGCCTGCACGACGGCACTGCTGAGTTCTAGGAGGGGCATCTGAGGACAAGCTGCTGCAGCAGACACTCTCATTATACCAAAGCCTCTGCTGCATCGCCCCTTCTCACTCCATCGACGCTATCCTCCCACTCCCTGCACCCCATCTCCCAGCTCCTTCCACTCTCACTTCCAGTCTATCTCCTCCCGCTTTGTGTGTCTTGTTTCTGGCGCTGAATTGTTACGTCTTTTCCACATAGTACAAGACTTCGCCACCTTTACCCTTCACTGATTTAACAGAGTTAGCATTGTTAACACCATGATCCTTCCGACTGTCTGTCACAGACAGCTCCTGCTGACTAACATGAGTCAGAGTACAGAGATATTACCCACTGCTGGTGAGGCATTATTTTGGCCATTGCCAGCCCCTCTTCTTCCCTCTACATCACGTTCATACACAATACAGAGCTCGATTTTGTATGGGCCTGTTACCAAGGTAACGGCTGGGAAATATTTTGTCCGAGTGACGAACAAGAGGGTTGATAAAATGCAGGAGAGAAGGAGTGAAGTAAAGAACAGAGGAAAGGGAATGGAGGTCAGAACAGAGGACAAGAGGGAAAGGTTGCAGGGATAAGGAGGGCAGAAAAGACGCAGTGACCTATCTGGATGTACTCCTCCCTGATCCTCCTATTTTCTTTTACCATCACTTCCTCTCTCCTGGAGTACACTCCATCATTGAATCTTTTGCCACGCACTCTCCTACAGGAACACCCAGTCAGGACATTTTGTATTGTGCAACACTGAAGTTTTTTTTTTTGCTCTACCAAGGGTAAACAGGGAGATCTGGCCAAGAACAGTTGGTGTTTGGCAATTCTAACCTGGGAATCACACAGTTAGTCATCACCATGCTACATAAAACGAAAGTATTAACCTAGTGAGCAACAGATGAACACAAAATTGCATCCTAAAAAGGCTCTGGAAGGTAAAGACAAACACCTAACAAAAGAATCAAACGAGGCTGGCGCCCATCAATGCAAACTTGGCAACTCTTCCTGTCCTAAAATCTTGTTTCACTTCTCTTAACAGACGTCAAGCCTCATACAAGTGCCAATTTGAACGACACAAGGAAAGAAACATGTCTGGCATAAATTTTATATTCACCTCTTCAAAGTATGCACTGATTATAAGCATAATCGCGATCAAGTGAGGTTACAATGCTCAAGTGTTTTCTTCTTTTAAACTAAATGAGCTGCCTCTCCTTCAGAACAGGCAGGAGAATCAATGCGACATCTTTGATGTGTTGTTGATTTCACCGATTAAATCTACTTCAGTCATGAAAGGAAGCTGCAGCTCGAAGCATGAAGAGATGAAGAGGGGTTTTTTATGTCTTTTGCTAAGTGAGACCACATTTGTGCGCAGTAGAATCCAGCTCAGCGGTAGGCAGAAGTATTTCGCACTCTTAACTACAGATTTACACAATCATGGAAAAATCAGACATATATTAGCTCCCTCCCTCCATTGTTGTCACTCAGCTTTCCCGTTTTGCTGTCAGTTTGTCACAGACTAGTCATGGGTTTCACCTGAAAGCAGCTCAGTCAGCCCACGTTCGAGAGCAAAAGCTGCTGAGGCAGGCCCGACCAAGTGCTGTTTAAACACTAGCCTCAAGCTTATGTAAATGACTCGACGTGCACAGTGGGTAAGGTGCTGTGTGTGGTGTGCACAGATGGGGTGAACGAGGCTGTGGGGGCAATACATTGGGAAGAGAGGAGAAAAAACTGAGAATGTTTATATCAAACATGGAGGTGAGATAGATGTGACTTCAGACAAATTCTCACACCTGTGTGCATTTAATCACAGTAAATGGCCACTTTGCTTTAAAAATGCTGTTTGTATGCTTGTGAACACTTACGCAACAGTCTTGTTTACAGCTCAGTTGATTAGGCAGAGACTACAGAAGTTAACCTGGGGTTGACAGCTTGCAGGTAGCAGCTTTCGTCTAATTTTCCCATAGGGAGCAATAATGCAGTCTCTCTTTTTCCACATCAGATCAGACATGGGATTCATCAAGAGCCCTCCTAGATTTATTTCCCACGTGGGACACCACCAGTTTGATCATTTTACACAGGTTACACTGTGTCAAACTGACCTCTTCTGACAGAAATGCATTAAAATACTAATGTTTCACCATCTCCCTCTTTTTTGAGCTTTCATTTGGAAGTTTGTGATTTAGAAAAAGCCAGATTAACTTAATCACACTATTCAAAATTGCCTGTATCTGCTGTAAATCCTGACTGAACAAGGGGGCTGCAGCAACACTGACAACATGTTGGATAACAGTCTAGACTGGCACGTAATGGTTAACTCACGGCTGATACAGAAACGGACCATGACACTATATTCTTAAATAACATAGTTACAGAATACAGGGAGAGGTGGACTCTTCCACTGTTTTTCCATTTTACAGGAAAAAAACCATAGTGATGACTTGACTGGGGAGTGTACATACAGATTCAAGATGGAAAATACACTGGACTTTAGTCAGAGCGGGTCACTGACATTACCTGGGTCAGATAACACAGGACTGCGTCACTGCAGGGGAGGAGAGGGAGGGGGGTTCCCTGTCTTGCAAACAATGTCCACAGCTATGTGCAGGACAGAGAAAATGACTGCCTGTCAGGCCGTCTGTGGACTAGAGGGAATTAAAATAGTTATAGGCTCTGTAGTCATTCAGTGTTTAGCGCACTCTTAGGTGCGTTGCATTTGATAAGTATCAGTGGAAAAGAGGAGCTGAGGCATGCAGCGTAGTAGCGGTGAAATAAAGGAAAAATATGAAGAAAACAAACATCTCTCCTACGATGTCAGTGCTGTGTTTGTATGGGTGAAAGCGCTGATCGAGGTTGTCTTCAAAGGCAGAGATTTAGTGATGGCAGAGGAGATACAGAGAGTTTTTCTTTCTGGGTACCAGTGGTATGACAGCAGGGGCAAACTTAGGCAGGCCTAAACCCAGGCACAGTGCCAGTTTTGGGGGGGAAGGCTCGGCCCACAGCCCCCCTTACCTAGCTCACGTGCCAGAAACACAGCAGGGCTCATCCTGACATCCTACCTGACGCCCAGCTCGTTGTCCCACTGTGAGTGAGTGTGTGTTTGCCTGCCTACATGTCGGCGTTAGAGGAGCAGAGATAGGATAGACCAGACATGACACAAACCAATCACTTGCTCAAATGATGTCATCACGCTGTCTGGTTTGTATGTAGCCTGTGTTTTCTCTGGTAGAAAACATACCCCTGCCTGATGTCCTCTTACCCGACCCTACCTGTCCCCACCCTGTACCTCCTCTCACCTTGGTGCGTCCATTGATGACGCAGTCCCCCAGCTGTCCATTGGCAGCGCTGTACATGACGGCCTCATCGATGTGAGCCATCAGTGCCCCGATGCTCTCGCACCCGGGCTGTCCTCCCTCCACCCAGGCTATCTGGTCACCTCGGATGCTCCGAGAGGGGATGTTCTTCTGGCTCACCAGCTGCCCACCCCGAAATTTCCCGCTGCGGTTTAGGACCTCCACCTCATCCAGGACCCTGCTGCCCAGCTCAGGGCCCAGGAAGTTGTCCTTCAGACAGATGCCATAGTATTTCATGCAGGGGATGATGTACTGCTGGGCTATGTGCTCTGCCGACCAGCCTGCCCTTGCTGGAGGTGGTGGAGTCGGGATGCACTTAGCCTCGACGGGGGAGGTCTGGCTGGGTGCAGCTGGCGGTCCTGAGGAGGCCACTTTATGTCCGGTGTGCTGGTTAGTATGAGGGGTGAAGGGAGATTGGGGAGTGACACAGTGCACATGATTGACAGTCATTTGGTTGCTATGGGAACTGTTGCTGCAGTTGGCGAGCGGGGCGACCACTCGGGCCACTCTGGAGGCCTCTGAAGATTTGTGAGCAACACTTTCATCTGCCAACCGTCTCCGCTTACAGTCCGAGTCCCCAGAAGCAAAAGCCGAGTCCACAGAACTTCCTGACCCGGGTGACTCCATTGTGAGGCCATGAGGAGCTCCTGACCCCATGTCCCGATTCTCCCCGCCTCTGCGTTTCTGTTGCACCTGCCTGGCTTTCAGGTCACCATTGATTCTCCTCATCAGTGAAGGACACTTTTCATGAGCTGCCCGGTCCCCGTTCTCCATCAGAGAGGCTCTGCTAGTGAGAGGGTACATGGGGTCGCCTGTCACCCCCACCGCCCCCTTTATCTGTGCCGGGTAACCGTTTGGTGTGTGAGCCAAAACGCCTGCGTGGCTCCCCTCCACGGTGGCAGATGGAGACACCACCCCACCGTTGTAGAGCGGCACGCCGGTTTTAGACAGCTTCGTCGGGGTTGTGATTGCAGGGGAGTCGGTCTGAGAGGCCAGACCCGCGAGTAACTCCGCGGCCGTCGGACTCCCGACCGGTGCCGCGCATACGCCGTTAAGCCCCATGTCCGCTCGGTACGTGTGATGAATCTCTGCCGCTCCAAAGACGCTCTGCTGCGTGGTTGAAACAGCTACGGATCCGAGGGAAGAGCTTGGGTTTAAAGGGTCCGTGTGTCCCAAGCTCTCCATTTCATCTCGTCATCTGCTGGATGCGCACGTAGCTCACGTCCTCGCTTCATTTTCTCGCTGAGCCGCTGCTTTCTCTCATACAGAGGATCTTTGCCACAGCCACTAGAAGTTTCATGTCCAAGTCCTCTTTTACTCGCTCTTATTTTTTTTTTTTTTACCAAATAGCCTACTCTCATACAACACTCTCAAGCTGTGTATTTGTTTGTATCCGTCTTATAAACATTTTGTTGCGGGGTATCTGTGGAGAGTAAAATGATACACTTTAGGCCTATTAATAGCACAGTGCAGATCGCTTGTCACAAGTAAATAAATCTAGTCCACAGTATTAAAACGGTGCATCAGGCCTATTTATAAAGGTCTACTCATAATATTTAAAATAGGGCAAGGAAAAAAGTGCATGTATTTACTGCAGCTTACATTTAATCATATTTAATACTGGAATAAAACTCACTTTTACCAACAACAATTTACATTAAAATAAGACTGAAATAGAAACTACATATAAAATGTCTGCTATAAATGCAGCCTTTTATAATTATAACTCATATGGCTACTGTGAAACATCCATTAAATGACTTTATTTCGTCACCAGCTATCGATTTCCAACTTAGTAGCCTTATAATAATGTCGCCCTTTATAAAAAATGAACCTAACATATTTCAGGGTGTAAACTGCATTCAGTGTTTGGCTGCAATGTCAAAAACACACGTATATTTCAACTGCAAGGCTCCCCCAATGCTTACCTACGGCAGCCTACAGCAATGCAAATCCTCAGCGAGCGTACGTGACAGGCTGAGAGTACGCATGTTATTTCCGGGATTGTCTTGCCCGTGTGTGCGTCCCATCCAATTTTCTTGTCGGTTATAAATAAAATCCAGGCAGTAGACGGCGACCGTCGCCGGTCTGACACATACAACTCAACCGAGGGACGGAGGGTGATTCCCGGGGCCAAACGAGGTCCCCTCTGTCACCCAAAAAAAGTGATTTCTGTTGTGTCGATGAACACCCCCCACTTTCTGCCTGTCTCCTCCACCCCCACTCCTCCTCCCCCTCCTACAGCCCGCTCTCTCTCTCCACTCCCTCCTGTCATTTACGTGCTTGCAGACCACGTGACCACTTGCTACTACGGCCGACCTTCAGCTGCACTGACACAAACCGCCCCACAACAACACTGATTTTTGTCTTTTTAAAGATTGCGACATTATTGATTATACAGTTGAACCATCATGTTATTTCTACCAGGGTTTCTATTTTAACATGAATATAAAATTAAGTCACATAGGACTCCACTCCCAACATGAACTGCTTTAAATGCATAAAGTGTGAGCTTTTTGTCAGTGGTAAAAAATGCGGATTAGGACAACTACCCTCACACTGCAATGTGCTGCTCGGGCGGTGCTTAACATGGGCGGAGTTAAATGTTTGACCCCGTCCGCGTACATGCGGCAGACCCTGCGCCGTGGAGAAGCATCCCCCTGCAGAGCTGGAGAGCGGCCATCGTTTTAGACGTGCGCATGCGCCAGTTTCAGAGCCACCATTTTAGACATGCAAATGTGCGAGGATCAGACTCTGACCGACACAGATTGATAAATACATACATTTGATCATTGTTGTAAAAATAACATTAGCCTTGCATTCACAAACGTTTGACTAAAGAAAAGACAGAAAACTTTTCTACTACCTAGCACACTAGCTCGCTAGCTAACGCTATCTGCTTATCCTTATGGATCAATAGAGAATATAGCAACTTTCACCAAAGTTCATTTTAGGCCGACCACTTCAAGAAAACATGGTCTTTGTTTAGATTATTATTTTGAAGTCGAAATAGACAACTTTAAAGCTAACTTAGTTAAGCTGTGCTAATGTGCTAGCTAGGCTAGCTAATTGCTGGCAGCCAGAAACAACTATGTTTGTTAACTGTACTATAAACAAAGAACACATTTTCTCACAGTGGTCCTTCCAAAATAAGCAGTGGTTGAAGTTACTGTATTTCATTATTATCAGGGTGTTGATACATAGATGCTACCTAGCGCTAGTTGGATTGTTGACTACTTCCACTACTGTGCAGTGACTGGCTAAATGGCTGACAGGGGATTGTGAGCCTCTAATTAGCCACATTAAAGAGTGATTGACAGACAATCTGCCCACACGCACATCTAAACAATGGCTCTGAAACTCACACATGCGCATGTCTAAAATGGTGGCTGTCTCTGGCTCTGCAGGGGGACGATATTGGCGCTGTAGCCTACCTAATATTTTTAGCACAAGCCTATAGCATTTTACATTGTATAAATTAGCCTAGTGGCTAGCAGACCTTTTTCTCTACTCAAATGAAGCCAAGGACAACGGCAACATTTATCAAAGGTACCGTTACAAAATTCAGCTCCATTACAACTCACAAGGTTCACCAACAAAACAACTGTCTTATACTAAAAACATTTTCCAGACAAAGGTGACATGCTAACATTAGCACAAGCCTATAGCATTTTATATTGTATAAATTAGCCTAGCGAAGATGCGGCTTTCCTCTGCTCATATAAAGTCAGGAAAAATCACACACAAGACTTGATGCTATTTTTGTGGAGACTTTATTGTCTTCACAATTTATTGTTTCTTATCTGTGAAATTAAAGAAAATAAACCAATAAGCCAACAAGCGAAATGGTTTCAGCTCACAAAAATAGACATGGGGTCTGCGTCGCCCGCGACGTGTAGTTACATATCTGGGGAGGTGCACGTTAGGCTACAATGTAGGCTATGTCGCAGAGCCCACACCATAGGTACAATGTGGTTTCGACACAGAAGTATAAATCCCGCATTACTCAATGGCACCACCTGAAAGTGGGCGTCATTCCTAATGACGTAGAAATTTGGGAACACTGCAGCCTCAAAAGCATTGCACCCATATAATATAATCATAGGAAACAAGGAGCAGCATGAATGGCAGTTGTAAAATACAATATTGTATAAATTTGGACAATCAGCTTTTTCCATTTGTTTCCATTTGAAATCAAACTGATTACAGATGTATAATTTACAACAAAGGTCAAGTGCTGGCAAAAAGCAAACCAGAGTATGTGTGTAACAGGGTCAATTATACAGCAGTAATATGTGTGACAAAGTCAAATGTACCTTTGTAAGTATTATAATTACACAAAACTGTGGAGCTTTTGATACTCAGTTTCTGTATCTCTACATTCACCTTTAGGGGTACCCCACCTATAAAGGGGTGTCTCCACCTTGCCTCCTCTTTTGCTGCTGTGCTCCATGGGAAAGGTAAGTGACATTGCTATCATAGTAATTTCCATGTTTTAGCGCTGTTAAGCTTTGTTTTTAAATTCATATTATGCTAACATAATCCTGTGTCACTTAATTTGTGTAGAGGCTCAAGTTCACATTGTTGTATTTGACAGAGGATTTTGTTTTCACCTCTTGTTGTCAGCTGTCAGAAATAAACAGAGATCGCCTCGAAAGATATCCACGGTATAAAAATTACGATCACGCTGTGTATGTACGCTGTGTTTCTGTTTTGTACTTAAACACCACAACGTCAGCAGATTCATCAGCTCTGTATCTGTAAGGGAGGACAGGGAGGCTTGGATCGGAGACAAGTCAAGGACAGGCCATTTTGGATGGCCAGACAGGCAGGGTATTGTTCCAACAGAGGGACCGAAGATGATTGTCACGTTATCTACAAGTGTGTACTTGATAGAAACATCCGAGCTTCCCCGCCCACCTGTGCTGTATAATAGCTGATAGCAAACGCTCCTCTGGGCAGCCTCTTCATATCAACACAACGCAGACAACACTAGAGTCCACTGGTTCCATGTGTACTTTAGTGTATTTATTGTGGTACGGGTATAGTGGTATGTCTATTGTAGCAGATGTATTGTGGTATATGTGCTGTGGTATGTCTATTGTAGTATGTGGATTATGGTTTATGTATTTTATTGTGCCTTCCATGTTTATAGTGTATTGTGGTTGTATCATGTTTTAAACTGTATGTTTTTTGTAACATTTTAGGTCTGCATGTAAAAGCCCAACTAGAGACAAAAGTTGAAAATTAGCAAAAGCTATAAACTCTCTGTGCAACACATCAGTCCCATACTCAATATTATTATTATTATTATTATTATATATTGTATTTTTGTATGTAAAATCTTAAACTGTAAAGTAACAAGTTTTTAAAGACGTCAAATCAATGCAGTGAATCAAAAAGTACAAATTTCCCTGTGAAATGTAATGGAGTAGAGGTATGAAGTATCTTTCTAGTAGTATCCATCAATCCATCCATTTTCATCCACTTATCCTGGGCCAGGTCGCAATAGCAACAGGATGAGCAATGCTTTCCAGCTCCTCCTTGGGGATTCTGAGATGTTCCCAGATAAGATATATAATCCCTCCAGTGTATTCTGGGTCTGCCCTTGGGCCTCCTACCAGTTGGAACTCCCCAGAAAACCTCTAACTGGAAGTACCCAAGATGCATCCATATCAGATGCCCTAATCACCTCAACTGACCCCTTTTGACTTGAAGGCACAGTGGCTCTAGTCCCTCTGGATGTCTAAGCTCCTCACCCTGTCTCCAAGGCTGCGCCCAGCCTCCTACCCTAAGCAGGAAACTTATTTTGGCCACTTGTATCCACAACCTTATTCTTTTGGTCACGACCTAAGGCTCATGAATATAGGGTAGGGTTGGGATGTAGATGGACCAGTAAATCAAAAGCTTTGCCTTCCTGCTCAGCTCCCTCTTCACCACAACGGTCCAGCACAGTGCCCACATCAATGCTGACGCCACGCCTAACTGCCTATCCCTCTCACACTCTATTTTAACCTTATTTATGAACAAGACCCTAAGATCAGAGTTGGGTAAGGGTTACTTTAAAAGTAATCAAATTACTTTACTGCGTTACTTTTTTGAAAAGTAACCAGTTACTTTACTGCATTACTCCCTGAGAAAAGTAACTCAAGTACTTTTAAAGTACCTTTGAGTATTCTACATTTCCTATTGGGCAATGGACCACAGGGTGCTAAGCCTACATTTTTTGTCTCCAAAATTAAAGTTATGGACCACTTGCCCTTCACTGAGATCCAATTCTCCCATCACAGCCGTCACTTTCACCAATAGAAACACAGAGTTAGCTGCTGCCATAGACAACTGTAGGGCAACAACACCCCAGCCTTTTTAATATTTCCTCTAGGGATGTTACCACACAGAGTAAAAAGGGGAAATGATGGTGTGAAACAGCAGAGGCACTTTCAGTGGCGTGCACAGATTTTTTGAAGGGCAGGGGCGAAAAGAAAAAAAAGGGCACATACAGCACGTTCTCGCCACTGAAGAGGGCACTAAGTTCCGCGTGTTTTCGAGGGCACTTTAGACATGTTTATATGTTATACAAATGGCACATTATATAGCCTTAAAACAGACTAACTAGACAGACTGCTCAAGTTAGTTTGTAGTAAGGATCAGCATCCACGAGAACTGTGTAGATTCAACGTTGAACTGTGAAGAACACACAGAGACATGGATGTATGAAGGAAATAAATCCCTGGGGGGGTCTGGGGGTCCTCCCCCAGAACATTTTCAATTCAGTAGATGCCATTTCCTGTATTCTAGTGCATTTTAACACCATATTAGCACCAGATAATCCAAACTGGTTCTGTGAGATATAGTTCTGGCTCAATATAGATTAAAAAAGGGCCCAACATAAAAGTCATTGCAACAGTAATGTTTCATAGTATTTCTTGGTCCTAATAGTCTTCTTGAGTTTAGTGTGTTTTCTTCACCCAAGAAGGCAGTTTAGTGTGTTTTGCCAACCAGGAGGGCACTTTAGTGTGTGTTTTGGCTCCAAAGAGGGCACTTTAGCGTGCATTTTGGCTCCTAGGACGGCACTTTAGCGAGCGTTTTGGCTCCCCAGATGGCGCTTTAGCGCGTGTTTTGGCTCCCAAGAGGGCACTTTAGCAAGCGTTTTTCAACAATTGGGCCACGAGGGGGGGCCCCTGTGCACACCACTGGGCACTTTGTCAACCTGGTGAGTACTGTCACTGTACCCCACCGTAGGCTTATCCAATGTTAAGAAAACAGTTACTCTTCTTGTCTCCTAAGTGGGCGTGCTTAGCTCTCCCTCCAATCAGAGCCTGTTTTCCCTCAACCGCGCCGTCATTTTAAACTCAACACTTCCTGAACTTGTTTCAAATTAAAAGCCCCTTATAACCTCGGCTAAAGAATCCCTCCATTTTCTAAATAGGCTTTTATTGTGAAACATTTGTAGGAACTTGGTTGTGGAGGATACAGTAGCTTGAATGAAATGTAGCTCCTGACATCTGCTGGCGCTTTTTAGGTAACTACAACAACATGTCGGCTGGCACATGAACAGACACAGTGGCTCAAATAATAGTAAAAGTAATAAAAATAGGACAAGATTAACCTGATGACATCACACACACCATGAAAGACGACCGGGGATAATTGGTGAGTACTACTGTGTAGTGTGTCATGTCTGTCAGCCAAGTCACGGCACGATTTTATGACTCCACAATCGTGTAATGTGATATAGTGACTTTCAGAACGGGCAGAAAAATCGTGTAGTACTAGTGTGTACCAGGCATAATGCAAGTCCTGAGTCTGATCTGTCTGTCAGCAAGTCCTCCTCCATCTATTGAGTTGTGGAGATTTTACTGATGATCCTGCAGAATGTTTTAGACTCCACCGTAGACAACGGCAGCATTTCTTCTACCACGTAGCTAGCCACAAGCTTCATGACCTCTTTCGGACTGATAGGTTTATCATTATCTCCGTTATTAGAACCAAAAGACAGTTGTTGCTGTTTCAGAGCTGAAAGACCAGTAACTGATTGCTTATTTGAAAATGTACTCAAGTATTTGATTACTCAAACAGCAAACTAACATGTAAGGTTACTCGTTACTGCAAAAAGTAATCAAAGTACTCTACTTTGTAACGCGTACTAAGATACTTGAACACCTTTGCTTGGTGCAGTAACACTTTCCCAACCCAGAGGGGCCATTGTTTTCCAGCAGAGAACCATGGTCTTAGACTTGGACATGCTGACTTTCATCCTCTTCACACTCAGCTGCAAACTGCCCTTGTGCATGCTGGAGGTCACAGTGTGATGAAACCAACAGAACTACATCATCTCCAGAAAGCAAAGATGCAAAACCGGACACTTTCCTCCCCACGGCTGTAGCTTGAGATACTGTCCATGAACAGAATCAGTGACAAGGAACATCCACCGAGAAATTCAACAGATAATTCAGTAAATGCCTGACAAATCAAGATACTTCCTCACACTTAAAGGGCCAGTGTGTAAAATGGGTTGAAAACCGTTGAAAACAGTGACATCAGTGGTCAAATTCTAGATTGCAGGGCTCACTCACTCACCCCTCCCGTCGGGTAAATGACGGTGGCCTCGTAGGGACAAACAGCCTTGCACAGACATGAGTTTTTCAGGAGTAGGTCTATCTAGCGACGAAGTGAATGTTTATTTAGAAATCTAAACCATGTTATGATATTGTAATGAATCCCTCACGAGCAGGAGACCAGAGGAGCGTTCGGGAAAAAGGCCTGTTTATTTGAGCACTCCAAAAACTCCGGTAACACTCCAGGGGGTAGCACGCAAAAGACTCCATCCCAAACTCTGACTCTTCTAGCGTAACACACACACACACTCCATACACACATTCTCGTTTATGATACCTAGCGGGCGGGCGGGTGGGCGGGCACAGACCCAGAGCCATACCTGTTTGAGCCGGAGCATACAGATGAGGAACTCCATGTGTTTGATGCTGAGCGGGTGAGAAGAGAGGCTGAATGCACAGAATGGGATTCGGTGCTACCATCGTTGGGGAGATATATCATCAGGAGGAAAAGCGCCACAGAGAGTGCATCACAAGGAGTGAAGTTGCGTCTTCTTCGGTTCGGGTTCATTCTCTCCTGTTGCGTGGTAAGTGTGGTCCATTCGCAAACTTTATAACTAAAAAAACTTTTCACTACTCTCCATCGACGAACTAGTAACACTCTCTGCTGTTTCCTCCTCCTCCTTCCTTCCTTCCGCAGTCTTCGTTGGTTCATTTATACATGCGAAACGCGTTCTCCGGCTGGCTGGATTGTCCGCTCGGTCAGCCGTACATACATGGCGGTGCAAGATAGCGACCTCTCTAAAGCAAGGCCCTTGCTATATATATGTATATATATAAAAGCATAATTATAAGGCTATGAAAATACAACTGAGCGGCAACCTCTGGGGCTGAAAAATGACGCCAACACAGAAGTGTCAAAAACTGCAGTTCCGCTAATGGCCACTTGAGGCTGGCTCCAGAGGCCAGTCAGTCCTCATGGACACTCATGTTAAAATGCCCAACTTTACAGCAGAAATGAACATGTTTACAGCTTGGTACAAAAAACGGTCTTGGTTTCTTAAAGTTATTTTCCCTCTTCATGACAACTGTATGTGGGGATTTTTTTCATAACTCAATCATTTACATTTTATTAAGGTTTAAAGTTATGCATAATTAAGGGAAAGCAGCTTCGAGTGATCAGCTGTCTGCCAATAATGACCTTGGCTTCTCAGTCAGACCCACCCGTCGGTACTCCAGCACCAGACCCTCACCAAAATATGTTCACTGGCTCCAAAAAACCAAGATGGTCACAGCCAAAATGCCGAACTCAAGGCTTTAAAATGGGAGTTCACAAACCAGTGGGTGACATCACCTATTCACCTACATAATCATTCTATTTTCTCAGAATACATGTTGTCATATTGCCCAGTTAAAGGATGTATGTATTAGAGAACACTGAGTCGGCTGTTGTATTGTTTGGAACCAGGATTGAGATATCAGGATTGGGAGTGAGTGAGCTTTAGTGTGTCTGTTGCTAAACCTATGATGTCAGGCTTCTCTGACCTCAGCACTGAACTCCAGGTTTGTTTCACTCTGCTTACATTTGACATATTTTTGTAGCAGGAGGAAGTGAGGTCATGCGCTGTTTCAAAGCTTGGCCTGGGGTTAGGGTGGTGGACTTAGCGCCTCACCCCGAGGGATTAGAGACAGAGTGTATTGACACAACAGTGGCACGCCACATCCATCTGCTGCTTCCAATGCGGCCGTGTCTCAGCTTATAGATGGACGTGGAGAGCAGCCATGTGATGCCACACCGGGGGCCAACCACTCATCTATGCCATCTATGTAAATACATGCACATATGGCACAGAATGCAGATCCAGAGGTCATTATCTTTGACATAAGCAGTCACCCATAATCAGGCTTTAAAGCACATATGAACATACTGCAGCAATCACTTTTACAGGTATGTAAGAAAATGCAGCAGATACATATAGACCTACTGTGTACTGTACACACCAAGATATATACTGTACATGCAAAACAATGTGCATTACACACATACACATACATACTTATGTGAAACACAGTGAGGTACTATTGGATAAAGTCAATGGTATAGTTTGACATTTTGGAAAATACGTTCATTCACTTCCTTGCCAAGAGTTAGATACTTAGAATTCTTATACGTATAGGCTACTTATGTTTTGTTGTTACTGTGACATTGCCAGGCAGCCAGTGGAGGAAGCCACTGCACTTTGCCAAGAAAAACTCTGGCACATAACAGCCACAAAACAAAAATAGATGTTTTACTTTTACACTTTGCTTTTTGTAGAGATCCATTATATGATACATTATATCCATTATTTAGTGGTGCTAATGGGCAGAATTTTTTTTACCTTTGGACAGAGACAGGCCAGCTGTTTCCTCTTGTTTCCAGTCTTTGTACTAAACTAAGCTAAGCTAAGCTAATCAGCTGCTTGCTATAGTTAATGATAATTTACCAAAATGTTAAACCATTCTTTAGTTGCTCTTCATCGGGCGGAGGATAAACAACATTGAGTAGTAGCGCAGCTGAGAAAAGGATGGGATTATACGTGTTAAGGTTCATAACGGACCGGTCAGGCTTCGGATCGATTGTGTCTGACTATATGCTTGTTGAGTCATTGAATTCAACTGAGCAGCGGACTCTTTGAAGTCAGAGATCAAATAACAATTCTAGATTGTATTTTACCTTTGTACCTTTCATCCGTAGGTGAAAAGATCATCTCTTAGTCAAGATTCTGGTCATATCTAGATGATATGACAGCAGAGGAATTTTTATACAGTGCTGTATTAAGAGCTGTAAACAGCATAGCAGTAAATATACAACTGAGAGCCCTGACACACCCAGCTGATGGTTGGCCATTGGTCAGTGTTAGGCCTTTGGTGACTGTCTGTCGCCTTAGTTTTTGTATGTGTTCCTCACTTTTTGGCCCTTGTTGGCTGTTTTTGGATGATTCAGGATGTTGAATCAGCGTCAGACCCAGTGGAGCCAATTTGTGAGAAGAAATTACTCTGATTAGCAGTTTGGCCTAGTGCATGAAAGGAGAGGTAAGATTATATTTTTATTTTTAGCCATTGAGCTCTTAGCAGAAAGGATTCAAAATTATTAGCATTACTATTTTCACATCGGAGGGTTAGAATGAGTAATTTTCTGTTATATCAATCATTTTTGTCCGTCTTTGTTTGAGTTTCCGTGCTAGTGGGAGGTCTCTTCTTGGAGAACCAAAAAGGTGTGGCCATGGGCAGAGAGTTGCTAAAACCTGTGGCCAGCTCATCAGGCAAAACCATCTACTGTCATGTCAGAGGGGGATTGGGGTTTAGTTAGTTATTTCCTTTGTATTATTTCTAGTTAAACGTCCATTTTGTTTCCCCCGTTCTTGTGTTAGATGGTTTGGCCAAGCCACTGTAAATGTTCTCTCATGTTTCACTTTGTTAGGTCAGGTTTTTTTCAGTTAACACCTCATTTTGTTGCTGTTATTTTGAGTATAGTTATATTTTGTTGACCTCTTTTATAGGTCCAGTTCTTGGTTTGTATTGTTTTTGCATCTTTTTGGTAAATAACAACCCTATTTTTACCAACAAACTCCTGTTTTCCTCATTACCTCACTGCTTGGTCCCTGACAACTAGCCCTTTAGCACATGAACAACACAATCCAATGTTGATAGAACAAAGCATATTTACCGTGCACCAGTAAACAATAACACAAACCATCAGAAAACAGTTCTGTTAAAGAGCTCAATGGCTAAAGAAAAAGAATCTTATATTGTTCAATAAGTTTGTTTTGTTCTCACTCCCTCTTAACTTTAGCTCTTTGTTTACTTTCCTCACTTCAGTTTCTCTTCTTGCAAGCTGAGCTGAACTGCCAATCAGAGTGATTTTATTCACAAATGGGCTCTAGCGTCTGTTACAGTGATTTAACATGCTAAATCTCCCCCCAAAAAAAGCCGATGAGGGCGGATGAAGGCCAATGGTGTGGGACAATCCACAAAGACTAGGGCGACAGATGCTCACAGACAGCCCAACATTGACCGCTGACCGACTGTTTGCTTGGTGTGCCAGGGCCTTAACAGGAATACATTTACTGTAAATGCTTTTGCAAACCACAAATTCTTTGATTTTATGAGATTGCTGGTCTCTTCCAAGTTAACTGAGTCAAATAAAACTCTGAATTGATTAAGAAATCCCACAGGGAAGTAACAATGATTCATCATTCATTTGTGGGTGGGTATAAGAAATAGGAACAAATATTTTAGGCCCAACATGAATAATAACACATTGGTTGGCTTCAGGGAATAGGGAACTCATTTAGGAAATGTTTCATCTGTGGTCAGTAGTTCATATTCCTGATAATTATTGTAGTACATCAGCCACCCCTTGAACATTGTAATTACCAGTATAAAAGGTCAAAGTTAGTTTCTGTTGTATTAATAATGTGCAGCATGCACTGTATGTTTTATTGTTGCTGATTTTCATTGGTGTTGACATTGACACAGATGGCAAACACAGATGGCCAAAGGTTGACCCTAATTAAGTGCAAAGAAATGAGGAATGGCAGCGTGCTAAAAGGAAACAAAGGAAATTCTTACCACCATGTTAGCCAGGACGTGTTCACCCCTAAGTTATACAGCTTACACAAGTGAGCTGCCAAAAACAACACTATCCCACCAAGTTTCCCCACCAAGCAACCCGAGCAGTCAGACATTACTGTAAGAATGATACCATTGTTTGCATAGCAGTAAGATATGAATGATGAGTCATTGTTTGGCTGGGATTATAGTGAAGAACAAGTACCAAGTTCTTGCATTGCCCAAGGTACTGTCTGAACAGCTCAACATATAACATGTCTGCCATTGAATTCAATCTGATAACAGCAGACATAGATGGTGATACGCATACAAAAACACATGTGCAATGCATTAGCCTGTGACGTATGTATCAGCAATATAAAAGGCATAGTTCAAGTTGAGGAAAACAACGTGTCTTAATATGAAGGGTTCCCATGTGAAAAGAGATCAGAAGGAAAGCTGGACCATAATTAAAGGAAAAAACAAGCTTGAAAACACACACATTCGTGCATCTGCAACATTAAATAACCCCAACAGCTCTCCATCCTGTATCCTGTAGTGTTGGTGCATTATGGTATTTTGCCTCAAAATAACTTAGAACGCACAGTTTATGTAATGAAATATGACATTATTGCATTATCTAGATTAAACGGACATACCCGTGTGTTCATGAAATGTTTTAGTTCATTTTCAATTCATACTCTTGTATCAATGCAGGTCACATGTTATGCGGTAATGTTCCTTTTTTTAATTAAAGTCAGTAAATCATTTGTCTACTGACCCGCTGACACTTGTATTCAACACTTGTTTGTCCCATAGACTGAAAAACCATGTCCTCATAGCCAAGGTCAATGCTCCCAACACAGCTGGCTGGAATCCCCCAGACTGTGGAACACAGACCAGTGCAACTCTGCACGTATACACATCTTTTGCTCCTCCTCCCTCTATCTGTATCTGTCCCTCTTTCCAACTGTCCCTCTCTCTCTTTTCCTCTTTTCTGTTGACGCTGCAGGAATCAAACAGAGAGGATAACAAAGAGTTAAAGGAGGTGAGGCCTATAAGTAGACTTGTATACTTTGTCTTCTACTGGGCTCTCTAATTCTGGTCTAAATGTGTGTTTGTTCATGAAACTAATAAACAAAATATTTTGTTTCTCAACAGTTTTGGCTTAAAATTTTGTTTGGTTTTTATAGTGATATGCTGTGTGTTTGTCAAGAATGTATTCAACATGTGCTCTATAAGGAATAAGGGGTTTTGTACATTTAAGGGAATACTTCACTCCCTAAAGCCCTGTTTCCACCGAGCAGTACGGCACAGTTTAGTTTGGTACGCTTTTTTTCCCTGTTTCCAGTGTGAAAACTTGTGGATGGTACCAGTTGAACCGTTCCATACCGTTTCCATTTTTGGTCACCTTTCTGTTGGGGTACCCAGCACACAGATCTGGTACTAAAAAGGTGGAGCTGTGAACACTGCAGTCTGTTGATTGGTCAGTAGTGGATGGTCACTTGGAGAAAAAAAAGTGTCATGGAGCGTCGTTCCTGTGGCCTCCAACAACACTAAACCCCCCGAGTCTGCCTTAGGACTAAATGCACAGACCCACTATTTTTAAATATCCCATAGAGAGACTCTCACTGCAGCCTGTTGTATTTTGTTTTGAACATGTCAGTGTGCAACCCTGCTCTGTGGACGAGAGACGAAATGCAGACTTCCATTTGTATCACTGGTAATGAGGAAATATAGTGAGTGCTGGATGGAGCAGTGAGTGACAACAGCCTTGCCCACATTTATGGGTACTGTTTGAGCTGGAAACGCTAATTGGACCTAGGGTCTAGGTACCATGTCTGAAGGGTTACTTTTGGTTCCAAAGTTACCAAACTGAAAGTGTTTGGTGGAAACAGGGCTTAAAAGCCCTTTTGTACATTACTCAGTCATGCTGTGTTACCTTGAGCTCATGAAAAAAAAAAGAAAAAGAAAAACTTTGTTTTTCTGACATGTTTTCACTGAAGAATGCAAGCATATTGATTTATTCATTGATTGGGCACTGTAACAACAGCAAATTTGCATTAACAAAATCAATTTAAAAACTCTCACACAACTCATGCAGTCTGTTCCAGCTCCCATTTATCCAGCTGTATGCTCAGTACTTGCCAAATATATATTTAACTAAAAAACCTTAGTTTTGATGTCTGGCTTTGAAGAGAGCATAGATAAGTTTCACTTTCTGTTCAGTTTTAAATAATACAGTTTAATCAAAAATGCATGTGTTTGGGAAGTACTGAGCATACGACTGGATAAATGAGACCTGGTTTATACAACACAAGTTGTGTGAGAGTTTGTAAATGAATGTTTTGATATAGTTCTGCTGTTAAACGTGGTCTCCCATCAATCAGTAAATCAATATGTTCACTGTATTCCATGGAGGCATGAGAAAAACAACAACAACAAAGTTTTCTTCAAGAATTCAAGGTAACACAGTATGACTAAGTGATTTACAAATGGTCATCTTATGGCTGAAGTCATCCATTATCATGCTGCTGCTGGACGCATGACAACACAAATGACAAAGGTCATGTTGGTTAGATGACAACTTTAAAAATAGACAGCAGCACTTCGATATGATCATTTCTTTTTCACTTATTTAATAGAAGGTAGGGAGAGCAGTATGTGAGCGAGAGGAGAGAAGGATTTGGAAAAAGGAGGATGAAAGACAAATCCTTAAAAATAGAAACAGGGATGTATAAAAAAAATTGTAAACTGTTACGAAAGCAAAGCAAAAAGAAAGCATGGGGCTGAAGTCGGTAATGGATGAGATGGGACTGAATTATAAAAGCTCTGCAAAACTGTTTCAACCCAGTATTATATCACCATCTCCATAAAAATCAATAAAGGAAATAAAACCACACAACCAAATACATAAAAAGACGAAGCCCAGTCATCCAGACCTGCATCATAAAAGAGGAAGAGGGCTTGGTGAATAACACTGCGGACATGAGAGCAAAGGGAAAACAAAGTGAGTGATAGCAGCGAGGACAGAGAGTGATACGGGTTAGTGAAGTGGTAATGCAGGAGAATTTGAGGCCCAACTGTGACGCTAGCCTTCCTTAAAATAGCTCACAGAGATATGAATTTTCTGCCTGCAGTGAATATACCTACTCTGTTCTGTCCATGATACACTTTGAGCATCAAAAGAGACCCTTAAAGAAAGAGACACACATACCTTTGAAACTGGTGCTACATGACCAGAGAAAAGAGAGAAAAAAGGTTATGGCATTTGCTTTTGCTCAAGAGGTAGAAAAACTACAACTACCAGAATGCACTGCTCCTCACCAGACCAATAAACTCTCCCTGTGGTAGGTGACATAATGCGAACTTGAGCATTGACCACAATCTTGGCTCATATTTGATCAGCACCACTTAGTTTTACAATTTAAAGCAACACTTACCTTTCTGGAAATTTTACACTTTTCTTTGTTTAGGTTAAAATGCTATTAATAAGCTGATGACACACTAAAATGTAAGTGAATTCCACCAGAAATAAAAACTCATAATTATACCATTCTCATATGGTTCTAAGAAAATGACAGGACAGGAGAAAACAAATTGCATTCGGTCGGCTAACATTAGCCTACTGTAGCGTAGCCTCTGAAACATTAACGTTATCTTCCTTGTGCGTTTCCACTTACATAACGTTAATGCTACTATCTAACGTTAGCACTGTAACCTTATTCTAAAACTCAGTCATCACTGACTCCGGTTGAGCTTTAAAACTGTGGGGTTGTTTTTGACTGTCTTGGTTGTAACGTTACACTTGCTCTCCTCTTCCATGTATCTAACGTTACCTTGCCAACGCCTATGTCTTTCATAGACATAATGAGGATGTAATGGAGGAGGGGGATTGGACTTTGGAGGGAGGCGGGAGTTGTGGATGTTCATATTTTTTCTAAGTGTTGTGTGAAATGCAAGAAAGGTAAGAGTTGCTTTAATCTCAGTATTTTCAGCCTCTATTTAGACAATACAGGAAACAGCATGGCATCCACTTCCTGTTCACAAATTCTCGTATTACACCCAAACAGTGCACTAAAATATGTTTCTGAAAAAATTTTAGGCAAGAAACAGGCAATACAGTCGCAAAATCTTGGTACGTATTTGATCAGCACTGCCTTGTTTTCAGGTTGATCTGAGTTTGGTCTGAGTTTGAGAGAGAGAGGCAGAGGGGCCGCTCTCATCGCAAGCATTCAAAAATCATAAAGTACAATCTGTAGTTCAAACAACAACCATAGAGTCAGCAAAAAATCTGCCAGATCATGATTTGAGCTGAGAGATGAGCACGGAAATCTGGTAAAATGGAGGGAAGTTTACCACAGTTCATTTACACATAGTACCCTCATTGTAACACTAGTAGGCCCAGTAACTTGCCACCACATGCAGCCACTATTCAAATGCAAAGTCCCGCTCAGAGCAAATAGCAGCTAATATCCGTCTATACATCAAGAGTTGGAAGGGAACAAGCAGCATGTCGGTATGGCTAAATCTTCTGTCAGGGGAAACATCTGCTGAGTTTACTAACATGACATATATTGGTGGTTTTTCAAACTGTTTGTGCCCAAGGCCCAAAATCTCAAGGCACACCTGTATTTATATCTGTGCACAATAGCCTCTAACATGTGTTATTACTCTTATCACGACATAAACAAAAAGACTGAGAAAAACAAAAAGACTAGGAAAAAATACGACAGATAGCCTTTGTGATACTGTCTACTGACCTTTCGGTGGTAGGTTGTCTTCGCTGGTGCTTTGTTGTAATTTGCTTCGTACAATAAAGCGATCCATTGTCCCACTCATGGCTTTCTCTTTTCAAATATTATCATCCCTCACACTGGCTGCTAATCAGGGCTTTGATGTGTCACACTCTTAAAATTCCCATGTGTAAACAGCAACAAACAGGTTCCCTGTGTAATTAAATTTATTAAATGAAAGTTTTTAGCTAGAGTTTTATGGGGTGCCGTTTGTAAAGTGGCTCACACTGAAAATAACATCAACTTTTTGCCACATTTAGCTTCAAACAATGTTTAAAAAAGTGGTGTGAATTTTTGAAAGTCACTTTTTACCACATTTACAGCAGTATTTGAAATATGTTAAATATAATCTCACAGTTAAATCTAAATGTCAAATGTTAAACCTAAATATTAAATTTAAATGTTAAATCTAAATGTCAAATGTTAAACCTAAATGTTAAATTTAAATGTTAAATCTAAATATTAAACGTTAAACCTAAATGTTAAATCTGAATCTAAACGTTAAATCTAAATGTTAAATCTAAATCTAAACGTTAAATCTAAATGTTAAATCTAAATCTAAACGTTAAATCTAAACGTTAAATCCAAATATCAAATGTTAAACCTAAATGTTAAATCCAAATATTAAATGTTAAGCCTAAATGTTAAATCTAAACCTAAACATTAAATCTAAATGTTAAATGTTAAATCTAAATGTTAAATCCAAATATTAAATGTTAAATCTAAATCTAAACGTTAAATCTAAATTTTAAATCTAAATGTTAAATGTAAATCTAAATGCTAAATCTAAATCTGTGTGAGCCACTTTACAAATGCCACCCCATAGAGTTTGCCTCTTTATTAGGCAATGTGTGCGTACAACATACTGATACAGTCAATTAAAATTTCATTCATAACTTTTTGGAAAGCCGCAGTTGAATATTCCCATAATAATGTGTGGTCATTACAAAATCCCATGACACACCTGGATTGGCATCACGTCACACCATTTGAGAACCACTGATCTTTATAATGGAGGAAAGCAGTTAAAGAGAACTGACAAACTGTTTATCCTTCAGTGTCGCTAGACAAAACACTGGCACACCGACCAGAGTTATATTATAAACTAGAGTCCATTTTGTGCTGGGATCACTTCAGCAATGATAAACCAAGCAGAGATTCTGGCCTCTAGTTTCGCAGACTGGGCGAAGCAGAGGCGTAGCGCACCTGCGCTTCGCCAACTGGGTGTGGCCAGGCTGATTTTGCAAGTTTGGCACACCATGCGCGCTGGCGCAGCTACTCCTCTTACCCACCTCCATCCCTCCTACCTGCGCAAGTCGGAAAGAAGGAGGAGAGAAGGCATGGAGTGGGTTTTACACAGCCTATTCACACCACACCAATCAAATGAGCCCCTCTCCTCGCCCTTAAATGTACTGCGCAAAGGCGTAATGAGAGTTTACTCAATTTGCCATTGCAGAAGAGAGCAGCAGTGTCAGGCAGCCAAACTCCTCCCAGGAGGAAACTGATGTTTTGGTCCAGGAGGTCCAAGCTCGCAGTGTCCGAATATACGGAACTGCGAGCAGACCTCCACTGGTTTCCATTACGCGTGCCAAACGGTGCCAATCCCCTTTGATCTGACATCAGATGTGACGGGACAGTCGATATAGAGATACATTTATGTGCTGATTGCAGATAGTTGAATTGAATAGTGTTTTTTGGGTATTTATTGCATCGTTAATGTGCCTGACATTCTGGAAACCTGACTGTGAGGTTTTGGTGACGTGTGCGCACTGTCCGCTGGTCAGCCAAACTTCTACTTACACCGGCTGCGCTCCCCCTGACAGTAGACCTGGTTTCAGCTGGTGAGCTTTTAGCACACCTTCGGCGAAGCCTTTTGGCACGAAACTGTCACTGCGCCAAGCTGGATCTGTCGACACCTCCCCCTGCTGCGCCGCCACACCCATCTCAGCGCACCTCGGTCTGCCAAACTACCAAACTGAGAGCGCCTTGGGTTGCGCTGCATGAAACTAGCTCTGCATGGGGTTCACCACCCTGCGCCACCCTGCGCTGCGCTGGGAAACTAGAGCCCTTAAAGTTAATGTTAGCTAAGGGTGTAAAGTTGGGGGGCCAATAGCTCCTTCCCTACTTCCTGTGCTCTTGCTTGGACCACACCCATCTTCAAACTCGGCCTTCACTGTGATCTCAGCTACACACCTGTAAAGTTTTGTGACTCTATCTTGCACAGTTGTGACATTATTATGTGAACAAAATCTGTCAACAGACAGACAGTCATATGACAAACCAAACCGCTTCTGTGGTACTTCCCATGGCAAAATGGGGTCACCTGGACCACATTTTGCCATGATGACACACACGAGGTGTAAACAATAGTTTAAGTTAAGTTTATTCACTTTATTAATCCCCTGAGGAGAAATTCAATGTTTTCACTCTTGCTTGTCAATTACACACAGGTTCAAAAGACACACACATGCACAAACAGGACCTATATATGCACAAAGTGGAGAGATGTCAGAGTGACAGGGCTGCCCTTTGGTAAGGCGCCCCGAGCAGTTGGGGGGGTGCGGTGCCTTGCTCAAGGGCGCCTCGGCAGTGCCCAGAAAGTGAACTGGCCCTTCTCCAGCCACCAGTCCACACTCCATATTTTGGTGCAGACGGGGACTCGAACAGGCGACCCTCCGGTTCCCAACCCAAGTCACTATGGACTGAGCTACTGCCGCCCCAATACCAGCAGTGGCTGCGTTGTTGCTGGTAAATACCTTGTTTTGTTGGTGACGTTTACAGCAGAACATTCTGCCTAAACACACTGAACAAAATGGGTTAAGGGTTAAGACAGGTTAAACCTACACTGCCACATGTTCAGTTACACACCCACGGAGGCGAAGGAATACCAGGAAATCTACTGTAGGACAGCATCCTGGGAAGACTGGACCACACCTAGTGAACCTGTGTGTGTGAGTGTGTGTTTTACAGTAATCTTATCACCACAACATGACAAAAGGAAATTCTCTGGACAAATTTAAAGGGGCGTGTAATTCAAACACCTCTAGTTACTTGACTGACACACGTTATAAAAATTTGCATTTTCTTTTTGAAGTTATAGGAATAAACATAAGATTGGAAAAGGCTGAAGATCCTTGGAGATAATGATAAGAAACTGCTGCTGCTGCATTTGGCTAATGTCACTTCAATAATCAAATTGTTGTAAACTGGATAACCGTTATCTTTAGTGTGTAAGCGCGTCCATGTGTTCGCGTATGTGTGTACACAAACAACAGTCTCCCATTGTGTTGAAGACAGTAGCGTGAGAGCGACCAGAGGGTTAGCTGCGCATCACATCAAAGATTTGGCTGTTTGTAAAAGACCCCACTGTCAACACACACACACACACACACACACACACACAATTACAAACTCCCATCTGAGACGCCCCCCCTGCAGCTTTCTGTGCTCCTCATACTAAACAATCAGGTATGACAGGCGTGGCCTTTCTGGGTCCCAGCGGGACCCGAAAAAGACAAAAGACCCTCAGGAAGAGGCCGTCCACTCATCCTCACTGAGGACACAAATCTCTCCCTCACACACACAAGAAAGGAGGACGATAATAGCTGTGAGTTTGTGTTTAAAGGGACAGTTTGCGGGATTTAGCGGCATCTAGTGGTGAGGAGTGTAGATTGCACCCAGCTGAAACGTCTGTGTGTCAAGCGTGAATCCCAGTTAGGATTCCTTTAGTATTCATGAACCATTTTCACAGCAGACATTTTGACTTGTCACAGAAGGAAAAGCACAGGTAAAACTGAAAACGTCCATGATGGCTAAGTTCCATTTAGCTTCCCAACACCAGGGCCTCCTCCAGATGGAATACAGCTATCAAAAATGTTATTGAATGCACCTGTGTTTTTCCTACCATGACATGTCATAATGTCTGCTGTGAAAAAGGTCTATTGTTCAGGAGGTTTTTACCAGGAACCAAATTATCTGTATCTCTCCAAAACAAACAGACCCGCTGATTAAAAACAGGTTTCTCCGATGCTGTTTGGCATG
The DNA here is from genome assembly GCF_011397635.1 of Epinephelus fuscoguttatus. NCBI lineage: Eukaryota > Metazoa > Chordata > Actinopteri > Perciformes > Serranidae > Epinephelus > Epinephelus fuscoguttatus. Next base: position 22,830,600 of record NC_064756.1, read on the forward strand.
TTGGAGAGAGGCCACTAGCCCAGTCCTGCTAATGTGTGTTCACCTTTTTTCTCTGCCAACTTAAGATCAAGATGTTCAGGAGGCTTTTATCAGGAGCCGAATTATCTGCAGATTTCTCTTCCTCTCCAGAACAAACAGACCTGGTGATTTAAACCAGTAAAATCAGTGAATTATTCATTTTCTTGTTTAAAAACAACAACTGTGTTTTCCAATGCTTTAATTGCACAGGTGCTGCGAACTACAGTGGCTGACACAAAAATGTGAATGGCCCATCAAGAGCCAGTGTTTAGTTTGTCCATTCTGGGCTACTGTAGAAACATGATGGTGCAACGTGGCTCTGTGGATGATGACCAGCTACCTATGTAGAGAAAAAAGGCTCATTCTAAGTTAACAAAACATGATAATCCTACTTTCAGGTGAAGAAAACATTATGAGATTATATTTCATTTCTTCCAATATATCCCTCCTAAATCCTACACACCGGACTTTTAAATCCTCAGATTACTTATTCACATCTCTCCCAAACTCCTGTTTGTCCCATTTGAGTTCCTCTTCTAAGATGTTTTACACACTTTGACAGTATGCGCAGTATCAGCTTGTGCCTACAGGATGTCACTGTTAGGGAAATGCTTCCTTCACATTGAAATATTTTGCATGTTACTTTTTCAAGTTTGTCGAAAAAGTCTAAAGTCTTAAAGTCCTTAAAATTATTATAATATTTGTTATAATTATTCTAAACGACATAGATATTCTATTACCTGTTTTTTTTATTTTTTACACCAAAAAAGTTAAAGATGGCAAACAGTCATACAAGTGCTTCTTTATTCATTTATTTATCTTATCTATTTATAACTTTATATCATCACTTTCAACGCAATGCACCGGGTGGTCAATATAGTCACTTTGGAAAGCAACGCTTTACAACATAGATATTTTTGGATATGCATATTTGTGCATATTTAAGTTTTACTTACCTACTTACCTACCTACTCCTTTTGGACACTGTTATCTTTGCCTTGTTTGTTTTTTATTATTTATTCTTTCAAATTTTTGGTTTGAAATAAAGTCATTTATTCATTCATCCATTAAATGACCATACACCACAAATGTGACATAATAATGTGACAAGTACCCACACTCTCACAATCTCACACTCACACACAGGGGTTTGCCTAATTGGTTATAAAGTTGTACGATACACATAAATCAGTAGTTTTGGTTAGTTATTTATTACATATTCTTAAGTTTTATATTATTTTAAGATATGTATCTAGAGCTGAACTCTTGAAAGCAGGAAATGAGGGCAATTTCTTTAAGTATTTCGTTTTCTGAATATAAAATTTAGCTAACAAAAATGAGCAACTTCATCATATATTGTTCATTCTTGGAGAAATTTGGATTTTTGAATATCAGTTATTAACAAATCAGGTTATTTGACTGAAATGTTCTTGCCAAAATGTCTTTGGAGATCCATCTTAAAAAATCAGTTCAGAAGATGTCACATGTTCATTCACACATTGAAAGAATAAATGTTCTAATGTTTCTATCATATTGTTACAAAGGTGCATTTGTCATGTCAGGTAGCCCGTGTATCTGTAAATAATAAAATTCACTGGATAATATATGTGAGTTTATTTTTAATCCCTGTGAATCCTGGTTAGGCCATGTGTTTTCTCTGAGTGTATTTCTAAATTGAAAGTGTTTTTTGTTTAGTTGGTTTCTGTCTGTCATCAGTCATCAGCCATAGCCTTGTACTCTGGCGCCCTCAAGTGGCCACAAGTTGTCATCGCAGGACATTTTTTTTTTAATTTACAGGGAAAATATAGATATGAACAAATGCACAACTCAAAAATAAAGACAAAAATCAGCTGTGGTTTAAAATCTTATAAGTTATGGTTTTCTATAATTCGGTTGTGTTGTTTCCGGTCGGTCGCAAGATGGCGCTGAATCAACTCTGCTCATCTTTCCACCTCAGCGTGCTTCACTCTTCCGGGTGTGTCGTTGACCATGTGAGAGTTCACAGGCCACGCAGAGGTCGTGTTGTGCTTTTGCTTTAGCACGACTTGTTTGTAGCTAGCTGGTCCCCGTGATGTGATGGCTTTCCTGAGTCTATTCCTGAGAAGGCAGCTGCCGCCGGCCGTGTGTCACTTCGCCCGGACAACAGTGAAGCTGCTCCGGTCTCCCTGCGCCGGGGCGCCGCTGCGGAGGCTGCACAGCTCGCCCCGGCTGCGGCTCGGAGAGAAGGGACCGTGGGGGAAGAGCCGGGGGCCGGAGCAGCAGTACCAGCTCACAGACCTCGACAAGGCGGACGCTTTGGTAGGAACATGTACATGGTGATCATATAGTGAGCTTCCTATACAGAGGAATGTCCCTGCTGGTTTTGCTTTCGTTTCTCCTCCTCTGTGTCACTGTAAATCTACAATAAGTAAGTTTATACAAGAAAACTGAGGTTGGTGTTCCTAATAGGTGTCATCTCTGTCTTTTGCAGATGCTGAGGAAGTCCCATGAGACAGGTAACCTGACCAGATTCATGCTGGATATTTAACTTTTGTCAGCATAAGCCTCCACCTCATACACCAGAGCTGTTGTGTGCCCAGCAGCTACACTGTAGGTGTACCACACTTAGAGGAGTAACAGAGCAGCACCTGATGGGTTATGAAAAACTGTCCCAGTTAGTGAAGATGTAGCAGGTGTTTTACCTTTGATAGGTGGTGGAAATGCCAAATTTGACATCATAATTTGGAGGACTTACTTAATAGCATTGACATAACCGAGCAATAAGAAAGCTGCAGAAAGCTGACAGGGTGTCTGCAGGTCCTCAAAGAGTCTTAAAATGTCTTACATTCAATTGTGTAACAATAAGGTGGCGTTAAAAGTCATTAAGTAGTCTTAAACTTGAATTTGTGAGGTCTTAACTACTACAAACATTTTATCTAATTTCATTCATACATCTTTTAATTTCTTGTTTTTTGTTGTAGGTAAAAGTCTCCACATTTCTAATGTTACAAATCTTTAAAAAAAAAAATATAAAAAAAAAATATACTGTCATTTTACTTCATTCTTACACTTACCTGTCGGCAAAATGTAGATCAACTTAACTCACTCTAATAACCGTATTCCTACATAGCATCTACCTCTTCACAAGACCACATATATACCACTTATCCGCAATGCTTACTTGCAGTGCTTAAATAATTTGTCCAAAAATCTGTCCTAAATTTGATTATAAGGTGTCTTGAAAGGGTCTTAAAATAGCATTACATTTAACTGATAACTGTAGACACCTTGTGTAAAAAGGTCAATAGAGATGCACCTAATGATTATTTTCATTATCAATTAATCTGCTGATTATTTTCATCATTAATTGATAAATTGCTTAGTGACAAAAAAACAGTGGAAATGCTCCTCACAATTTCCCAGTGCCCAAAGTGAAGACTTCACTTTGCTTCTTTTGTCCAACCAACAATCCATAACCCAAAGACTCTTCATTTATTATCATAAAATGACAAAGAAAAGCAGTACATTCTCACATTTGACAAGCTAGAACCAGCAAATGATTGACATTTTTGCTTTGATTATGAAAATAGTTGCAGATAAATTTTCTTCCAATGGAGTGATCGACTGATCTTTCAGCTCCAAAGGTCAATAGGGGTGGGAATCAGAGGATCCACGGTACGATATCACGATACTTAAGGCACGATACAATATTATAGCAATTTTAATTATGTTGTGATATGCTGAGTACTATGATTTTTAAAAAATTCAATATATTGTGACCTATGACATTTTTTCAGCTGAAAATAATTTTCTCAAAGGAACATCTGTCAATATATGTTTTATCTAATTACAAAGTTTTCATTCTGTTCATCTCACTTCATTTTTTGCAGCAGCAAAATGTATCTAGCGAACTGAAAAAGCAATTGATTATATTATTCTAATAGGCTGCCAAAAGTTTAATATGTATTTGAAATATTAATAAATTGTATAATGAAAAGAAATCAACGTGTGTGACAATATGATATTGCCACACAAACATATTGCAGTATTTTTTCCCCCACCCCTAAAGTTCAGAGGGTATACAGTAACTTTAGTGAGGAGGAGTGAGAAATATATCATTTAGTTTAGGGATGATTGAGCTGTTTGTTGATTGACAGGGTTTCAGTCTGTCACGGTGATGGGAAGTGACACTGAGGTTCAGACTGGAGTCAGAACTTTATTTAAGCTCTGAGGAGGCAGCGAGGAGAGAGGAGTGGTGTGGGTGTAGTGATGAGCAGGCAGCACAAGCAAAGATAATACTGAGATTAAAAATAGAAATGGCAACTCAGCATTATACAGAAAGTGTCTTTATTTATTACCTTTATCTTATCAGCTTTATTGTTATTATGACATAGAGATTGGTTGTATAATTTAAGTCTGTGTTTGAGGGCTGTACCAAACAAATATTTTCACTACCAATCAATCTGTCCATTATTTATTAGTTACTGGGAATATAAAATGTAAAAAAAAAAAAAAGAAAATGGTTTAAAAATTATGTTGAAAAGTGTTCTCCAAAGCCTGAGATTATGTCCTAAAATGCTTAATATCTTTAATTTGCAAAGAAAATCAAGTTTACTGTCACAAAGGTGTAAAGATACCTGAAAATATTGACAGGTAAAAAGTCCAGTGTGTAGAATGTAGGGTGATATATTCTAATACATATGCTTTCTCAAGTGCATAAACCCCAGTAAACAAGAATCATTGTGTTTTTGTTACCTTAGATTGAGCAATTTATATCTACATAGGGAGTGGGTCCTCTTCCACAGAGTCCACCATGTTGCACTGCCATGTTTCTACAGTAGCCCAGAACAGACAAACCAAACTCTGGCTAGATAGGGCCATATGCATTTTTGCATCAGCCACCATAGTTAGTAGCTCCTCGGTGATGAGCAGCATCATAAAAACACAGATTTGTAATGTGAAACTGCTGTATTCAGTGTTTTTACCAGATTTAATCACCTGATCCGTTTGTTTTGGAGAGGGAGAGACCTCTGTGGATAATTCTGCTCCCTTTTAAAACCTCCTCAACAGTGAACACTGAAGGAATCGTAATCGAGAGTTGCTCCTTTAAGAAGAAGCTGGAATCAGAGAATCTTGACTTTTTTTTTTTAATAATCTACTCGGATAGATTAATAATTGATAAATAATCGAATAATCATTGCAGCTCTACCCTGTATAACGCCACCCAACTCCACCCTGAGTAGAGGTCTAATCAGACAAAGTGTGTAGGTGTGCAGGACCTCTAATTAACTCACTGCAAATATCAGACCTTTTGCCCAAAAAGAGAAACATGCAAAAAAAAAAATGCATCTGTATCCCAATCTCTGCTTAATGACTGCATTTTTACCTGAAGGTTTATTTGTTAATACTCCAACATCGACCTTTAGGTTGCAGAGATATTTGGATGTGAACAAACTGCGTCTGTGTCCAAATTCCAATTGTACAACTACATACTCAGGGTGTGTACAGGTCCTTAAAATGTCTTAAATTGTCTTAAATTCAGATTTGATTGGTCAGGCCCACTGACTGCTGACAATCATTGGACAGACCAAAGAATTACAATGATAAATTGCATTTCTGACATTGAGGGGAATTTGTTTTCTTTTTACATTAAACACATTAAACTTGAACTCACTCAAATTGTTGTAATTTTTCCTTATTGTTCATTTTAAACTGACAGTGTGTTTACTTGGAAAGAGTTACACATGTCTCACACCTATATTATGTGCCATTGCTGATGGTGTCTTAAAATTCATATTAGGTGGTATTAAAAAGGTCTTAAAACATCTTAAATTGAACTTTGTTATATCTTATAGACACACTGATACTGAATACACACAGGTTTTACCATTCTGATTGTCGTGATGTACCGTTTGTGTTTTTGTAATAACAGGAAATGATGGAATAAGTTGGCCCATTGCATCAAACTGCAACCTTTGAACTGCTAATTAACTTTAGAAAGAGAAAGCAAGATTTTTCTGACAGTGTTGTGCTCTTTTTGATTAAGCTCGTTCTTTAACTGTTTTATATCGACGTCTGTGTTTTTGCAGTGATGAGGAGCTTTTTTATTTCCTCTCATTGTAGAACACTAGTGTTCACACTGAAAAAAATCAAATGTTTTTTATTCTGCATACTTACATCTTTGAGTACATTTAATTTTGCCATAGAAGTAATATGTAGCCTGAAATTGGGATACAGCTTATGATAGAGGTTTTTCTCGTTGATTGAGTTTTTATATACAAGTTTTAAAGTAGTGGAACTTGTCTGATTCTGGCTCTCTGCACACATTTCTGCTCAGGCTGTAACGTGTCATCTGTTTATCTCTGGCTCTGACCGTTTCGCAGGATTCCTCTCGTGGTTCAGGAACGGTCTGCTGGCAACTGGAATCGGAGTCATCGCATTTGTCCAGAGCGAAGTGGGACGGGAAGCAGGATATGGTACAGGCTCCAACTATTCAGTCTTCTTTTTTTAACATACAACAGAGCTGCAAACCAGCACACTTGTAGCCAAAACTCTACGGTAGTGCAATAACAAACAGTAGCAGCTTGTGATTCAGGCTCAGTAACATAGAGTTGCTCTCGTCCTAAATTCTTTAAAACTATTGGATTTAAGAAAAATAAAAAGGCTTTAAGAATCAGTGAATGTCCATGAAATAACTAGAATAACTAGAGTTTGTATTCAGCTATAGAATGTGCACCACCTCAGCTCTTTTTGTTCTCAATCAATTTCTAGGAGAACCTTAAAATCTATTTTTTAATTCAGCAAATAAATAATTTCACAAGGATTTCTGCAATTGACTGAAATCATGAGTACATAAAAAAGAAGCTAAAATCCTTGATATTTAGTTGTATCAGTGTCATGGTTACCTCAGTTGCTAGTTTTGAGTATAATTTTTTTATAAGGCCTTTATTAAATTATTAATTAGTCTTTGAGTTTGATGCACAGGAATGTTTGAAAACCATGGAAACAAAATTAAGTAACACAGCTTGATAAATGAAGTCATGATGTCACAATAAGAGCATTACACACATGTATTTACAGTCTCAAAGATCAATGATAGGCACATTACTAGAGATGAGAGCTTATATTCTGTTTAAATCATTTAAATATTGTATTTTATATTTTACTTTTACACAAATAGTTAAGAGAATTTAAGGCCCAGCCCGTCTCCATCCAAAATTTAATTACAGTGAGAAAATTAATTGGATCTCCACAATAATACCCTGTCAATCTGTTTTTCCTCAGCCTTCTTCATCCTGGGAGGTGTGTGTGTGTCGTTTGGCGGCGCCTCGTACATTGGCAGCCTCTTCGCCTTGCGGAGGATGATGCTGCTGTCTGTGCCAGCGCTGCTGCTCCAGAGCGCTGTGGTGGGCAGCGCCGCCCTCTTCTGGCTCTGTGCGGTATCCCTCTACATCGGCCGCCTGGAGGTGGAGATCATCCACGAGGGGGAGGAGGAGGAGGGAGAGGATGATGAGGAGTGCCGGGAGTGCCGCGAGAGGCGCGAGCACCGGGGTTACCGTGGCTCCCATGACAGCAGACATCAAGACAGTGAGGACGGTGACGGCAAGGGGTCGAAGAAGTAGAGATCTCGGACGGACAGGGTGTGTGTGATGCTTTGATTCAGGGCTTCCCGTGTGAGTGTGTGTGCATGTGTGTGTGTGTGTGTGTGTGTGTGTGTGTGTGTGTGTGTGCGCGCTGTGAGTCTATGAAGACACAGAGCTATTGTTCATTGTTTTATTGATGTAAAGATTATTGTTTTGGTGAAGAAAGACTTTTAGATCTTTTGGAAGATGCTGAAATTTTGGTAGTTTGACTACATTCACTTCTGGTGAATAAATAAATAGCCTTTTTTTGTAAGATTTCTTATCAGATTTATTCAAAGCTGCTTCACTTACATTATCAATCTGTGTGACATTTTTTATTTACATCCTCACAGTCACAGGCATGCTGCAAAGACTCACTGAGAACACTGTATGCAATCACTCTAAGGCCATTTCAATGGCTCTTGGTCTTATCTTGTTCAACATAACTGTGATTTACAACTTGAAGTTTTCAGAAAAGTCTTGAAATACAATACGCTGGTTGTGATACACAGTGATGGACATACTATGTGCATGTTTCAGGTCTTTTTGTTTTTTAATCAATGAGGGTTTAGGATTTTTTTTTTTTTTCAGAGGTTTAAGTTACCCTGTGAAGTAATTCTTTTTATTTTGTCTTGTAAGGGCAATAGCACTTTGTCAGTTTTTGTTTGTCACCATAGTAACCCTAGTCTATATATATATTTGGTTATATATTTGGCTCCATGTTGTTATACATGTACAGTACCTAAATGTAACCATAAACCATTTTACCTTTTGAGTGAGTTTATCACGATCTGGTGATCACAACCACTGCTGTTTTAATGGATGTAAAGAGACATTCATCACATGGAAAAGCTGAAATTGAGTTTGTGTGTGGGAATCTGGGTTCACTATTGTTTACTTTTGTTTCTGCGTGCACCGCTTTCAGTGCACCCTACTGCGACAGTACATACAGTAATAAAGTGAGAAGACAGTCAAAACTTCACTATGTGCTTTTTTTTTGCTTTCACATTTAAACAGACCAGTGGTTTCTAAACTGGAGGTTATGATTCATGATGCCTTTACAGGTCAATACGTCTCAGGGTTATGAGATGATTGGCAGGATAAGACAATATAATATTCATATAAGCATTTCTAATGAAATAATGGCTGATTGTACCTCAGGTGTCCACAACTCTTTATTTTAAAGAGTGATAGGGCCCAAAAGTTTGGAGCCATTTAAATGGCCTATTGATTTAGTGCAGTGGTCCCTAAGGGACCCAGCCATGGGGGCAATATTTCAATCAATCAATCAATCAATCAATCAATCAAATTTATAAAACCCAATATCACAAATCACAGTTTGCCTCACAGGGCTTTACAGCATACGATATCCCTCTGTCCTTAGGACCCTCACAGCGGATAAGGAAAAACTCCCCAAAAAACCCATTAACGGGTCAATATTTCTCTTGAGTCATTAGTTCAAGGTCCACAGTTTAATAGTCAGTGTGATATTTGTGTTTGGCCGTGTTGTTGAGTTACAGTGTCTCAGTCAAGTAGCTGTCCATTAGTCACTCACTCTACAGCAGGGAACGGCACTTCAGAGTAAAAAAATGTTTTTTTACAAACGTGACAGATTTGCGAGCCATTTACAGTCAGTAGCTATAGCCATGTTTCCATCAGCCTGTTTAGATGCGCATCTAGAAGTATCACATCGGAAAATTATGATGGAAACGCCAAAATTCGAATTAAAATCCCCTGATTTGCACAAACTAAAATACGCTCGCTTTAGCCGGGTTATGATTGATAAGAAAAAATGTTGATTCGCAAAACGGGATGAAAACAGTTATGTTCGAATTAAGTCTGACACGGCGCTCCTCTCTCCATGGTGATATCCACACTCTGGGTCGTGAAGGCGGTAATGCATTTACAAGCTGGTTGCTAACCGCCAGAAAATGTAGAAGAAGAAGAAGAATGTGAGACTTGTTTTGTTTCCGGTTCTGCGGAAAACGTGCGCAAGTTCATAGTTTTCACCAAAGTCCGTACATTTAATGGAAACACACAGGATTCGTATTTCTTTTAATGTGCATTTCCCAATGATTCGAATCACTTTTGGATGGAAACATAGCTAGTGTCAGTTTTGACAGCTATTTTAGATTTTGTCTTGAGACCAAAATGCTTGTTGGTTTTAGTCACATTTTAGTCATTCTCATCCTTCGTACTTTTAGTCTAGTTTTAAATCAGCGAAAATTCAAAATGTTCAAGTGAACGAAAATTCAAAACGTTTTAGTCGACAAATATTCATGACATTTCAGTCAACTTTTATTATGTTTTCTATACATCCATCTATCTATCTATCTATCTATCTATCTATCTATCTATCCATATCTTTTATCTTTAAACTAATCCAGTCAGGCTAATGTATGTATCAGAAGTTAGAATCAAGGTGACAGATTGTACAAAATTGTAATTTAGACAGTTTTTTAGCACAACTTCAAATAATTTCTTCACAATTACAAACTTGCATTTCTTCAGTATCAACAGCTGACATTGCTCCAGTTTGAGTGCTTTTGCTGGCTAGTGAAACATCCCAGTGCAGACTATTTACTGGAGTTAACCAGCCTGTCGCTTATGCAGCATTTGAAGACAAATGCAGGCAGGGCCGTTCTCGGCTTTCAATGTCCGATAGTCCACCACAAACATTTTTATCACGACTCGTCTCGTCAACAAAAATGTAACACAGATTTCATCTTAGTTTTTCTTACCAAGATCTATTTTTTAGCTTGTCGTTTGGTTTCCATTGTGGAAAAAAGATCATTTTTGTCAGTGAAATTAACACTGCTCGGAGCCCATTCAAAATGGACCTGCAACCCACTTTTGGACCGTGACCCACCAGTTGGGAACTACTGATTTAATGCATCCTGAATTATAAGAGGTACTGCACACTTAAATGTGTTTTGTTTTTTTGTTTTTTTTTTAGCTGTAAACTAAATTAAAATTACTGTGCTGTGATGAAACACATCAGTGCTGGTGTTATTATTGACATTTCTTACCAAATGGCACATTCATGGGCTGAAAATGGCTCAACATGCCGTCCACTGTTTTAAAATCAGCCCGCATTTTTCAGAATTATGCTTTGGGTGGAGTTAGGCTCAGACCTGAGGTGAAGTTACACTTTAATTATTTAAAGTTTACATTATGCTTACAGCTTGAATAAATCTGTGTTAATGCAAACTAAATGACACGATGCTTTCAGGCCATGTAGCATTCCTGTGTGGAAGTAGCCTACTGGATGGTTTCTTGATCTCTGAGTTTAATGAAGCTGCCGTTTACAGTGTACTGTGTGTATTCTACATGACGGGGAGTCAACAGGGTACACATGGTGCATTAATAAACTTTTCAGAAATTCATTTTGTTTTATGCTAAAATCATATAAATTATTTTTTTTTTTCCACCTCATCTACACTGAATACTTTAAAATGACAAAGCAAAAACAAGATTTTAGGTTTAAATCTAAGATTTTAAAGGTATACTCTGCAGGATTGTTGGTTACTTTTTGTAAACACACTGGCCGGCGAAAGTGAAAGTAAAAGCTGATCCCAGATTCACTGTCTTTGGCATATCGCCTCACTACATTTGCAGTTTTTCAGGGCTGTGTCTCTTCGATGCCTGCTGCTTATCAGGGCAGAGGGTGCCCCTTTGCCAAGGCATTTTTTTTTTAATTTTATTTTTTTGGTGCGTGCGTGTGTGTGTGTGTGTGTGTGTGTGTGTAGGCCTGCCTGTGCCCTTTAACAATAACATTTAGTAATTAATAATAATTAATAATAATTTAGCTAAATAAAATGACCTGGCTGCCGTCAGTTACATGATGACCTTTAACCTTGTTCATCTTCAACGTGCCCTGACTGGCCCCGACACGCCCTCACGTGCCCTCACTTGCCCTCCCTGCTCTGACTGCGACTGACAACACCGGGATGCTGCAAACTCTGCAGGAGAAGAACTGACGAGCTTACAGGAGTTATTTATCTTCAAATGCCGGTAAGTAGAGTTTGCAGCATGTGCACGTTGTTTGGTGTATTGTAAGGCAACCTATGAAGTGAAATGAGCATGCTGTGTGCAACGTTACCTGTTACCAGAGTCAGATACTCTGCTGTTACTAACTTGACAAGTAGTGGCCATTAGCCGCTAGCTAACTGAGGAGGGCGGGGGGCGGAGGGGAGTATGATCGGCTTCTTGTTTCTGTCTCTCTTTTGTCATGGGCGAAGTGTAGTTCTGTCCACCGTTTTAGAGAACATATGATTTACAGGGCTTTCCCCACCTTTCTGGAGGGCTTATATTTCACTAAAACTATGCAATATGCATATTCACATAATGTTGGACTATTATAATTACAATATTTGAAAAAAAAAAAACCCACACTGTATTTCTATATTTTGTAAAGAAAATGCATTCAGAACAGGATTAGAATATATGTATATTTTAAATATGACAAAATATTGCTTTCACAGCAGCAAAGTTAATGTTTACAACAGCAAAATTATTATATAAACTGAACAATATCTCACTAGGAAGAAATAGGAAAATGTCAGTAAAAAAAATGTCATTTTAACTAACTAATATATCGTGTGTACATACACATCTATAAATATATGTATGTATATCTGCACAATTTAAACATTTAATTCACTTTCTGCCTTGCGCAAAGTGGATAGTCAAACAAATTGAATGTAAGCATAAATACATTATGTTATATTGATTACGTTGTTACTTTATTCTTATTATTATTATCACTATGTTATTATAGCATTAGGAATAATTGAGGACAGATGGATCAACACCATGGAGCAGACCTGTGGCCATAGTATACAGTATTTCTGGAAAAGGAATGAAAAGTCAATATGTGTGTACGTGTGTGTGTGTGTGTGTGTGTGTGTGTGTGTGTGTGTGTGTAGGCATGCATGTATGCATGCGCTGGGGAATCAGATTTTCTTTTATTAATCATGATATTTTATTGTGCAGACATGCCTCATGAGGAGAGGAGGTGGAAGCAAAAACAAAGGAGCTGCGTGAGGCTGCTAAAGGCAGTGGATCCCTCACCAGCTGGGTGAAGAGCACAACAGGTAAGAATAACACATGTACCAGTTGTTTACATTGCAGAGGTATTCGGGTATAAAATACAACAATAATAAACACAATTGCAGTGTTTTAGTTCTATAACATTTTTCTATCATTATTAGGTGCAACAGTTGTCAAGTATGAATAATGAAATAATAGATTAATGCAATAGCAAATTGGCCCTTTGCTAAGCCCCGCCCCCCTTAGTTACTGTTGCCACGTCCGTCAAGCTTTCGCTCCTAGCATAAGAAATATGGAGTTTTCAGCGATATCAGTGAGAGATATTCCAAAGGAAATAACATCAAATTTCTGGAAAAACTGTTCGGAGATATTAGAGAGAATTCGACAGAGAGGTTTTCAATATGCATGTGAGAGCTACATTCACAATATCATCTGCTGGCGGAGTATAAATCACGAGAACATTAAAATAGAGGGAAAAGCTCACCAGTCGCAAGCGCCAGGCATCCCACGTCTTGACACTTCACGTGAAGGACAAAGAATGTTCTTGTACAGCAAGGTAAGTCAATATATGGTTTAAATTTAAGTTAATGTTGAGTTATGTTCCCTCCTTGGGGCAGACAAAGGGAGAGCAGCTAGCACACAAAGCTAGTGTTAGCTAACGTTAGTTAGCATCTTAACTTGGAACAAACGTAGGTGTTTTTATTGATCTTTGCAGGATTCAGCTGTTCATGCGGTCTTCCACACTGTTTTAGCCATATCTTCCTTGGGTCTTGGGCTTGGGGAAGGGGAAAAATTCAACATCACCTTCAACACTTTTTGGGTATCAGGTGTCAGACTTGAAGGTAACGTTACTGTATGCACGCCGCTTCGGCATATTAGCTTCTGCTGAAAGCTTGACGGACTTCTCGGTTGCTACACACGGTTGCTAACGTAGGATTGGACAGTGACTGATTAAAGGAGAGGCTTAGCGAAGGGTCAATTGTGCCTTGTTCTCAGATGGACAGCGAGTGGAGTCTGATAGATCAGATGAGGGGATCGGCAATCTTTGCATCTTGTTATTATCACATAACACTTGTTTAATCAGCTACCATCCCTCCCATGTTTGTTTTAATATCTACAGTCTCAGATCAGCACAGCCCTCCAACACTTCAAGCAGCAGCAGCAGCAGCAGCCCCAGCAACCCCTTAACAACAACACTGTATACCCCATCAGGTAAAACACAGGCTACTTCTGCTTTGCATTGTCCCCACCTGATGAAATGGTATGGGGACAATGATATAGTATGATGCGATTTCATGTTACATTCTTTATGAATATAGGTTGCTATAATTCAGCTAGTTATGCTGTAAATTATGTCGTCATAAGGTGTTTTAAAGTCTTGTTCCATGTGCCCCTTTTTAACTTTCAGCTGCCCCTCCAAAGGTCTCTGCACGGCCCTGCTGCTTATGGTCTGGTACCTGGGCGCTACTTTTTGTAAGTAGAGCCCTGACCTCATCTGAGCGCTGTGTGGGTACTGGCCCATAAAGAAAATAAGAAAAATAACAGGCAGAGGGCAGAGTCTCTGCACAAAAATAGACGCCACACACTTCTAGTGGGTCATAAGGGATGATTGAGAGTCGATACATTGTTTTTTAAAGGAAAGTCCTTCATAGTATATCTTAAAATTCTTAAAAATCTTAAAGATAAATACCCTGAAATGTCACACTCAGTGTGTTTACATGCACAGTTTAATTCCACTTTTAATCGGAATGAAAGGCCATTCCAATTAAAAGTGGTCATGTAAACGGTCATTCCGATTGAAAATTAAATCAGATTAAAGGGGGTGGTTTATTCCGTTTGTCATTCCGAATGAAAGAATTTTGTGTGCATGTATACACTCATTCTTCTTTAAGTTCATTCCGGTCTTTCTGCGCATGCTCGTTTCCTTGCCTTTCTGGCGCGATGACGTATATAGCGCGCATAGCAACGGGCTGCATAGCAACGGGCTGAGATAGAGCAGTCGGACTTGTTGCACTCACCGGTTTCCATTCGCCACAGCACGGTCTTCTACCTCCCTTCTCCTCCTCAACAGATGAAGCATTAGCAGAACAAGGTTGTTGTCGTACTGCTGCTTCAAGAATATAAGCAAAACACGCCCGAAAAAGACACTAAGAACGGCGTCGTCAAACATCTTGTTATCCGGAGCGAGGACTACAGTGTTTTCTTCCGGTAAACATAAACACGTAACATCCGCCCGCCCCCTATCCAATCAGAAACCTTCCCTGACCCAAACCTTGTGCAGACCCGAATAAAGGCGATTGAACTGATCTCCCGTGTAAACCCTCATTCAGAATGAATATTTCCCATGTAAACTACCTGGAAAGACTTTAATTCCGAATGATTTCATTCAGATTTATTTCATTCCGAATGAGAAGCCATCATGTAACCGTAGCCACTGACATCAGTATTCAGACCCTTAGCTCAGTGCTTAATTGAAGCACCTTTGACAGCCATTAACCCCCAGCTTCCAGTCTTCTTGGTTATGACACAACAAGCTTTGCATACTTGGATTTGGAGATTTTCTGCCAGTCCTCCCACTCGATATCAGGCTGGATGAGGAATGTTGGTGGACAGACATTTTCAGGTCATTCCAGAGATGTTGGATTGGGTTCAAGTCCAGGCTCTGTCTGAAGGACATTCATAGAATTGTCCTTATGTCACTAGGTTCTTGTTCACCTCTCTTACTGAAGCTCTTCCAGCTCAGTTTGTCCAGGCGGCCAGCTGTTGGAAGAGTCCTGGCTGTTCCAAATTTCTTCCATTTAAAAATGATGAAGGCCACTGTGCTTTTGGGAGTCTCCAATGTGCACTTTTTTGTAGCCTTCTCCAGATCAGTGCCCCAACATAATCCTCTCTCTGAGCTCTGCAGGCAGTTCCTCCAACCTCTTGGCTTGGTTTTTGCTCTGATATGCATTGCTGTGAGACCTTACATAGACAGGTGTGTGCCTTTCCAAATCAGGTCCAATCAGTTGAATTTAGCACAGGTGGAGCCCAATCAAGGTGTAGAAACACCTTAGAGATGATTGACACAAAGTGTGTACTCTCTAGTTCACCTGGTAAAGTGTGTGTCCTGTAGAGGCTGAGTCCTTTGCAGCGGTCAGGTTAGGTTTGCTGCATGTCGTCCTCCCTTTCCTCTACCTTTCCTGTCGATCTTCAGCTGAACTATCAATAAGGGTACGACGCTCAAAAAATAAAAGACGTGCAAACACCTCTTTCCTAGATCTTTAAAATAAACAAATCAAGAACCATCAATTGCAGCAAATTATCAGCACAAATAAAGACCTCCACTTTTAACCCAGTATTTCATAAGAAGTTGTATTTTTTTGATTATGCAAACATGGCCCAATTTAATGTCTAAGTGCTGTCAGAGTCAGTAGAAACTCTCGCTACAGTGGGAGTCAAAAGATGTACAAACTATCCACACACACATGCTGTACATGCATAATTTTTATAATGAGCTGCTCATCTGCGAGCATGTATGAATATATGAACTGAGCTGAGTAGCATGTGGTTGCTGTTGTGTGTGTGCGTGTGCATGTGTGTGTGTGTGTGTGGGAGTGTTGGTGATGGGGGGGCTTTGTCTGTGATAACTATCACTGACTGGGTTAGGGCGAAGGTCTGTGATATCTCGCGGCCATCGACACACAGTGTTGCTGTTGAGACTCACCTCAGAGTCACCCTCTCTTCCTCTCCTTCGCTCTCACTCTCCTCTCCTCTCCTCTCCTCTCCTCTCCTCCCACCTCTCCTTCGCCGATTCCCAGGGCGTTTCGGTGCAGTTGTGTTTCACATGCAGGGTGTGTCTGGATGGCTGCTGCAGTGTGACCAGCACCCCACCTCCTCCCCTCGAGCCCCTACTCTCCTCCCTCCTCTACTCTCTCCCTCAGATCCTCTTCTACCCTTTCGCCCTCCAGTCCTTTCTTTCTGGACTCCTCCTCACGTTCGCTTCTCCTCCCCTCCCTCCTCTCCTCTCCTCTCCTTTCCTCGTCTCTCGGCCGCGGCTGCATCTGACTGCACAGGTCTGTTTGGCATGCAGGAGGCTCCTGAGGCCTGGCGCGTCTAAAGGGCAGGGCGCCCAGAGGCAGGAGACGCGCCCTCACTGACAAACACCATCCACCCCAGACCCCGAGCAGCTACAGAAACCACAACACCAGCCGCAGCTCCAAGTCCAGGTCTAACCTCATACATCTCGAAACCTGAGCTGCACATCTACACTTCCAGCCCTGAAAGTAGGAGCCATAACCTCTGCTTATTTTGAGAGCAGATTGCTCATCTGCTCTCAGGTGTTAAATGCCATGTGTATGGATCAAAGGATCTGCCTTGAGAAGGGCATTAAGTATAGATTGGCCTTCTCCTGCCTGAGAGGAAAAAGAGGAGATTGTTGGGCAACACTGACAAAAAATACATGCAGCAGAGGAGGGATGGAGGAAAGAGAGAGTTGTGGAGGTGTACTAAGCTCATGTCAGGCGGAAGCTGTCTGTGTGCGTCTCCTTCCATCTCTCACTCTATTATTCCTACCCATATTTTTTACTCTTTCAAATGCATTTACATGTGCTAAGGTATTTCCCCCGGGAGCGTGACTCCAATTCAGGGGGTAAGATAAGCCATCAAAGTCAGTGACAGAGAGGGCATATGGGTGACTCAATGACAGGCTGAGTAGAAGACAGTCAGGAGAGCTGCCATGACTTGCGTGCTCTCACACACACACAAATGCACACTGACACAAACAGTGCATTGTACAAGCCACGTCTCTGCTTCTCCATATAAAGACTGTACTCCTCAGAAAAGGAAGATATAAAGACGAAACCAGAGGTTATTGTGCGGCTCTGCTCCCAGCACATCAGCGCACGCACATCCACTTATACAGTACATACGGTTTTGCACGTACAATGGCATTTTCTCCCCAACAACTGCTCTTGTTTAGTATGCGCTTCCTTTGGTCTTGAGGAGGAATGATCCTCACTCTAATGAACTAGGGCCTGCCACTTGAATGTAAAACAGGATTTAACCCGTCTTCAATGTCAGAGCCCCTCCCTGGGGCTGCTTCAGACAACACACACACACTCGCAAATTCATGGAGACACACATACACACACAGACACACAAGCAAACCACCAATGTACACACACACACACACACACACACACACACACACATATGTACACACATGGTAATGCAGCCCCGCATATAATCTCTGATAAGTAAGATGCTATCCATGTACTCGCCGTGCTTTTGTGTTCATTTCAGATGAATTTTTGTTGAATCACACGCCAGTGACGTCCTGCCTCACGCCAGGGTCGCTCTCACCTGCTCCACAGTTCCCTTCTTTTAATAAAGGATCAATATGATTGTGTTTTATTGTGTGTTTTATTGCAGTTTGTCAACTTCAGAGATACGCAAGATCACCCACGTACTTTGATAATGACATAAAACTACCTGCAGTGACACAACAAGACGTCTTTTATATTTAGTCTACCACTGATTTGTCCCTTGAGTTTGTTATTCTTGGCTGCGTGTTAGTTGGATATGTTAGTCTTATACATGTATATATATATAGTGAAAGGTTGTTCATAAATGTCTGTTATATGTCTGACACAGTGATAACTAACAAATCTACTATGTGCAATTGTGTGAAACTAACTTGCTTACCTTATGATGTGTCCCACTTTATATTATTTAATTCATTATCTAATCACATATGAAACCTTAATTGACTATGTAAAAAATAAATTCGCCCGTTTCTTATATTCCTAAGTGCTTATGTGCGGCACAGAAGAAAGAAAGAAACGACAAAGCCTTGAGTTGTGCTCCTCTACTGGAATATTTTATTGTTATCGTCATCTGTATCACTGTTTTTCTCTTTACATTTGTTCATTTTATTTGATGAGCGGGCGGAGTATTCACAAAGATGGGAGGATAACGTTAGATTCACAGTGATGGGCAAGGGGGAGGGGGGGTTAGCTATTTAATTCAACCAAAAGAAACAAACAAACAAACAAAAACCATACACACTTGTACAAGCAGATGCACACGCTCTCAATCACACACACACACACACACACACACACACACACACACGTTATACCATTAAACACCCGAGAGTATGTGCACTCACACATATTTGCATGTGACAGCTACGGTGTGGGTGTGTAGTGCACGTCGGATCTTCACAATTATAGATGTCTCTTCTGCTTTTTTTACATCAGAACGTTAGAGATTCCCACGTAAAGTGAGCCCTCGGACAGTCGACCGTAATCTCAATTTGGAAGCCAAAAAAAAAGCAACTCCCATATGGCGTATTTTGATCACATGACATATAAGTTTGCAGAACTTTATTCCAAAGTGCTAAAAAGTTATCTGAGTGTGTGTGTGTATCATTAATTATCATATTATTGTCACAATTTTTTAATCGTGTTCATTTTGTCAAAAGGGGGTCACATTTTCAGATATTAAATATTACAATTTGGAATGAAGATTTTGAATTTATTGGAGTATCTTTTAGACAATCAACAAATTGTGACACACTTTATTTAAATGCACTGATTGTGTTTTTTATTTTCATATAAAAAGTGTTTTTTTTTCCAGTCCTGAGAGGAAATCCAATCAATCAGAGCGAAACAGAAATTTAAAGTGTTTTAAAATTTCCACTTTTTAATTTAAAACTTTATTTCCAGTTGACTGGATTGAACCGAAACCAATATGAGAATAATTCTGGTAATTTTTATTGACCTGCAACGGTCGTCTTTTAATGACCACATGCGGTCTGTTTATTTATCTGCCTTTTTAAATGACCATTAATCCCCTCGACTGCACTGTGGTCAGGCTATGATATTAGTGACCACTCTTGCATTGTTTTTTTATTCATTTTTTTTTTTTAAACAGGATCACGCAGTGAGTGCTAAGTGATGAAGTGCTTTGAGTTCACACCAGAACAAATTTCGGTAAGTGCTCAGAAAAAAAACACAGGTTTAAATGATAACAAACACTTGTGTCCAGCACCATTTCCCCTCCTAAAAAACATTTTCAGAGATATCCTTGTTAGAGAATAAAAAAAGGTATTTGGATGATATTGTACATCCAATAAAACAATGTTATTTAGTCTGTCTAGACACATTTTTTCACACCATCCTTCCATCTGGTGATTAAAAAAAAACATGAATATGGCTTTCATACACAAACACAATCGCAGCATCATACAGAATATACTATAATTAATACTCAGTTAAACAAGTGACCTTTCTATAATCAAACAACAGAAATAATGTCCTGTCTGCATTGCATTTTCTTCCCTTATATATAATGGAATGTCTGGGACTTCATTGTTCATATTTTTGTCCCAACAGTGTGCTTTAAGTATGGCTGACTGATGAATACTTGATCTTTTTTTCTTTATTATTATCATTTTGAATCTCAATACAAAAACACCAGAGGGCCTTCTCCATCAGATTTAAGGAAGAACCCTTTAATCAACCTCTCACCTGGATCTCAGTGTGAGAGGTGATTTGTATAATACTGCAATAATAAAAATTTATATTCCAAAGTCGCTTTCGTTCCTACAGACAAGTGTCCATCTGTTTCTACTGGCTTTAGGGTTAATTGGGTTAATTGGAGTGACAGTGAGGAGGATGTGAGCTGAGGGTCTTTATGGTTTTGTCTCTATATACAATATGGCTTCTCTGAGTGGAAGAGACACAGAAATCAACACAGTCATCGAGAGAAAGACACAGAGCAGAGTTCATTATTGTTGTAGAGACGGAAAGTCTTGAGGGACAACCAGTCAAAAGTTTCCACATCCCGTTTTCTCCGAGAGTCACTGTCACTTGTCCACAACAGACACAATAATTCCCGATGGCAGTGACTTGTCACATATTTTAAAATTGCAGTTATTCAACTCAGTGTCCAATTAGTAACGTCCTTAGAGGCTTAATGTCCTGCCACTTCTGTCTCTCCTGCCCTTTTCAATGTCTCTCTTTCTGGTCTGTCACTCCGCTCCGTCCTTCATTTTTATCTTCTCCTCTCACCTCCTCCCTTCTGAGTCTCAGTCCTCCTCGGAGCCTGCAGCCCCCCTCAGTCCATTCATACAGAAGGGCAGGCCGGAGGAGAAAGGGCTGTCAGACGGGGAGAAACCACTGAAGGGTGGCAAGCCGGCCAACCGCTGTAGGTGGGGGAAGAAGGCTGGCGGGGGTCCCTTGTGGTGGTCTGAGCGTAGCTGCAGGCCATCGCTGTGTCCTGCGCCATGGTGGTGGGAGGGGGGCAGCTCAGGTGGAGCGTAGCGGATAGTGCTAGGAGCGTAGAGGCTCTGAGGGCCCTGCGGGCCGAGGGCAAGGGGGTGGAAGAGGACCCGCCCCGCTGCACCGCCTGCAGCCAGTCTCTGGAGTAGCTCAAAGTCAGGAGCACTACCTGCACCGCCACTGCTCCGACTGACTACCCCCGACACAACTCTGTCCTCGCGAGGCAGCGGGGAGGACACGGACATGGCGGGGGACAGCGCCGGGGACGGGGGAGTGAACAGCCCTTTTGGGGGGGCTTCACTGCTGGAAGAAGAGTCGGGGATCGGGGTGGTGGGGCTGTCGCCGTTGAGGCTGCTGGAGGGTGTGTGTGCATGTGAGGGTTGGGGCTGGGAGGTGTGTGTGTGAGAGGTGGAGGTCTGTGTGTGTGACCCCCAACGCCCCCCGGTGGTCAGGGCTTCGTGTTCAGTCTTGATGCTGGGGCTGCCAGGCAGGGGAGACGGGGTCACTACGCTCTTGAGCTGCTGGATCACAGCCCGGCCGTTGTGCACCCTGCTCCCTCTCTCCCCTCTAGTGGGGGTGTCTCCTCCCCTACTCTGTTTACCTCCTCCCCCGCCGTCTTCCTGTTTCAATCTGTCACTGTCTCCCCCCTGGTCCCACTCTGTCTCTTCTTCCTCCTCCCCCTCGCTTTCGCTCGCCAGGTCAGAGGAGGCCGATACACTCTCTTCTGCGTGACGGAGCTCCTCCAGTCTGCGACGGGTTTCGGGAGGAGCGCCCTCGGGGTCGGACCTCAGCAGGCGCTTTCTCCTGTCCTCTGATTGGATGGCGGCTGCAGTGAATTTCTCTCTGCCTTTAGTGTCGGGGTCACTCTTCCCCACTGAGCTCTTCACTGGCTGCGAGCCTGAGGAGGAAGGGAGATTTTTTATGATAAGAAGAGGCACAGGCAGGTGTTTCTGTGTGTCAGTGGGCATCACGGGAAGGAAGTAATGTGTGTGTAGCGTCCTACCTCGGGCCTGTGGGGAGCTGTCGGTGGGGGATGAGCTAACTCGAAGTCGCTCTGCTCGTACATTCTCTGGTAGCTGCAGTAGATCCAGGGGAGTGTCGGGCATCTCTGTTCGACTGGATGGATGGATGGATGATGGATGTGAAAATGGAAAAGGAGAAAAGGTGGACGTATACACAAATGATCATCTACCACTTAAAAGCCACTTACAGCTTTCTAAAAAAAAAAAAAACCACACTAGTGCACTGCTGATTTGAGTGAATACTTAGAGATGGAAACAACATATAATCAGCCTAATAGCAACCTCCAATAGCCAAACTGCCTCAAACCCTTCTAACCTCCACCTAACACATCCACCCAATTCTCCAAACAACAGCCCTTATCACACATACACAAGCAGCGACACGCAAACAGACAGATAGGCAGACCCCGCCCTTCAAGACACACACACACACACACACACACACACACACACACACACACTGTGCCCCACTCAGCAGCCCACCTATACACAGTTAAGCTCAGACAAGGAGGAGGCTGTTGGAGAAGTTAATGAGCTCTTGTAATTACAGCACTAATTAACTAAAACACCATTCAGCCCCAAAATTCTGACATCCATTTGTTGTAATTATATAGCTTCAGTCCAATTAGCATTGAAATTCAGCCTACTCCTCTTGTTTTTGTCTGACTGCTCTGCCGCTGTGTTATGCACTGTGTTTGTGCATGCGTGTATGTGTGTGTATCCTCCAAGTGTAACTGCATCTGTGTCTGGGCGAATACACGAGTGTGTGTATACAAGAGGGACATAAGGGAAAAGCATATTTTGTCGAGGTTGCTGCAGTCGTTGTGTCTGCGGAGTAAATAAATAGAGCCTTAAAGCAATGCTGCATTTAAAAGACAATTATAATAAAGTTAAACAGAAACAAAAAGCTGCGGAGTCTTTAATTTTCCCTGATCAGAGCCTTCCTATAAGGTCGTGTCTGCCCAATTCAGAGTAATGACATTAAATAGTGTGTGCATAATGCTGCCTTGCTGTTTACAGACAGCTGAACAGCACTTTGCAAGAGTAATGACTTTTTTTTTCAAGTTTTATAAATCATTTTAAATGCGACAAAAAAACAAATAAATAAAAGAAATAAAAAAATGTAAAAATAAATAAAATAAATTGACTAAAAAAACTGACAAAAAATTGAAAGTGATTAATTAAGAAAGACTCCTTTATAGCAGCATGCACTGTGAAAGCTTGTCAATTAAAGTATCTCATTTAAATGATTAAAAAATCTGCTTTCTTTAATAGTCATTATAACTGGACAAATAGTCCAGTCAAGTAAATAACTATAATCTAAATTGGGGGTAAAATATCTAAAATAATAATAATATTAATAATAAATCTACAATGTATTTAAAATCAATAAAACATAAAATTACCTATTTTTTTGTCATCCTATAATTTAAAATAGAATTTTGTTATCTTTAATATTTATAAGTCAAATAACTGATTATGTGCTTTGCTTTGATGTCACTATCTGCAGCAAGTATTCTCATATGTTGGAGAGAGTGAAACTCTTCCAATAATCCCTCTGTATTTCATCATCTATCCCTTCAAAGCATCTCCGTGCACAGTATGGCGCCTGCAAATATAAACTTGGTTCGTATCAGCAGTCCTGGAACGCACACTGTGGCTGCACTGACCTCAGGACGTAGTTGACCCAAATGACGTTGCGTTCATGGGGCGCTTTGTGGTTGATGGAGACGGTGGCAGTGGACTGGATCCACAGGTAGCCTCCTCGTCTCTGGAGCCAGCGGTAGTAGCCGGTCACCACCTGGCCTTTCCTCAGCACTGGGTGGAGACGGAAAGAAAGAATGTATAACAGGACACGGGAGAGAAGACAGAGAAGGAGCCTGTTAGTGGTTTGGCAGTTCATGATGATGGCAGCAGAGGGCGCCTATCACAACAGGACAGAATGAGATTTCAACAGGCTTCTCCCCCCAACTTCAGGCACTGTGTAGGATAACAGGGTGGGGATGAATTCCATACACTACATATGATGCGACTCACAGTCCTCATGGCTCTGCCGCAGGTTTTCCAGGTCTTCTACGTGGATGAAGTGGTAACAGGTGTGTCCCACCACCTCTGCTGGGGTCATATCCATATACTCTGAGATCCTGTAAAAACAACAAAAATTATTTGTGTGTATTCAACGTCCACACTATTAAATTTCAACATCTAGACACAATCCTCACCTGTTCTCACAATACGTGACCTGGAGGTCCATGTTGACGCGGAAGACAAACATTTGACTCTCCATGCGGACTTCATTAAGCGTGGTGGGCGGGAGGGTGTGTGCCAGCGCAACCAGACCCATCGGTCGACGCACTGAGCGAGCGGAGCCCGGCACAAGTGCAGGGCGGCAGCGGATTCGTCCTGTCACATGGATTACCTGTCAAAGACATCAGCATGTATTCCCTTCACACAAGACATTTTTAGAATCACAGGACAGCTACACAATCCAGGGTGTGGATAATAACAGTAACATACAGAGGAAATAAAACATTCATCAATATAAGTTTCACATAAACACAACACAAAGTCAAATCTAAGCTAAAGAATGCAGCAGCTCTGGTATTACAGCAGTGAGTGCAGTAAAGCGTCTGTTATGTGCAGCGGTCCAGTGTGAAATAAGGTCACAACCATAAAACACACTGAAAACGACCACCTTGACAGTGCTATGAAACACTGGCCGTGCAAAACAAAATGACAAGGCTCTGCTTGTTATTTTACTGTCACTGAGAACAAGCGTGTAAATGGGAAAGAAAGCAAAATACAAGGCGTGTTTCCAAATTAGGAGCACTTATTTCCTCAGACATTTGTACCTTGTATCCAGACGACTTGACGTGCAGGCCTCTTTTGGTGAGTGTGGATTTCATGCGGATGAAGAAGCCGCGGTCCGGAGGATCATCAGCAGGAGAATGAGGACTAGACGGAGCTGTGGAGGATGAGAGAGGAAGAGGGTAAAATATAAAAATATATCCAACCTACAGTATTTGTCATATATTCAATTATTTTTGTTGTTTTTGTGATGCAAATGTAACGGATATAAATACAAATTGACAGTGTAATCAGTACCGGGTTCAGGGGTACCAGCCAGGGAGGAGGTGGACGCGGAGCTGGAGGCGCTCTCGGGACCCGTGTGGCAGCCGGCCTCGGCTCTCAGATGCGGCCTGATTCCCAGCCGCTCTGCCATCTCGACGTGGTCCGCTGGGTGGATGTAGTCAAACACGCTGCTGCCGGTCAGCTCCACCTGAAGGGAAACACATACGCTGATCAAAAAAAAAGAAGAAGCTTAGAGCACAAATGCCTGCACATGAGCCCCCCCAACACACACACACACACACACACACACACAGAAAAAAAATCAATATACGTTATGACAGGAAAATGAAAGCACTGCTCTGGGTTACAACTCAACAAGGAGTGTGGAGGTTGTAAGACATTCCCACACACACTCATGCACATACATTTAAGTCCAGTCTCAGAGGACCAAGCGACTACAGTATTACACAAATAAAACCAGGGGAGATAAAAATCAATTGTATTTGCTGATTAAAAACAGGTGAACTCCAAGTATCTCCAAAGGTCACATTACTATTCTTCTTATTCCCTGTGTCCCTCCCTGCTCCTTCATTCAGTTGCAGTCTATCCCTGCAGGCATAAAGAGCGACGCAACAGCTCATACAGCTCTATATGATCCTATCATCATAATGCATCATAGTCGCATCTCTAATCATTTAAAGGTAATAATGGCGCTGCTCTTGCATGGCATCCATAAAAGCAGCACAATCGGAGCAGGTGTGATTCCATCTGAAGCTGTATAAATGAGTGTGTGTGTGTGTGTGTGTGTGTGTGTGTGTGTGAGAGAGAGAGAGAGAGAGAGAGAGAGAGACGGAGAGAGGGAGAGAGTATGCATGCTTCCACACATGCATGCAGCTCCTATTACATCTGTGAATGTGCGTGTGCGTCTGTGCGTGTGTGTGCCAATACCATTCCATCTGATAAAGCCGTGGCTGCAGCAGCCTCACACCCTTGTCTGTAGGACACAGCCATTTATTACCGGATTAGAGCCATTTACTGCAGGCTTTATGGGAGCTTCAGCAGGCCCTCAAGGACATCACAGCCGGGGGAGAGGAAGGAGCGGGAACGGGGGAAGGCGGGAGCGGAGGAATGAGGTGGACGATGAGTGAACGGAGAGGGGTTAAGATGGAGGAAACCCCGCCGAGCAAGGGAGGATAAGTGAAGGGATAGAGGTTCTTAGTCCCAGACATGCAGGGCTTAATCCCTTGAGGGATGTCCTGTGGGTTTTTTTTGGACATTTGCCACCAAACATATAATTAAATACTAGATTTGATAAGCACCATAAGTATTTATATTTCACTACATACTGAAATGTGCTACTGTCAGACTATATGTGCCTATTTTGATATTTGTTTCAGCCAAAATATAAAAAAGATTTATTTTTTTCTCCTTTATTTGATAGTAGCAGTAAAGAAAAGATGTTTTAGAGGCCTCATCAATTCAAATACTGGGCAGAGAAGGCACACTGTAAGTCTTTATACCAGTGTAAAGACACAGTGAATATTTAATCCCATCTCCAGTGTTCACTGTTCAGTCATCTCTTGTTACATGCTTAATATGTGTTAAAGAAATACAAGAAATCTTCCTATAAAACCTAAAAATGTTTTTGATTACTCTGGCGTTATGGAAATATATCAAGTCAAGTGTGATTTGGAGTGACTGTAACTAACCCCATCCATCACATAAAACTACTTCAAGTGCCAGATTGATAAAGACAGGCTCTGTTTTGAGCGATACAATCACATAGGCAGGATTTGATTTAAAGTTCCTTTTGTACCTAGACCCTGCTCACATACTCTGTTTCACTTGCTACATTAGAAAAGATAAAGATGCTCTGATTTTGATTTCACAGTTACTTTAAACCTGCAATAAGAGATTTTTTGGGAATTTGTCGGCAGCAGAGACACGTAATGATCAACACCTTGTAAGCTGCAACTTGTTAGCAAACTGTTGCTTATTTAAACATCCAGCAGTTACTGAGCAACATCATTTTTTATTTGGAGTCGTGTCCCTGGCCACCTGGTGAATCTAAGGGCCCTGATACACCAAGCTGACAGTCAGGTGTTGGTTAATGTCCGGCCATAGGTGAGCATTTGTTGCCAAAGTTTTTGTGGAATGTTCCGCATGGTTGGGCCTTGTCGCCCCTTGTCACCTTTTATTTTGGCCCAGCAGCACGTTGAATTAGCGTTGGAGACGGCAGAGCTCATCGGTGAATGAAATCACTCTGATTGGCAGATGAGCTCAGTGGACGGGAAGAAAAATGAAGTGAGGAAAGTGAACAAACAGCTAAAATAAAGAGGACGTGAAATCAAAACAAACTTGTTATATCAAGTAAGATTATGTTTTTGGTCATTGAGCTCTTCAGCAGAAATGGTTTGTAATTATTTGTGCTATTGTTTGCTGGCGCACAGTAAATATCATTTGTTCTTTTAACATTGTGTTAACTTGCTAACTAGTGTCTAGAATTTGTCCTGTCCGACTTCCAGCTTCCCTTTTTGAATAACAAATAAAGACGACCGCTGCCTGCTGGTATGGAGAGTTATTCCCTCTCACAGAGGTGCAGAACGTATGTGCTAGTTGGCTGTTGGCTGTAGTCTTCAGTGTAACTTTCTGTCAGTGACACAGGCGACATGAGGCAACAGTCGGCCTTCGTCGCCACTAGTTCTTCAGCGTTGGTTTAGTGTGTCTGAGCCTTTAGTCGCTGGGTTGTTGGAGCTTTGTTCTTGAACATGACGGCATAAAAGAGGTGAGAGTAAACCAAAACAGTAAAGTTGTGGTTGGACAGCTAAACGACAACCAGCTGACTACAAATCTTTATAAAGCAGAGAGGAGCTGCAGATTTGAGTGATAATTCTCTGTAGGTTCATCACTATGATCGACTCTTTTTATATTGTCATTTGATTATGATAAAAGATTTTTGAACAAAGCTGCTTTAAGTTGCATTAAGATGCTTTGGCAGTAATTAACCACAGATAGCATCATTAATCAAAGCTAATCATAAGGAAAAAAGAGCAAAATCAGAGCTGTGACTCTTGAGAAAAGTGCATCTGCAAATTATTTTCATATTTAAATACACATGTATTGATCCATAATGTTTAAGGGCATAAAAATAAAAATTGTGTGTGTTAAGGAGGTGACGTAGAAAGCTTAACACCCTAAATCTTGAGGATAAGTGGCTTTTTTTTCTTTTTCTGATCCCTCTTCTCTTCATTATGCAGATACCATAACGTCAGCAGTGTAATTACTAGGTGCTGGATTTTTCTGCCGCATTCCTTTTGATTCTGACATCAAAACTGACTCGTTCATTAATGTTTAAAAATTAAGATTTTGCATCTATGCATTAAGAGGCTGGGTATTTGATGAGTAGCCGGACTGGGATTGGTTTGTAAAACTCTGGATGAACACTGCTTTAGGCATCTTTTATTAGTGATTATATTAAGATATGTCTGTCTCTCTGTCTGTCCGTCTATCTGCGGTCAGGGCTTCTGTGTTTTATGAAAAGCGATTCCTCTGCAAAGGGAATTCTTGACGTTTTTTAAACAAGTGCTAAATTTACCTCCGCTCAGAACACTGGACCAGCCATCTGAAAGAGACACAATCCCCTGGCCCTGTGGTATTGGAAAACAAGGTAGAGAGACAAACAGGTCCTTATGGGCTTTATCGGGCTTAAGACCTATCCGAATAATATCACTCCATCACAGACAGGAGGGAGGGATTGAAAAAAGATCAGACAGAAATGAGAAGATGAGAAAGAGACGGAGCAATTGAGAGGATGAGTCAGGCTCAGACATAAAAACAGGTATAGAATGTGGCGCGAAGGGAAGACGTGAGGAGAGACCGAGATCATTCAAATCTCCCTGAGTGTGTGTGTGGTGTGTGTGTGTGTGTGTTTGTGCGTATGCAAGCACACGGCGCGCCTCTGTTTCTCTGTGTATGTGACTAGACTGTCTGTTTTTGTGTCTCCACGCGTCATTGTGTGTCATTGTTTGTGTGAGTAGTTGTCTGTCAGTGCACCTGCGTGAACCTGTGTGTGTGTGTGTGTGTGTGTGTGTGTGTGAGTGTATACGTGTGTGCGCGCGCGTGCGTGTGCGCAGACATGTACGTGCATGTATGTATGGCGGTGTGGTGGGGATGAGGGGGGAGGAGGAGGGCAGCAAGCAGGGGAAGGAGAGACATGATATAAATAATAGCAGGGGGCTTTAATATGTATGAGGCATCCGGGCAGTGGTCCACAACACACTCTCAGCCCTCAGCCCTCACTGACTGATGGGAGAGGAGAGAGGGAGGGAGGGGGAGAGGGGGGAGGGGGAGCGGGGGCTGCATACTAACCATTCCCAGATCAATTCTCTCCTCCCTTAATCCACCATCCTTCCTCCCTTCTCTTTACCCCATTTATCCCTCTTCTTTCTCCTCCCAGCCCCTTCTCCTTACTTCTCCATCCCTTCCACCTCTCCTCCCTCCAATTCTTCATCTTCTCCAGCCTTTGTCTCCCCTTCCTCTACTCCATCAATCCTTCTCTTTCCTCCTCTACTTCCTCCTCACCCCCCTCCCCTCATCTGCTTTGTGGCATTCCCAGGTTTATCCCCGTGCTTCCGGCCCGGAGACCCAGTGAGAAGAAAAATGATACCTGCAGGCACCAGGGGAGTGGGCGGCGGGCTGTGCCCTTGGTCAAGGTGCTTGACCTGGGCTAAGCCGGCTAAGCAACCCCCCTGTCAGGGGAGAAGCCCAGGGTGTAAGCTAGGGCAGAGGGGTCAGACAGGGGGGACAGGAGACGGCAGGGCAGGGGCGGTCCACAGGGGCGACATGCCCTCTAAAACAAACCACCAGTTACACTTTTCCACTCAGAACATCGTTTGTTTGTCTGTCCTTCCTCTCTCCCCTGTGTCCGCCTCCACTCGCCAACAAAGTATATCGAAGTGTTTTTGTCCTCTCCCTCCCTCCCACCTCTCCTCTCACTCCTCTTGTATCTTTCTCTTTCTCGTCGCATGTGTCCATAAACACACTATATACCCCCCCGACGTAGCCCCCTAACTCATCCCAAGTCCTAACTCTATCTGCCCTTTCTGGCTGTCTCTCTTTCTCATCATAAACCCCCTCCATCCCCGCCTGCTCTCATCTTTTCAGGAAGGTAAACGTGGCGTTGTATGTTCAAGGTTTTGAACGTAATCTTCGATCATAAATAATTTCATTAGAATGCTGATGGCTCGGGCCCTGTTTGAGTAGATGTGATGGGTTAGGCCATCTGCTCAGCTGATAAGAACAGCTCTGTTTTATTAGCATCTCCACCAAAGCCTCGGCTGTCTTGTTTACCTAGGCAATCCCAAGGCGAATTTCATTCCTACTGCACATTTAAACTCTATTTACACACTCAGACTCTCTCTCTTCTCTTTACCACTGTCTCTCATTCGCTCCCCTATTCCACTCCTTTGTTTTCTTTCTCTCACGTAATTGTCTGTCTGGTTCTCTATGTTTCTCTCTGTCTCTCTCTATCTTCCTTTTTGCTCTGTATCCAGGCCTCCACCACTTTATCTTCCTTATGTATTTGTCTTTGCAAAGAGAGGGCCCAATAAACTCAGGTGCCAACAACTCTTGTCCTGGCCTCTCCATCCAAACAGGATCGGATTTTTTCAAAGCTATCATACAAATGCAATACTCACATGCCCCTGTGTACATGAAAGAGTTATTATCCTCTCCTTACTGGCTGTGAAGAGATCTCCTCCTAATGTGGCTTGTTTTAAGAAGGAGCCTATACATGTAGCTCCTCAAAAATGTAACTGCACGTCAGAGCAAATATACCACATGGAGTTTTCAGAAACTGCTTGTGTTTTCTCCTACAAGTTTCTTATACCCCTGGAGAATGTTGATAGTGGATAAAACATTAAAGAGTAACTTACCACCCCCTGAAAGTCTGATTTTTCTCTGACTGCCTATGTTTAACTTTTCACCTTCCTGTCGTGCTGCACAGGTGTACTCCAGGTTCTCACTGTCGGGTGTGGCTATGACAAGGCACATCTCTGACCACACCCAATGACAGTGGGTTATCTCTGAACAAAACCCAACTTGTTTGGAAAAGTAACTTAAAGCATACAATGAAATTATAACCACTGGTAGTGGGTGTGGTCAGAGATTAAACAGGATTGAAACATTCAACTCATAAAGGACAGCAAAATATTTTCAGCATTAGTTACTCCGACAGGAATTTGAGGAAAGGAATCTCCAATGCAAACAATGTAAAAATGGGGATTACAAGTAGGAGCACTTGCAAGAGTCTCCTCTTCAGTAATGACAAAATGCAAACCTTCCATGCAACACAGTTAAGCCCAGGTCAGACCAAGGATTCGCGACGAGACGATTTGAAACAGGCAGCTACTTGCAATGCGCCAGTTTACACCAATGCACCTAGATGAGACTCTGTATCATCTAGGTGCAATAAATCTCTGTGATTCCAGTCAGCTTCTCATGCTTATTTCGTGGCTGAATATAATTTGTAGCATCTTAAAATATGAATGAGGATAGTGATAGTGAGATACTGGCTACAGCTGCATTTGTAGTAGGGATGAAACAGCGAAAAACATAACATGAGTATCAGATGGACTGTATTCATAATAAATATGCCACAATAATTAGGGCCAATTAATCAGTCAATGAGACTGAGAAAAGCACAGCAAGCAGCAGCAGCGACCCACCGTCCAATGCGGGCACACCCAGGGAAACAGAGGGCTCGGTGGGTAACATGCTGTCTGCGTCTTCTGACTTTACTACAAGCCGATTGGTTGTTGAAACAGGTGCCATGTCTTGTGTTTGAAAACAAGCTGCCAGTGATTTGATCAGCTGAGTTGCAGGTGACACCATCAGCCGGCTTGAGTGAACTGACCAGTTCACATTGCTGCAACTTTTCTTAGCAATGTTCTAAAATGGCTTCGTCTAATCGCAAATCATTGGTCTGAACTGAGGTTTACAGTGGGAAATATAATTGAAGGACAATAAGGCGTGTACAGTACATCAATCTGGTTTTGCAAAGGTGACATTAACGGCTGAAATTCAACATTGAACTATCAATTAAAATACAAGACAAAAAGTAAATGTTTAAAAAAGGACTCTGAGGTTCAGCTGCTAGTAAGACAAGGCTTTAGCAGTCTGGGTTAGACAAATCCAGCCCGTTCTCATTCCCAGGGTGTCAAATACAGCTTGGTCAGTGGCAGCCCGTGTTTGACTCCAATGCATAAGGCAACCTTTAGCATCTGTTTGAGATTTACCAGGCTTTCAACTAACTCCAGTGTAAACCCATCCACAGCAATGACATAGATAAAGACATAGAAAGTCCAAGTAGGCTGGGAGTGTTGGGTGGTGGATGGGTCAAACAAACACAAGGCTTTCCCCCAGGTCCTGTGTGAGAAGTTGAGGTTATCTTTAAACCTGTAGTTCCCAACTGGTCTTGCCACGAGGTCCAGTTTTCTCCTTAGTTATGAGTTCAAGGTCAACATAGTTTAATACATACAGCTTCATACTTGCATTTGGCCATGTCATTGAGCTAGTTTGTTGTCTCTGTCAAGTAGCTGTCCGTTAGTCACCCACTCTACAGCAGGACACAGCACTGAAAAAAGTAGCTGTGTGCCGGAAATTCTCTTCGCTAAAAAATAAAGAATGTTTTTTACAAACTAGACATGTTTGCGAGTCACTTGTGATCCATTCAGAATGGACCCGCGAACCACCAGTTGGGAACCACTGCTTTAAACTACATTAAGTAGACAATGTGACACATGGGTTATGTGATGTAATCGTAACTTACTTAAGAAACATGACAAACATTCATTCATTTCTGTAACTAACTGCTTATCCTGTCAGGGGCTGGAGCCTATCCCAGCTGACACTGGGCGAGAGGCGGGGTACACCCTGGACAGGTCGCCAGACTATCACAGGGCTGACCAACAGACTTGTTTTAACCCAAACCAGGATCTTTTTTCTAAACCTAACCTAGTAGTTTTGTTGCCTAAACCTAAAATAGCTTTGGTGATGAAACCTGTTTTTTCTTGTAGTTTATTTTGAAAAGACCAAATGGAAATTGGCAAGATGTTTCTGAGTGTCCAAAACTGATGCTAGAGGGATACCTAGAGCGTCATAGTTTGAAGCGTAGGGCCACTGATCAAACTGCATATTCGAGCTGGGAGTGAGAACATGTTGACCAAATTGAGTGTGTATTCACTGGGTCCTTATTGTCACATAATATCTGTGTGGTGTCCTGGAGACAAAACTACATGAGGCCAGCACAAAGCATCCCTCTGCCATGGCTCGGCAGGGAAGCACTGCCCATGTGGTATTCGTACATTACAGTCATTACTAAAATGACTGTAACTTTGGCAGATACCCACTTGACTCCACGGTGCATTTCTACAGAGTGAGGACTGTGGATTTTGCCTCGCAGCCAGTATAGACAGTGGATATGATAACAGTGACCAATGACTCTTTCAATGTACATACAGCATGTGAGTATTGTGCAAAGATAGAGTGGAAAAAACCTCAACTTATCCTTTGATGTCGCCAAGGGCAGACACTCAATCAGAGCGAATTTCCACACTTATAAAAACACTCAGTGACTTCTGTTATTGTAGCACTAACTTCCCTCGTTCTCTCTCTCTCTCTCTCTCTCATGCTGTACTGATTCTTCTTACTTCCAAACATCTCTCTCTTATCACACCTCTCCTCCTTTCCTCCCCCTCTCTTTCTCTCTCCGGCTGTCTCTATCTATCTTCCCATCCCCCTTGGTGTTTTTCCCCCTCCCTACAATCAATGTGGCTTTTAAGATGCCTATCGATTTGTTCCCCTAGACAGGCCCAGCGCGCTGGGGCGACACTTTGATTGCTGGGCCAGTAATTACTGTTATTATTTATGCATCTGGGCAAAATGGCAGGACTTAACATTCACAGTACAAGAGGCCACAGGCAATCAACAGAGGTGAGCACCTGGAGAGGGAGAGAGGGTGGCGGAGAGACGTAGAGAGAGAGCGGCATTGCCCCCGTGAGAGTTGCACTCCAGAGATGAGCGCGAAGAGTGCAGTCAAAGATATTCACACTCACACACAAACACACACACACTCCTGGGAGGGGATATGAAAGCGTAAGCAGAAGATAGGCACATGTGTGCAAATGCACTTGTGTACAAAGGATTATTCTAGCGCGCGTGTGTGTGTGTGTGTGTGTGTGTGTGTGTGTGCAATGAGGTCGTCTTACCTGTGAGAGTCCCAGGTAGATAGAAACTGTCTCTGAGATGTAGAGGAAACGTCCCTCCTGACTGACCACGAACACAAAGCCATCCAGAGACTGTGCACATTAAAAAAAAACACACACACACACATCACACACATCACACACACCGACACACACATAACAGCAAACAGAAACAACAAGACAGACAAATTAGAGCAATTAGTGTGTATCGAACAAATTACAATGAGCTAGAGAACAAACAACCCGTCACCCTGTGGCCTCTTCTCTCAATTCACAAGCACAGGCGCTCACACACACACAAACACACGCAAACACACACACGCATGAATGTGAACAGACATGAAATGAGTCCCATAGATGCAAGCTGCAGCTACACACAACAGCTGTCAACAAGGCCTGCATAACTAAACACACAGAAAGCAGCACTGAGACAAAAATGCCACATGTGTGCGCACACACACTGACACACACACACAAAGTCAGACATTTAGACAAGCACACACACAAACCCACACAAAAAAATAGAGCAAAGAGACACGAGAAACTGAGCTTATAGACCAGAGCTGTTTCAATCAACTGTAATAAACTCAGAACCAGAGCTTCATCCTGTGTCTCCGGCCACACACACACACACACACACACATGTAAACACCCGCCCAGACACCGGTTCGGACACAGACGCAGATAGAACCAGAGTCATTACAGCCTGCAGTGATTCTAATGAGAAGTGAAAGGTATACAGCCAGGCCATTAGAGAGGACTGCTTCAGAGAATAATATTAATCGTCATAACAAGCATCCAGGAGTGAGCCTCACACACACACACACACACACACACACACACACACACACACAGACCAGGGCCACTTTGCTCTAGAAGAATGATTGCTATTTTGGCGGCCCAGTGCTTAAAGTGGCAGTGGTAATTTATGCAACTGACACATCCAGTATGCAAATGTGTGGCCGGGGTGTGGGGCGTCGTGTGTCGCGGCGAGGAGAAACCAGCCGCCTGAATGTCGGAGAACTAAAGTGCAATTATCAGGCTATTACGGCGGGAGGACGGCTGGGAGGAAAGAATCATACAGTTTTTCTGGAGCGTTAATTTGATTTCTATCAGCGCCGTTCCCTAAGCCTCCCTTCCTCTTTAAAATGCCAGAGGAGAGCAGACATATGTAACGTTTCTTTGTTTTACCGCAACCTTCTCACTTCTAAATTCTCAGCGTCTATTCTTTTCCCCCTCTCTCTACCTGTTCCCACTCCTACCTGTTTCCTACTTGGCAAATATATTTGTTTAGCACCTCTCAGCAACTATGCAATTCAAAGTGCTTTACATAAGACATAAGGCATTAAGATCCTTCAAGTTTTTCTATATCCCTCTCTGCTTTGGTTGCACTTCCAACCATCTTTCCTCCCTCAGCTTCCTCCCGGTCTAAACCACAACCTGCAGTGTTACCTTCTTCACACCAGCTCTGATTCTTTGTCTCTACATCCTGTATTTCGTCATCCCTGTAGCCCTCCTGCCCCAGAATCCCCCTCAGGCTCCATTCATCTGTCAGTGCTCAGGGAGGCATTCTTTGGCAGCCAATGATATCATCCGAGCATCTGAAGTATATGAAATGTGTGGGTGTCTATGTGTGTGAATGGGAAAGTGTGCGATTGGAGTTTGAAGAAGATTTGAGGTGTACACGCAAGCACTGACACACTGTGGCACAATGCACTCACTTATGAGACAAATGTGCTTGGAAATCCTGGATCAGACTGACCTCGTGGTTCATTCCTAAAAGCAAAAGTTTCCCTACATAAACATTAAAGCACAACTGTCCAAAGGAAGCCTTATATAGATTTTAAACTTTTCAGATAAATGGAGGAATTAAAAAATTAAAATTTACCTACTTCTCATACTAAATAAAACTCCCTGGACTACCTAAAAATTTAACGTTAAAAACAGGCAGTTTGACATTTTTGGAGACAGGATAGTGACACAGTTTAATCACTACAGTGAAAACATCTAAAATACATAAAGTAAACATATGAAGTTGCATAATAATTATCACAGAAGAAGAAGGAGGAGGAAAGTGTGGGTGCTGTGGTTGTTACCTGCAGGAGGTGCGCCCCTAGGTGCTGCTCAAACATGTCAGTGGCCAGGGAATGAGATGATCGTCTTACTGCGGAGAGAAAGTAGACAAACACACATGAGACACTCGGTACGTTTCCATGCACGCAGTAGTCGAGCTAAGCTCATAGCTCAGCTAATCAGTCAAGTCGGACTTCTCGTCTTGTCTGTGTATACATGCAGAAGAGAAAATCGCATTTCTGACCAAGTACGTCTGAGTCCCCCTCGATAGGCGGCGCTGTGTCCTTTTTAATACAGTGCGTATTGAACTAGTTCCGGTTCTTGTTCAGAAACTTTTTTATATAAATCCGTGTTTCATGTTTTCATACCATCCATAAACTTCAAAATGTTTAGCTCCTTTAGCTGTTAGAGCATGAATGTAGTTTCCTCATCTGTCCAGAAGTGCGTCTTCTGCTTCTCGGTCACCATGGTGTTTGTTTGTTTGTTTTTCTGGGAGTTACTGCACTGCTGCTACGCCATCTCCTTCTTCATCGAAAGCCCACGAAAGAAAAAGTGGTGCATGCGCAGAACGCCGAGTCCGACTTGAGTCGGACTAAGTGGATACATGCAGCAATAGTTTGATTTTCAATCCAATTATCTAGGTGTGTTAGTCGAGCTACGGATAGTCCAATTTCAGTTGGACTAAGCTCTTTACATGCATTTAAAAGTCCGGTTTCAGTCAGACGAAGCCAATGATTTGATTTTCTCAATCTGCATGTAAACGTACTGACTGACAGACATCAACATTTACTTGATACTATAAGTTTATTCAAAAGCTTTGAGAGCGATAATGAAATCTGCGGTCATCCTGAACACCCAGATTCCAGTTTTAGTTTGCCATGTCAAGTACAGATTTGACATGGTATCTGTCCATCTACCACATACTGCACTGCAGAGACAAGATATATAAATGACGTAATTTTTGCTACACTGTAAAATAAGGTATTTAAAAGGAGGTTTTTGAGGGGTTTAAGGAGTCTCAACTGCAATGTCCTCAGATTGAGTCCCACTGTGGAGTTTTGTTGCATGTTGTTTCCCATTTCTCTCCACTGATTGTTGTCTCTCTACTAATACTCAAATAAACACTGAATTTGTCTGTATCTGTCAGTTTAGAAGACCGAAGGTGCAAAAAAAAATTTAGGAAGGAAAGAGGCGTGGGGCCTGTTTTCTTACAAACTTTTATCCAGCTCACTTTTCTGGATAACTACAAAAGGTGAAAAACTCCAAGAGAAGCTGCGTACTGTAACTCTGTGGAAACTTGTAGGGATCAGGATATTAATAAACTTAGCCACTTTCAGATTGGGTTAATAAAGCTGTGAAATATTAGGATTTACAGTAACTATCTGTAAATACGTCTGGGGCTGGTGATAATGCTGCATTTCTGTGATGTCTTTAAATCTGCACTGAAAATGAAAAGCTAAACTCGAACAAATCATGTCTGATAAACAGAAGAATCGACTGAGACGGTTGCGTGTCTAAAAAAACTGAGCATACGGAGGGGATGCTATGTGACGCACACTACTCAATTGCTGCCAGACACGCAAACAAACACACACACACACACACACGCACACACACTCATGGTGTCTGCATCGCCACTCTTAATGCATCCCAAACACAAGCTATCAGAGCTGCTTCAGTGCCAAAGTGGTGCTGTTTACCAAGGCAATTACAATACAAATAGAGTTGGAGGTGGTTAGGTAGGGGAGGGGGGTGAAGATAGGTACGAGAGGAGCAGAGAGGGTACGGCAGGGAAAATGAGAAAACACTAAGGAAGGCGAGAGTGATCACTTTCTCCCAAGCAAAGCCGGGCACGAGGGGCTGCAGTGACGTGGAAGATTAATTTAGCAATCAGCCGTATTTACTGTTTTATGTCAAAAAGAGTATGTGACGGTGTGTGTGTGTGCACCTGCGAGTGTGTGATTGCAAAAGTGGCGACCATACGTGAGAAGTAATCTCACTCCAACAGGGCGGCTTTTGAACACAATGTTCCTTATCCGGCGGAGACAAACTATGTATGTGTGCACGCGAAATGTGTGTGTACAAGAGCATATGAATGTGCGCATGTGTGTGCAACTTTAAGGATCATCAGATATCTGTGTGTGTGTGTGTGTGTGTGTGTGTGTGTGTGTGTCGCTGCAAGGCTGAGGGAAATCAATACACGTTATGACAGGAAAATGAAAGCGCTGCTCTGGGTTACAACTGAACACAGAGGGAGGGTCGGAACACACACAAACACACACACAGACACACACACACCTACACACACACACACAGACACACACACAGCTACACACACACACACACACATATACAATCACACTATATCGCCCAGCTGCCTGCTTGTGATGTGGGTTCGGTGAATAGAGGAGGGAGGCATTCCATTAGAGCTATAGACACACACACACACACACACATCAGGAATACACACAGCAATGAATTCTCATGCACAGACTACACAGCGGCAACATGCCCTCCGATTAAACAACACAAATACCCGTGCGCACACACAAACTCACACACACACACAAACACACACACACACACACACACACACACATAAATACAGAGTTGCCGGACAAAGCCACAGTGGCATTGTGAGATTGGGGTCCCCCTGTGTGACAGAGTGTGAATATAAATAAGGCAAGTCCATTCAGGGCTATGAAAGGGGGTCTGGTGCTGGGACCCTTCAGCCTAGCCAGTCGCTGCCTGGAGGGGGATGGGGAGCCCATCTCGCTCTCTGCCTGCCTATCAGGCTCCCTTGTGGGGCTGCGATGGAGCTGCAGCGCTGGGGAGTCTGAGGGAAGCAACCCCCATCATGACCGTATGAGAGTGAATCAAAAACAAGACACACACACCGTGATGTTAGTTTGTGCAGGCCGCATGCACAATTGAAAGAAAATACATGGAGTGTGTGTGTCTTGAGTTTCATGCCACAGATCCCTAGAGGAGTGAAGGTGATGGCGGGTGATCAGTAGCGCTGAGTAGTGTCAGCAGGGCGAAGGAAACGCTGGATGTGACAAGAGGCCAGGAGGGCTGACAGATGAGTCTACACACTCACACACGCTCACAAATACACAGAGGACCATTTATTAAAGACTGCCAGGGTACAATAGGGCAGCCAGGAAACCAAAACACTGGACCTGGTGTGTGTGTGTGTGTGTGTGTGTGTGTGAGAACACAAGCACAAACGTGCGCACATGTGAAGAGAGAGTCTCACAGCGGTGTTCGTATCTCACCCTGAGAACAAAGATCCTTCTGTAGTGACGCTGTGAACCCCTACTTCTGTGTGTGTGTGTGTGTGTGTGTGTGTGTGTGTCAGGGCCTTGCATTATTCTGATTGTGTCTTTAAATATTATCACCTCTGTAATACCTTGTCTTGTCATCTAAAGGAAAATTTCAGTAAGACAGGTGTTAACAAACCGGCAGTGTAGCCAGATTATCTGAACAACATCAACCCGAAGTGTTGGTAATGATCCCTCATTTCACAAAAAAGTTGTTTATTGCAACTGTAATCAGTCCACTGCTGAGATCTATGATAGCTGCATCATCACTAAAACTTAAAGTCAAATGAGAAATAAAACACAAGCAGCTAGTTACTCACAAAGCTTCTTAACAAACACCTGAAGCAGCCAAAGTTATTTGGAAGAGAAAATGAGGTCAAACAACAAAATAATCACCCAAACTGTCCCATCACACTTTACCCCCTGGTTCAAATTTGACCTACCTCACCTACCGTAGCTGTCTGCAAACAGTTTTCTTGTGCAATAAGTAGTGCCTGAATTGGAATAAAACGGGGGCGTTAATCTAACCAAACTGCATTGTGTGAATTTGTAAAGTCCCACTGAACAAAAAACTACTAACATTTGGCTTTTGTATAATGGTAAAGGTTACAATTGGCATTCATTCCCGGGACATGACTCTGCAGTAGTCACAGGTAGTTATTGGCTCCAGCTGCATTCAGCTCCGGTCAGCAGTGATTGAATGATGACGACTGGGTAGATGAGCTGATTTTAATCCCTTTGCCGGTGTGGCGCAATGATGAGCCGCAATAAAATCCTGTCTGTCTCCATCCAAGAAGCGCTCAAACTGAATCTGCTTTTACATCTGGAACCTCCCGACTACAATGGGCTTGAGACACGTCCTTGTTGAGGACTTGGCACAGATTCAAGAGTTACTTTCTTATCCAGCAGCCTCCTTGGGGAATCCGATCCCGTTTGATTCGGCGGTGGGAGCCTCTTGTGACCGCATGCCTTTGCTGACGTCGACCCCAGTAGGATTTGAGCCCCGGACCGTCCGCGTGGAGGATGAGTGCTCTAACCACTACACCAGGGAGGCCCCCCAAGAAGGACTCAAACATTGTTCAAAATTTAGTCAGCACAGAGTTTGAGAGAGAAACTGAGTAAGTAAGAGATACAAAAAAGAAGCAACCACTGCCCACTGGCCTCGATGCTGCTTTCTACTGTTTACTAACCTGTCTTCCCAACAAGACACACCAAGAAGAAAAAAGCCAAAGTCATACTGGTCTACTGGCAATGGGAGAGCAGTCTATCACCTATCTTGAACGAGTTTTAAAAAAACCTGCATACATGAGCAAATTTGGTGGGAGAAGTGTCAAAGTGTTAAATGCATGTCCATCCCCATGAAAAATTTGAAAAGCCACTTCAATGAATAAAGTCACTCACTGTTTACATTCATGTTTGCTGTTATGCGGTTTTCTTCATTGCTGACGTTCCTTTAAATTGGACTGAAACAATTTTGATCTGGATTATAACCTAACTGAATCATGCAATACAAGCAA
The DNA here is from genome assembly GCF_011397635.1 of Epinephelus fuscoguttatus. NCBI lineage: Eukaryota > Metazoa > Chordata > Actinopteri > Perciformes > Serranidae > Epinephelus > Epinephelus fuscoguttatus. The sequence goes on from NC_064756.1 coordinate 22,871,805, forward strand.
ATTGCAAAAATTACCCTCGCTACCTGCTAGGCTCTAAAAAGATCATTTACAGTAGGATCTATTTATGGTGAAAATCTAAGCTCTTTTTTCAGCAGTTGTCAGACTGAACTAAAACACTTTATACTTCACACTGCTGTGTATTTGTATCTTGTGGCGTGTTTAAAGGAACAGTGAGTAACATTTAGGGGGATTTCGTAGCATTTAGGAGTGAAGATTGCAGATTGCAACAAGCTGAAACTTCTCTCAGTTAGAATTCCTTCAGTGTTCATTGTTTAGAAGGTTTTTAGCTGGAGCCTATTATCTGCAGAGGTCCCTTCCTCCAGACCAGCTGATTAAAACTGGTAAAAACACTGAATAAAGCTGTTTCACGTTGCAAATCAGTTTTTCTGCGATGTTCTTTGGCACGTCACAGATGGGTGGCTTGCCCAGCATCTGCTAATGTGCTTCTCTAATAACTTAATGTGTGCTCACCTTATTTCTGTTTCAGACGTTCAGGAGGATCTTACTGTCAGACAGAGGTCTCTTCCTCTCCAAAACAAACAGACCCAGTGATTTAAAAATTGTATAAAAAGTTTCACGTAAAAAAAATCTGTGTTTTTTCGATGCTCTTATTGTGGAGGGGTTGCAAACTACTGCAGCCAACATGACAATGCAAAAACACGAAAACTGCGCTCTCCGAGTGCTCTAGTAATAATATAATAATTCTTATTTTTAGGTGATTATACACTAAAGAAAACATATTCATTACATTATATTATTCCATTTCTGCCAATATATCCCCCTAAACCCTTCCCTGCTTTGCCCAAAACTTACAGGAAATACACAATGAGTGCTGAGAAGTGAGTAATGTTGCTCACTTGGACACAAATCTCATGTGCCAGTAATATAAGTCATGCAGGATGATCGCCAACCTTTCGCACTAGCTTGTGGTTTTACCTCCAAATAGTGGTTTAGGTAATCAGCCTTAAGTGTTGCTGTCTGATGACTCATTCCTTACCCCGTCTGACTTTGTTGTAGCATGGCTGCCACGTTCCCAGATCTCAGCAGTTATTTTGGTGAGTACAATGTTGTCACAGAAATAGTGGAGGAGAACAAGAAGATTGTAATAAACTGGCATTATCCTTTAAAACTGTTTATGTAAATATACAAACATCTTTTGTGCTTCCGTGTACGTGCTTTTGTACAGTCCTGGCTGCAGACCCGTGTGTGCACCTGAGGTCTTTGATCGCTCCTTTCTGTCACATTCCCATTTCATTAGCTTCCCCAGGACTCTGCTGCGAGGTTTAATTTCATTGTGGGAATAGGAGACAGAATGGGACGGGGCGCGATCGGACACGTTAATTATGGTCTGACTCGCAGGTCAATTCTCGGGGTCTCCCCAGCGCTCCATGAGAAGAAAAGATAGAAATTTCATTTGAATGATTTTCATTATACCTCTGTCTAATACATAATTTAGTCCCAGTTAAGTCCATGAGTAATGGCCGCACACACGCGCACACACCCAAACATCCCCCTGCCTACATGCACATAACCATATACACGAACATCGCCTCCCTTTCCACCCCCATAGTGTCAACCTTTTAAACCAGGTTAGGATGTTACCATGGGAACCAAACAGATAACAGATGCAGTGAACCCCTCTTTCTTCCCATCCACCTCCCTCTCTCTGTCTTCTTCTCCGTCTTTGTCTCTCAAGTTTGGCTCCGCTGCCGTACTTTCACCCTTTCAAAACAAGAGCCTGATCACCTGCCAAGTTGTTTACTACCATCCAAATGTGACGTTTCGTCTGTTCGACAGACAGAGGGAGAAAGAGTGACCCTAATCGCAGCGTCCCTCTCTGGTGCAATTATCTTCTCACTCTGACATCCATCCCTCCCTCCTTCCATCTATCTCTTCTCTATCTCTCTGTCTCTCCTCCGTCACTCCCTCACTCCTTTTGCGGTCGAACATAATTTGAGTGCAATTAACTTCCCTTAAAAGCCCCGGCTGCTTTAAACGCCGTGAATTAGAGGGGAGGCAGATGCAGGGAAAACGCGAGGAGGTGGGGGAGACAGAAGGGGAGGCGAGGGAGATATAGGCAATGAAAGAAAGGAGACGAGGGAAAGAGGGAGCGAGTGGAGGCGGAATGAAAGTCAATGTCACCAACGCTGGGGAGGAGAGAGGTGTGTTTGACCTCACTAACAGAGACAGTAAAACACTTGAGCTGGCCCTGTTGCTGGCAGTGAGTTGTCATTGTACTGTACCTTGTGAAACACTGAGGGGTTCTCCAGCTGCTGTGTTGCACCTGTTAAAGGTTGAGCTGCCACAGATTTGAGGAGAGAAAATTTGTGCAATCAAAAATGTAAATTACTGAGGTGATGTAGGAGGGTACTCCAGTGCACAGTGACATCACTGTTGGGTGTGGTCAGATGTGCAGTAAAGCACACCTCTGACCAGAGCATACAGTGACTCAGGGTGTGGTCAAAGGTGAAACACACTACATATGTTCAAAACCAGTGTGCAGTGAAACGCTGCCTTAGAGCCTGGTGTTGAGTTAATTTAAAACAAACCTTCAACTAATTTGTAAAAGAAAAAAAAGACACATGTTTAGGTTATTACCAAATCTTATGACATTTACATCCATCACACTTGATGTTGCTGACTTTCTGATTCTTGTTTAAGCCTACTGTACTTAGCATAGTTGTGTGTGCATTGTTTTCTTGTCCAATGAGGGGTTACTACTGCTTATATTTGTTTTTACCCATTAAATAATGAGATTTAGCTAATCCAGCTAAACTGTTAGCTTGTTTACAACCTGTCTGACCCTTTGTGCCCAGTTGTTCAGAAGTAATCTGAACGGATTCCAGCTATTGGATTGAACCAAATCTTGAAAATGGGTTTTTCAAATGAAAAAAAAAAAAAAAAAGATTCTGAAGACAGATTTGATTACGTAATCTAGTCTTGGTTTTGATCTGGTTTAAGGGGCTGTGCATATGCTGCATGTTTATCCACCTGGAAAACACGAGGTTGGACACTGGGCGCTACTTTTGTGCCTTTTTTTTGCCCGCTTTCAAGAGCGCAACAGAAGGTTGTGTCTAAAGTTGTTAAGCAACCTCAACAAGCACGGCACCGTTTATCTGAAATGAGTGCAGAGCTGATCTCCTTCCAAGCACTGTTTAAAAAGTGCGTAGGCCTATCGCCCGTGGGACAGATGTAAAGCTCTGGTACCCCTGCACCAAAATGATCAACTTTTCCACATTTATTAAAGGCTGATATTTACGGAAGAAGGGAAAGGTATCTGTCGGCTATGATTGGTTGTTCCTGGTCACATGACATGCAGTGTGCGCTGCTGCGCTCCAAAAGTTGAACTCAGGGCACTTGGGAACGTGTGCATGCCACGATGTCATCACTCTGGCATTTGAGTGCACCTGTCGTGTGTCAACATAGAAATTAATGAATTTGAAGGCGCAAAAAACGTGGAGTGTGTACGGCCCCTAAAGCCTCAGTGTGTGCTTTTCAAAAAAATTTTCGTAGGACTGGGATACCTTTGATCCAAAAATCAGGATTACCCTGATCCCAGCAGGAAGGTGGATTCAAGGTGAATTTTAGGAAGAAAATGTAATAACATTTTTAAATTGGTCAAATATATACACATCTATTTATATTTAGCAGTTGATTTGTTTAACTGTTGTAGACATTAGGCTACCTATTAGACTCTTAAGTACAGTAAAGTAAAACAAAAAATGTAAGGATTCTGTCCCCATAAAATAATCCTTCAAATAGCCGTCAATATCAAACAAAGATAACTTTAAGTTAAAATCTCAAAAGATCTCCGTCTTGTTCTCTTTGGCAGCACCTATGGCCATCATCAGTAACTGCAGTGTGTGAGTCATGTGACACAGGGATAAGCGATGGCAAGCCTGAACTTGTCCTCTCTCCTATTTTGGGGTTAATATCTTCTTTTTCATCCTCAAACATGCTCAGATAACAGTTTTTTTTTATGGGCAAAGGTTAAATGGTTCGTCTGCTTGTAATACTATGGACTTTCGCTCAGTAACACAGACCAAACTTTACATGCCTACTACCGTTAATAATTACGAGGGAGTAGCTGCTAGTAAAGATCCTGCAGCTAGCTAAACATCGGAGCACAACATAGATGTGGTTCAGATTAACAGGATGCTGAGTAAGACACTGGATTAATTGCAGTGTGTTTGAGTATGCATATGAGTATGTTCCACCACAGACACCCAGTTCTTGATACTGCAAATGAAAGGTTTTCATCAGTGCGTCATAGGCTCAATCGCCATTGTCTTACATCATCCGGTGATAGAGAGTGACCGAACATAGATTAATTTGAATGAAAATGTTTGAGATTAATTTTAACTCTTGTGCATTGCTTTATAATAATTACAACGACACAGTCAAAAGAAGTTTTTAACAATTTCGTCCCTCATTCGTTCTACCTGTTGTTCTTTAAATACAGCGGTTGGTCTAAATTGTGATATGCAGTCCCATTTAGAGCACTGGTTATCCAGATTTGGGAATCTTTAATATTCTTTCTGGATGAGGATGATTCAAAAACAAATAAAGTGGATTAGCTGATCCTGGATAGCAAAAGATGAGATTTCCAAATCAGGATCATTCTGATCCAGATCAAAGGTGGGCCCTGTTCACTTGCCTTTCTTGCCCCTTAAGACTGCTTTTTAGCAACATTGCTGCTGTAATCACATTACAGTCCGGGGGGCAATTTAATCATAACCAATAGGAAATAAGGCTCTGGTTAAAATAAAGTGGAGTAATGCTTTAACGGGACATTTAAAAGGCAGAGAAACAGAAAAAAGAAACTGTTCCCCAAAGCAAAATTTACTCAATATAAAGATGTTTTGAAATATAAATGGCTTCAAATAAAAGGGTTTAGTCCTTCAATGCGCTGTGCAAATAGGTACAAACACACACACACACACACACACACACACACACCTCACACACAGAATGGGAATGAATATCATGGGTCATTTTACTTTTCCTCCCTTCAGCCTTTCCTTTTCGTTTGCTCCCTCCTTCCATAATCTGTCTCTCTCCTCTTTCTTTCCCCCCTCTCCTGCTCTCTCAATCTCTCCCTCTTTCTCTCTGTGAAGGTCATGCAATTGATTTTCCTCTGTCTATTCATTTTTCAAGACTGGCTTTGAAACGTGGGAAGCAGACAAAAGCCACACCGGCCCCTCCCCTTTCCTCCATCCCTCTCCTCTCCTCCACCCTCCACCTTCCTTCCCTCTCCGCTGGCCCTCGCCCGTCCAAAAACCCTTGGACAAGAGGGAGAGTGGAGGAATGCAAACCCCCCGCCATCCCTCCACCCCGTCTCTCCTCTCTCTTCAGACTCCTCTCCTTCCTCTCCTCTTTCTGTCTTTATTCCTTCTACATTTGTCCCTTCCCCTCCTCTCCGTCCTCTTCTCCCTTTCAGCTGGATCTCTGACCACATTCCACTAACGGAATTAAAGTCATGCATCACACTTAAAACCCTGCCAATGCATTGTGGGTAGACTTGTTCAAACTGATGTCCAAATTAGCATCGCATTTTCAGCCCTGGCCCCGCTGAGACTGTGTGACCTGCTTGTAAAAATCTCCAAACATTTAATAAAATACTCAAGATATCAGATCCCGACCTGGTGGAACAAATGTTCAAGATAATTCAGGGTGTAATACCGACCGCAGCTGACACGCGATTCATTGTGTTTTTCAAATGCCTCACAATTTTCTCTGACCTTCGCGCAGCCGCTGCAGGATTCTATATATCCACAGTTATGGTTCACATTTGTACGAGAAATGCTTCTCATTGTGGTGTAAACAGCATACCTCACATTTGTCTTTCTACCACACCTCCAGTTCATGCACAGGACAGCACGGCTACCCGCACACCTACTTTTCTAAACAGGTACGTTCTATCAAGGCCAAAGGAGAGCCTGGAACACCGAGGCAAAACAATTCACTACGTGCAGAGCTCAGTCAAGGCCGCGGCTGTGGGCTACACGGTGTATGGATATCACTCAGACATTCAGAATGTGCAGCGCTGCATGGCTGATGAGATATCGATGGATCCCAATGGGTTCACCCATAATAATGTATATTTTTTGATAACGTGGCTATAGATTAGGGCTCATCATGTATGTATAATACAATATGAGCTCTCTGAGTGGGATGCTTTTGGTGCACGGCGAGGTATTCCTGTGAAATCATGAGATGCTTATGGCTGGGAAACTCAACTGAAAAGAGTGTGTAGTATATTGAAAACTGTCAAAAATCATGGATCATGATAAAAAATACACACAATAAGTTGATCATAGTGAACTTCCTTCATCAGGATAATGATGATGATCATGTCAAATAGCACCCAAAGAGACTGCTGGACGACGAACATTACAAAAGACTATTCAAAAACAGGCTGCATTTGCACCAATCTCAAAAAACGCAAAAGATCTCAATCAAATATTGGCATATTTCATATCGAATGACATGGCGACATTTCAAATAGTTGTAAAGCCTGGCTTTCGTAAGAAAAAAAGATGTGTGTTCTCTCTGTGATGCAGTAACAATATTTATTTTTTATGTAAGGCAAAGTGATGGATTGATGTTTTAGTCCTATTTTAAGAGTTTTAAGCATATTTTGATAATTATCAGTGTCATATTGTGAATCACAATTATTTTGGCCAGGATAATGAAATGGAACTCTTATATTTTGTCCCATACCTAGTTTCAGGTCCATACTGCCTACTAATTGTGTTCAGTTCAGTAATTCTCATAATGTCCTGTAATGTTTTGCAATTAGTAAAACCTATGTACCTTACGTAATCAATGTACAGAAAGTGAAACAGTGCCTGCCACTTTGAACATCAATGGGCCATTTTCACTTTCAAAAGACATTTTGACATGTCACAGTAGGAGAAGCACAGGTGTAAATAATACAATTAATGATGGCTCAATTCCATTTAGCTGCTTCATTTTCACTCCTCAGGCTCTCCAGCATCCCAAGTCCAAAGACATGCAGGTTAGATTACTTGGTGTGAGTGGCATGAAGCAGTTACCATGGGCCTCAGTGCACGCTATCGTGACAGGACCTAGTGAACGCTCGTTACTAGTTATAAAGAGCACACATACACCTGGTGACTGTTAACAAAAAGCCAAGTGAATCTAATTTAGTCTTACTCTTATTGTGCTATGGACCTCTCCTTGAGATGTGTCTTTAATAAAGTATGAATTGAATTGAATTGAATTGAATTAGGGAGTGCTGCTACTTCTTCCACCTGTTCGTTTCTCTCGTCCTTTCTTACTGCCGCTTTTATGCTTAAAAGCCATGACTGTTCACTGGATTTGTAGATGTGCTCATCTTGTCAGTCTTGACAGATTTTGCGCCTAAACAAGCAACTGTATCGAATCGTCTGGTCACATGATCAAATAGAGACTTGACATCAGGCAACATCAACATAGATGTTACCCAACAATCATTACCGCATACCTGTATATGACAAAAATATCAAAGAAAATAAGAAATTATTAATTTAGTTGGATAGTTTTTTATATATATATAATTAGGTATGGTTTTTCTATTTTATGTAGAATAAGCATATAATATTGTTATAGATCACTACTGACTAATTTACCAAAAAGGAAAAGAAAAGTAAAATATGGGTTTGCATTTTTGGGGCAATATTTTTAATAGAATGTGAGTTCTTCTTTGAGCACAGGTGTAGTTCCGAGGTGGCAATCTGAATCATCTGCACTTTCCATATTTACACCCCTGCTTGGTGACTTAGATGTGAATATGAGCATAATGGGTGTCTGTCTCTGTGTGTCAGTCCTGTGATAGTCCTGTGGTGACCTGACCAGGGTGTACCCCGCCTCTCGCCCAGTGTCAGCTGCGATCAGTTTCAGCCCCTCCACAACCCTTAAGAGGATAAGCGGTTACAGAAAATGGATGGATGCTTCAGTTTCTGAAATCTGGTATTGTCCATGCTGGCTCACTGTCACACTCCTGTGGCTTACTTACTGTACAAGAGGCAGATTAAAAAAGGTTGGTTAAAATCGAAGTAGCAGAGGCCGAGATATTCTGACTTTTAGTATTCTCCCAAAAACACTGGATCACATATTTTCCATGATGTAGCCATTAGCATCTCTCATTTAAAGAATTCCTGACTGGTAAATACCACATCTTTAAAGCTCCACCCCCCAGTTTTTAACGCAGGTTTTGTTATTTATAAAAAGGATTTTGATGAAAGTATTGTTTTGGTATTGGTGCCATAACTCAGGTATTGCAATGGCGCCACTATTGATACTCAGCCCAATTTATTATACCATTAAAACCATTATATCTTATCAGGAGTGTGTAGTTCATACAGTCTTGTGTAGTAGTAAGCCCCACACAGTCACACACACAAACGTGCTATTAACATGACTGTTTTTTTGCTCACATTTCCTCAAATTAGAAAAGAACAGGCATGAACACACACACAGACACACACACAAACACACACCTCTAATTGTACTGTAGCTGCATCGTTTCCCCTCAGTAATAGTAGCAATTAGACAGGCTGTATAATTACACTGTCCTCGTTATATAGTTAATTTCTGTAATTACAAATCGCACCAATAGTTTCCTCCTTCTTTGTGTATCATCTATCTCATGCACACACACAGAATTACACACAACACGTACATTTAAAGCCTATGGAGAGTCCTTGTATGATTATACACACATGTATGTTTACAGGCTTGTGAATGGACACGTGTTTGTGTCACATTCACAGCACAAGTAATTATGGTCGTTAATCGAGGACTGGATAATTGTCCTGGTCCGAACTGGATTTTTGTGGCGTGGGGTGTCTCTGTGGGCGACAGTAACTGGGCAGATCTGACTGCTGAGGACTGCTTTTGATTGAAAGAGAGATGTAAGATGGACGGACGCGGGGATTTCAGTGGTTTGTGTCCACTGGCAACAAATGTCAGCATATTTATTTCTGCTGTATAATTTTCTCACAGGCTGAATGGCCTGAAAGCCAAGCTGAGAGATGATCCGTCGCAAACATGTTTCATTTAACTGCATACTTGAACGCTGCCATCATCAAAGTGCATATTAAGTGTCAATAATTCATAAATTATAAAGATATTCCTCACAGGGTTGTAGCCAGGATTTTAAAAATACTAACATCATGACATCATGAGTCCAAGTCTCCACCACCCAAGGAAAGTTTTACAATTAAGGGCCTTAAATATTTTTCTTATTTGATCTTTTATTTTAGTCACTGGAATTTGATTACCCAACATGAAGGCCTAAACACTGTTTCCTGCCCTCTTCAGACTGCCAGTATCAAAATCTGGTGGGGAAATTACAGTATAAATCCTTCATTGTGCCAAGAGTAATCAAATGTAAGTATATTGAGTCCAAAATACTGGAATCAGCCCACAAAATGCAGAATGTTCACTTCTCCTTGTCCCTAAAACCTCAGATTCGAAGAGGAAGTACTGAGGACATGACCTCAGTGTCCTCAATAGTGGCTACAACCCTGTTTCCTTCTCACTGGGTGTTCAGGCAGAACGCAAATCATAGTTTAGCGGTCGTGTGATTGCATGCAAAGTCAAAGGAAGGATTAAACAGAAATTCTTCAGTGGCGTTGTGGACTGAAGCGATGCAGTTTGCTTAGCAGTTCTTCTTTACAGTTTTTAAACGTTTCCCTTTTGCTCACCTTTGCTGCAGTTGCTGTCTCCCTCCATCAGAGGGCTCCAGGGTGGGTCTCCCTGGCTGGCGAAGGTGCGCATGTGCAGGTAGCTGATGGTCAGCCGGATGACCGAGGCCTTGTCCAGCTGGCTGGTGATGGCCCCTGGCAAAGGCAGCATCTTGGCCAGCTCGAAGAACTCGAAATTCTCCTTCCCCCGGCGTGAACGAGCCGCATTGCGAGACTTCTCTTTACGCAGGTTCTGGAGACTGAGAGGCAAACAAGGGAAAGGTGCGTTAATGCAAGAATAGAGGAACGCGCGGAGGAGAGACATGAGAGTCTGAATATCAACACTGGTAAGGTGTCGTATATCATAACGGCCATTTGCTGACCACCTGTTGATTGATTCTTGCGCTGTATAAATGACCTGAGCATCAATCCAGAAAACTCATTTCATAAATACAGTACACATAATGGTAACGGCTCCTGCAATTCAAGTGAAACAATCTCCATTCTGACCCATCTCTTGCAGATTGGCCTGGTAATTACAGACAAACTCCTTCTTCTATCAGGCAGAGCAGAGTCCTAATAATGCTATTTGCTCCACAATCCATATGTGAACACACACACACACACACACACACACACATGCACACAATCTCTCGCTGCCTATCTCTCACTTTCCCTCCCTTCCTCCCTCCAAGCCCCCCTCTCTCACCCTCTCTCCCTCCCTCTCATCTGGTCCCGGGCTACTGAGCTGAAGCCGTGATTGAGGGATCAATAGGAGAGGGAGGGGCAGAGTGACAGAGGGGGGCCGGGGCTCAGGTAGCCTGTCTCTCTGATTGGGTATTGACTCTCCTCAATGGGGCCTGAGTGGTGGAATTATGTTGTCACAGCCACTTCACAATTTGTGTCGGTGCTGCGCTGGAATAAAGTGTGTGTGTGTGTGTGTGTGTGTGTGTGTGTGTGTGTGTGAGAGAGAGAGAACGAGAGGCGAAAGAAGAACCAGCCTTTCTCCCTCGTATCTGTGTTGTTGATTCTCATCCTAAGAAAGACCACCAGTGGTGTGTGTGAGTGGTGTGTGTGCATGTGTGTGTGAGGATGCATTAGCAAAAGAAAGAACAGAACAAAGAAAAGGGCTGTACATAGTGTGTGTACATATGTTTATATCTTAATCAGCTGACACAGCTGTTGTATTTCTCCCTGCTATTCTCTAATAAGTAAAAACTGTGTGTGTGTGTTGTGGACTCACGCTGCCAGGCCTCTGTAACATCTCATTATTATACTGCCTCGACCCCAGCCACCGAGAACAATCAATACACACACATTGATTCTGCTTAGTTTTTATATCCGCCTGTAAATGACTGCCCATTAATAATTCCAGCCAAATTTACTTAATCTCCCACTAAGGGGAGGGGATTCACGACTCTGACAGGATTGGCAGGTGAGCAACAATACAGGTTACATGTAGCACTGAGGAGATCAGACTTATGTCTCCTGGATTGTGTTTCATTGATAGGAAATTCCTCTTCAGGCTGTCGGTGTGCGCAAGGGTGTTAATGCATGGATTTCACCTTGCAGAGATTAATTCATGGGCATGCACGCAGGCTTATACAGTATCAGCCTGTGTGTATGTGTCTGTGTGTGTGTGCTTGTGTGTGTGTGTGCCATGTCTCACCAGGGAAGGGTGGGAGGCTTGGCCAGTAGTCCTTGTAGGAAATCCCACTCCACACTCACGCACTTCCCCTCGCTGACAAATGGCATGGTTGCCATCCTTCTCCCAATCACGTGCCAACGCCGCTGTTAACGAAGGCTCTGATTGGCTGAGGGTGTGACAGAGTCAGACCTGGAGATCCATGAGAGACAGCAGAGGAGGAACAAAAAGATGAAAGAGGAAAAACAGTCTAGTGAGGTCGGTTCATTCACCAATAACAGCCATCAAATAGTCATGAACTACTTAAACTTTTGCAAGAGACAGCACACTGGGATGTCAAATTTAGCATTTTTTTTTAAATTACCAAATGTGTTTCCATCACAATAAATTGCATAATGTATTTTTTCAATGAAATACTTTTTAGGCTCAGAGTGAGCATAAAGCCTGTTTTTCAGTAAAGAAAAATGATGGCATTTTATCTCCATTTTCAGTTTCCCATTCAGCCCTTTTAATTTGATAGAATACAATTTGCATTAAAATGCTCGGATGAAAACCCATCTTATTTCTTACTTCATCTAACAGAGAGACAGAGAGGGAGAAAGAAAGGAAGAAAGAAGGTGGCGAGGTTGAGAGAGAGCAATTAGGTACTGTATGTACTTCCTCACATAAAGGTCAGAGACTGTTCCCAAGGTAATAGACATAAGACAAAACACTGAGCACCCTTTGAGGTCACAATTAAGCTGGAAATCACAGATCTCCAAATGTCTCCCTTCATCCCTGAGAGAATATTCAAACTTGTCCGCGACTGGAGTTTAAAGAAAACATCTCCAAAGACGAAGCACATGCTGTCCGCTGCCTACTGCCTGCTGCCAGTCTCCAACTCTACCCTCCTACAGCGGAAGTTGCCAATATTCCTCCCTGTCCTCAAACAGAGTGCCGCTCCTCATCCATTTCTCTCCCCTCCCTCCCCTCTGCTGTGTTGACATTTAAAGGGCTAGTGTGGCCCGGAGCACCGCGGTGTCATGCCCTTGGGCCTGAGATGCCCTCTCTCTCTCGTACTGCCTCTCACTCTTTAACTCTCTCTTTCTTTGGCCCGGCTGGGTCAGCACAATCAAGTCAGTAGAGCTTTGCCGGGGCAGAAGAAAATGGATTATGTCTCGAGTTTGAGCATGGCTATGCTGACCTTGGCTAAGAGGGGTCAGCAGAAGCTGAGCAGGTTTGGCAGATATCATTTCACAAATATGGGCTAAAACAGCCAACATTAAATGTATGCATGAAAACTTCTTGGACCAATTTCAAAGGCAGCCGAGTCAATGAGGGATTCAACACAGAGAAGAGAGTTGTTGAAAGGGAAGTTGGGGTCATTTGGTTACCTTTAGTACTTTTAAGCAGCGATAGCTAAGCAAAACTGTTTGCTGCCTATTGTTAAACAGTCCTAAGTCAGTGTTAAAACTATCAGCTTCAGTGGGGGGTGGAGGGGGAGTGGGGTGGGGGGGACACAAAACATTGTCCTGGTTTGCCTCTCCTGACGGTGCACCCCTGGTCTACACAGACACGCTAGCAGCTCTGCGAGGCTGTACGGAGGCAGAGCAGTGCTTTGAGCTAAATGCTAACATCAGAATGCTAACATGTTGATGCTTAGCAGGTATAATATTGACCATGTTCAGCATTAGGTTAGCGTTTTAGCATCATTTGCTACTTAACAGTGAACACAAAGTGCACCTGAGGCTGACGGGAATGTCATACAGATATTCGATCATAAACCAAAGTATTGGCTAAAATTTGAATTTTGACCTGATGATGGCAATACAGGAACAGTCAGGGGATCACCATAGTCGGTGGGCCTCTTTCTCTGGGCACTATGGATATCTGTACCACATTTCATGACAGTTAATGAGATACCTCAGTTTACAGCAAAGTGGCGGACTGACTGACGTTGCCATCCCTAGAACAATGCTGCTTAGTGGCAAAAGAGGCAATACTACAAGAACTTGTAGTACCCTGTGCTGCACTAGGAGATAACTGGAGTAGGCATAAGCATATATTATTTATATAAAATCAATAAACCGTCAAAGATATATTAACTTTTTTGCAAAAATTTATCAGTGCATGATTAATTACAGTACGGCTCATTTAAGTTTCTCGATTTCTGGACTGAACTGTTTGCCAGTTGGAGGGTTAAATGTCTGATCAGATATCAATGGCCGCTGTCGCTCCTTCAAGGTTTTTTTTGTGTGATTCAGAGAATTTACTCTAAAATTGATTGCCATGTAAGTAAATTCAAGTGAGTAAGAGACTTGATCAATCTGGTTAATATTCCAGTCCCAGATTTAACCTCTTCCCAGGGCCCTTACACTGACAGAATATTTTGTCCAAGGCTTATGTATAAGGCTAAAGCTTCATCCAACTATAGGAAACCTATATATTTTTTGCCTCTAAAGCTTCCAGCCTGCAACACTGACAGTCCTCTTTTCAGAGAGTCTGGTGAAGAGAAGACAGGGTCGAGGAGAGGGCAGAGCACCTCTGTCTAACAACTTCACCTTTGTCACCTTCTCTATCTCACCTGGATAAATGTACTACATGCCAAATTAGGCTGCGTACAGTAGGACGGAGAGATCAAAAGGACACACAGGAAGAAAACAGTTTACTCTCAAATTTTCACAGCCTCGCAAACACACATGCACAACCCTTTTCCATCCCATACCTGAATGTTTATCTCTTAATTGACCCTATCTGTGCTTATCTAATCTCTCCCTCCATCTTTCTGTCTCGAACTATCTCTCCATCTCTCTCTGCGTCTCCCTCTATCTGGGCAGACACAGGGGCGTAATGGACAGGGGCCTCCACAGTAATTATTCAATCAGCCTCATAACCTTGTCGCAGGTTGGGCGGCCCATTAATGCACTCACCCAAATGGACCCCGCCACTTTGACTGCTAATGCTCCGGCTAGCTAGCAGCACAACAGGCTGAATGTCAGAAGTGTCATCTAGACAGAGTGTGAAACAATCCGCTCAATAGAGCTGAGTCGACTTATTCTGTAATGGCACAGTGGGAAATATATAGAAAAGGAAAGTGTGACTTCTGAGAGCACTGAGTGTAAAAATATACTGCGCCCACAGCTGTAGAGATCAACCTGTATCAAGTGTGACCGCAGGTGTTCGCAATGTGTTGCTGCAGTGCTACATATTCATAAGTGTGGTGTATATGTGTGTGTGTATACGTGAGTGTGTGTTTGAGACCTCTACCCTATAGAGCCGTGCTCTCTTGGCACGGTCTCAACAGCAACAGAGCGGAGGGCACTACGGCAAGCGTTCACAGCCGCTGTTTGCCGTGCGTTTTTCTCTGGCTGCTCGCTTGGCTCCCGCTCTGTTTATTTTCAGCAGGGACGTTTAATTAGGGCCTCCAGCTGTCAGAGGTTCGTTAGCGTGCCCCTCCTCTCCCCGAGCCGCCCCTCCCCGTAGGGAGTCAGGGGCATCAGGCAAATGAACACATTTAAGTCAAACAGCACGCAGACAGACAATAGCCCCACTGCCATGCCACCAGCTCCCCTAGGTAGAGACATGGTTGTTTTATGCCTCATCTCCCCAACCCCTGGGGCCCAATACAGAGGCTGGCCAAGACTGTGAATGTGGAGGCAGAGGAGCGCTCATAGCCCACTGGAGACGACATGCACGCTGCGATCATGCAAGGTGAAGAGCAGCACGAAGCCTATGCAGTGTAGAGTTTACAACAGAAGGAGGAAGAAGATTTTTTTCTGATATCTTTCTCTTTATAATTACCAAATTCTGAAGAAACACTGAGGAAAATCTACAAACTACATCTCTTTCCTTTTCAATTAGGACAAAATGATAAAATACAGACGATAGGTATGTTTTCGTACTCATGATCGAAACGTCCCTGGGGCCTTTGATATGAAATTTGCAACATACAAGCTGCAATTTTCGATAATTTCCTCTCCTGTTAATTTTGACACGTTTCACTACACAAAAACAAACCATACTCTTGCCCTCGAAGGGCTTATTCAGTTTCAATTTATAACTGACAGTCATTTGTGAATCATGATGCTGTCACAATTTGCAATGTGCCTTTAAGCGGTGCTCGCAAATCAAACTGTATTTGCGAAATGGGATCATCATTAAGCACCACCCCCTCTAACTCTCCCCTTGTTTCCTGTCACCTCTCAATTGTCTACGACTGATGAAAGGTCAAAAACTGCCTCCCAAATACGGCAAACGCTGACATTAGTTTTCACTTAACATCAAAACTGTGTACAGCAGTCATTCTGGTAATTTTTCAGTGTTCACTCAAATAAAATTTTAGTGCTAACACTTTAAGACAGATCCCTTCTCTTGCTCTAACGCCCACCCGTCTCTACTTATCTCTATCTAAAGGTAAAGAGAAGCACACATACAACAGCGATGTAAGATATTCCTGTGAATAATATTTTATCAAACAGAGAACGTTCAATATCATGGAAGATGTAGAAAACATGGTTGGAAATAACATGAACAGAATATTTGATGTAGCTAGTTTTCTATCTTGCCTTTCATGTTGTTGAGTAGTTGTAAATGAGTGTCTGGAGCGTCCGGGGTTTGGAAGTTTGGTATTCTGGTTGGAGGGCTGAAAACTACTTATCATGCATTACGGCCCCGGTTGGACCTCAGGATTTGGAAGTCAAAAGACTTTTTAATGTACAATTTTTCAGCCGCTGATCAATCGACAGCTGCTGGACATGAAGATCTCTCCCCCCCACTCTCTATCAGTATTCCATATTCTGACTCGCTCGGCATTCTGCTTCCGTATCGGAGCGCCGGCTGCGGTTGACCTTGACGACTCTGGATCATTCCCAACCCAAGGTTCTCTTCAACTCTCAAGGGCCTTGGCGTCCCCCCCTCGCCTTCTCTCTCCCTCACCCTCCTCCACCCCCTTCGCCTCTCCCATCATCCTCACCCCCCCATCTCTCCTAACCCCCTCTTTGCTCCTCCCTGGCCCCTGCCTGGGTCATTAATTATCTAATGGAATCAATACAGCGTTAGATTGGACCAGAGTGACCCCGCCCGCCCCCAGGTATCTCTGTGGTGATGAGGAGGAAGAGGAGGGTTCGGAAAAGGGGTGTAAAGGAATGATGATAACAGTCCGTATGTGCGAAACAGCGACATAGAGTCACAGCGTGGACCGTCCCTAAACTGGAAGAATACAGAATAAAGAGATCAGCGATAAATAAATGATTAGAGAGGGGGAGACGGGTGGATGGAGGGTGTATGGGGGAGGGTGAGAGCATAAGTTGAGGCGGAGGGAGCCAAATCAGACGGGAAGAGAGAGAGAGAGAGAGAGAAATGATAGACGGATGAAGACATAGATGAAAAAAAGGAGAGAGAAAGAGATTTGCTAATGTTCACCCTTGGTAATCAATATCTTTCTCCTCCTCCTCTTTTATTACAGAGGGCTTTGGTGAGTGTTGCTTTGATGTCCACTCCTCACGGGCGTGGAGCTACGCGGAATCCAATCCATGCCTGTCATAATTACCATCTACCTCGGCCTGAGTATACACAAAAGAAATGCTCCACTTCACCTGCGCTGTATTAAATATGAAATTGAAAGTATCGGTGCACAGAATCCCATATTTACAGTGTTTACCAGAAAAACTACCTATTCTCTGAAGATTGCTCTCCAGTGATTTTTCTCAAATAAACTGGATGTCATTCCACGCTCAATATTTAAAGTAATGAAAAAGGTTTGAGTATAATAACTCAAAGACGGGTGCAGACTTTATCTGGCAGTTTTAGGAACAACAAGGCACTTCTTCAGAACATAAAGGAGCAACATGGTCTTATTTGGAGCGACAGGATCTACAAAATAATCCACATAAAATAGGCAAGTATGTTAAATTAATATGCAATTTATATGATTTCACAAAATATTCAGTTTAAATGCTTTAACCCTGTAGCAGAAGTAGCACAGCACATTAGGGAAAAGGGTAGAGAGAGAGCAGTGAGAGTGATCGCAGGACAGGCGGAAGATTTCAACAAATGGTTCAGCAGAGAGACTTAATGTTACTTATGTAACTTTGAGAATCAAAAGCAATTAAAAGAAAGGCAAAAAGTAAAAATATTCAGTCTATTATGAAGTTAACTGTCCTACTTGACAGGAAATATCTTGGGTCAAAATAATAGCAGCAATCTATTCTGGGGTTAAACACCCCGACCTTGATGTAAGGCCGGGATAAAGGTGACTAAAGCGTGACTTACAGGAAAGTCGATGATAAAAGCTTCTTATTTCAAAAAAGGAATGCCAATGTGGTCACATGTAAAGAGAATACTGATAATATCCATATACAGTGTAAAAGTTATTGGTAAACAAATAGAAAAAGGTTGAAAGAAGGCAGAAACTTCTTCCTCTGACTGTGGGTCAGCTAAGTGGATGCAGGTCTCTATAAGGCAGAAGATGGTAAATCCACTCCTGCAGGCAGAGACCACATCAGCACTGACCTCCAAATAACCACAGGCCAAAGCACAGCACACAGGGTCACTCACTCCTTCCAACACACACACACACCACCGTGTGTACTGAATAGCAGGACTTGAAAGCACACCATCATTCTGCACATCAGCACAGAGATGTCCACATGCTAATACAGACACTTCAATTAGCATGGTGCAAATGTCAGAGCTCAGAGCAGAGTCAAACTCTTGATAAGAGTTGCACAAGTTGTGTAGGTGTCTTGCAGCACACTGGGGAAACCATGATACCCGCTGGCCTCATACTATATTCCCACACACTGCTCGGAGCTTGGCGCTTTGTTTGAATATTTCCAGATAATTTATGTAACTTATGCATTATGTCATGGCATATATTAAGAACAAGAAAGAGGACATGAAGGAGGGATAGTGAGGAAGATTTGCACCTGATCTGACGTCCACTTTAGAGGGAAATGTGACTGTGAGTGCAGATGCCTATACATCGTGTGCACGTCACTAAGTAACCGCATGTGTGTGTGCATAAGCGTGCGTGTGCGTGCAGCCTGGTGGATCCCTTCAGGCCGGCGTGTGAATGACAGCGGGGGTTATGTAAGGAGCCACAGCGGGGCCGGAGTGGACAGTCCAACCGGAGATCAGGTCAGCAGAGTGTGACACTAAACACATCTCCCTGACACCGCGCTGACACCCTCTGTCACAGACCCACACACTGTCTGTCAACGCTCTTCACACACACACACGCACGCATGCACGCCGGGAGCAAGACGTGTGTGAGCGGCTGTCTGTCAACACGCCAGACACTGACCACCTTAGTGTGTGTGTGTAAGAGAGCAACAGAGAGAGACAAAAATATCAAGAGAGGAATAGAAAGAGGAGGGGAGGGAGAGGTGAGGTGTCTGTCTACCTGAGAACTTGTCAATGAGTCATGAAAAGTGACTGTTTGCTTCTGTCTGCCAACCCAGATACCTTTATACATTGCTGCTATTAATTTATCCACTCATGTGATCTTATGAAATGAAAACAGAGAATACAACTAACTTGAAAAGAGAACCAGATGTTAACCTCACAGCAAAATCAGAAACACACATCAGCGCTCATCTTTAAAGGGGAAGCAAAACAAAACTGGCTGCTCACTCGCAGAACAACTCTTTATTACTGTTAAATTAAATTCAACTTTGTTCCATCTGCCGTCTTTAAACGGGACACTTTGTTGCCGACATTCGTACTCTCGCAAAGTAATCCAAGTTAGGGTCTGTCACACAGTCGCCTGTTGGCATGAACCGCAGCTGCTTAAACCCAAAAGCCAAAGAAGGAACCTGCGTCTGGGTCGAATAAAAAGGCCTAAACGTGGGTCACGACCAAAGCATCTTGCACATGCGAAAACTGGAACGGATGGAGAAGCTTACTTGCTCAGCGGGCCAGGGTATAAACTGTACCACGGACATGTGATGACACGGTTTAACCCTGTTTCGTGTCAGTTGTTGTTGCTACAAACGTGCATTGCTTCTCTTTATCGAAGCAACAGTCAACTAGACATTTTAAAAGCTGGAAAAAGATAAAAAAAAAAAAAAATGCTTGTTTTTAGTAAGTTGCTAAAAACTGCCGGGTTACATAAAAGTATGGACAGCAACTCTTATATAGAAACACTCTGACACATGAAAGAGGGACTCTGTACTGCAGGTAGTTATTTGGTTTGAATTTATCTAAAGCACCTGCTATCTCAGCAGGTGTGTGTGCAAATGATGCTGCTGGGGCTGTACGAAACACAGCAGAATTTACAGCACAGGTTTTGGAGAAACATTCAGAGGGTGTGTAACACAAACATCCACATATGGACAGACACAGACGTTCACGCAAATAGGCAAATAGGGAACCTTGCAGGAAATCACACAGATACCTTTACATTTGCACACATGTTTTTCCTTTGAGAAATAACCGTTCAACCATTCCGACTTTTACTTCATGTGACGAGCCTCCGACCACAACACCTGCAAATTATGGAGAAAAAAAAGCCTGAAAACCTGAAATCACTATGTGATGGTTTGATGTTGTTATTTACTTTACAGCGGCAGCGAACACTGTGCGTTTGTCACAGTCATTCTGCCAATTTGGACCACCTGCTGCAAACACCCTGAAGGCACCGAATGTTACTGAGCCAGTAAACTGTGACCAATTCTGCCTCTGCAGGTGGAGACGGACACGCAGACGCTCACTCTCTGCCTCTGGTATCTCAAAGTCCACCACACATGCAAACACACACACACACACACACACACACACACACACACACACACACATATACTATTTATCAGAAAGTGGTGGGCTGGTATTTTTGAGTTCATTCAGCACAGAACATAAACATACATAATTATTTGGCTTATCTGAAAAGCAGCGGTTGGAATATTTGCAGTGGAAATGTTCTATCCACAACTTTGTGTAAAAGCAATAATGGTGCTTTCAAGGAAGAGCAAACGTTTACCCTAATTATCTGATCAAATGAAACATCAATGTTGATTTACAGTATATTATAAATCTATGCTTTTATGCTAAAATATGCACATACCAGATCCGCTCCAGATACACATATCTTTGTATTTTCTGTACTCAAATGTATAGTGAAAAGGGGACTCTTGTGAGCAGAGGACAGGTCAATTTTAAAATAAAACAGCTCAAGATTTTATTGTTTTTCTTTTATTCTTTGTAATTTATGTAGGAAAAAATACACTTTTACTTTTTACTAATTGCTAATGTGCCAATTTTAGCAAATAATTGTCGCAATTGTCTTCAATTAGACTCAGCAAAAAGTTACCACCGCTGCATACATGCAGATATTTCGTCACAGAGAAAGAGAAAAACAACTTCAGGTGTAAATTTAACAAGTTAAAATAAAACTATCTTTCGATTTTTTATAAAGATATGACAATCACATTATTTTAAACTAACAGCAAAAATCTGACAAAAGGTGACAACTTTATAACTGTGCGTATGTGTGTGTGTGTGTCCGGCATGTGTGTGAGAAAATCAAGCAAGAGAGTGACAAACTGTGTGTACACTCATGCATGTGTGTGTGCGTGTGTGTGTGTGTGTTGACCTGAGTTGTTAGATCCATTATCTACTCACCTGACGGGCATTTCCAGCGTTCAGTCTGCTGCTGTTGATCTGATCCACTTTGTCTCCCTCCTCTTCCTCTTCTTCTTCTTCCTCCTCTTCCTCTTCTTCTTCTCCTCCTCTCCGGAGCCCCTGCTCTGCCCTGGCGGTGCCCCCCCACCACACCAGCTCCACCAGCACCTCGAGCTTAAACACAGCAAACAAACACTGTGTGTGTGAGCCAAGGGGGCTGGGACGGGGGCAGCGTCAATCCCCTCACTTTCACAAAAGCCGTGGCCGTGCAGCCGGACACATCGTGGACTCCCGTTGCAAAAGAGTGTGTGTGAGTGTGTGTGTGTGTGTGTGTATGTGTGTGAAAGAGAGAGAGAAAAAGAGAGAGGGAGAGAGAGGGAGTGTGTGTGTGTGTGTGCGTGTGTGTGTGTTTGTGTGTGTGTGAGCGGAGCTAGCTGATGTAGCTCTCCTTGGCTCTCAGACTCACTTCACCAACACTCTGCTCCGCTGCTTCTTGGAGATGGACTCGGATTAGGACACAGCCAGTGTGAGAATCTCTTTCTCGCTCTCTCTCCCTGACTACGTCTCTCTCTCTCTGCCTCCCTCCAGCCGGCATGCTCCCTCCCACCCTTCCTCTCTCCCGCTCACTCATTCACTCTCCTCGCTGAGCTTCTTTCTTTTCATTTCCTCTTGGGAAAGCCGTGCACACCAGTTGTCTCTGCCTTCAGCTGCTCCCTCTCTCCCTCTCTCTCTCAGTCACTAGTAAATATAAAAGGCATGCTTGTACAGCCCCTCGCCTCAGTCTCTCTCTGGCTCTCGCTCCCTAACTCGCTGTGTCTCATGCTTTCGTTTACCCCCACCTCCCTGTGCCCCCCTCACTTTCTTTCTCACTGTCAAAGCTGCCTTTCAAATGCTGATTAGCAGCCAGAGTAAAAGAGGGAGAGAGAGAGAGAAGGGATGACTGAAACAAGTGGGAGATTCCATCACATCCACACGTATTGTAAACTGTGACTCCTGTCCCGTGCAAACACACATACACACAGAAACTTGTTTTTGTCGCTTAGGATGACATCACATTGACTTACATCAATTCCAGGACACTTATGTTGATCTACTGTTAACCAAAAAACAAAGTTTTAACCATAGAAGTTCATGTTTATCTTGTAGGTAACACGTTTGTTACGCAAGTCCTCCAAACTAAATGAAAACCCAACATTTGTCTTTGCCCTCCAAAACGACCCATATCTGACGCCTGCATCGTAAATCTGATATCATTTGTCAGTCATCTTAACAGAACTGTTACAAACATAATTCATATCGTCCGTTTTCTGATTTATTCATTTATTCATTCATTTTCCGTAACTGCTTATCCTGTTAGGGGACACGGGTGTGCTGGAGCCTATCCCAGCTGACATTGGGCAAGAGGCAGGGTACACCCTGGACAGGTCACCAGACTATCACAGGGCTGACACATAGAGGCAGACAACCATTCACACTCACATTCACACCTACGGCCAATTGCGAGACACCAATTAACCTGCATGTCTTATGACTGCAGGATGAAGCTGGAAAACCCACACTGACACAGGGAGAGCATGCAAGCTCCACACAGAGGGGCTCCGAAACCCCCACCCTGGGTTTTGAACCAGGAACCCTCTTGCAATGAGGCAAGAATACTAACCACTGTCTCACATTAGTTCTTCTTTCCAAATAAAACAACACTGCCACAACTGTTGTTTAGGTTTGGTTCGATTTAGAGGCAACAGCTAAGTAAAAGTAAGATTGAAGACAAAGCAATGTTGGTTGCCAGTAGGAAACGGGACTGGCAGTCTCTCATGTCATACTCATATGGTTAGTTAACCCATCCATAAACTACAACAAGCTGTCACAATTTGCATCTTTGCATACTTACACTTGCTATTTTAAGTGCGTAAGTGTTTTCATACTGAAAAGTATGGCAAAATGCAATGCACTATGAGTACCCAGATGGTGTAAACATAACAGTCAAAAAGTTGAGTGTGGAACACTTCTGTGGAATCATCCTCCTGTTTCCGTTTTGGAAGCAGTCATCGTCTACACATTCAGGAGTAGACTTAAGACTTTCCTCTTTGATAAAGCTTGTAGTTAGGGCTGGCTCAGGCTTATTTTGGACCAGCCCCTAGTTAGGCTGAAATGGGCCGAGTCTGCCAGGGGACCTCCTATCATACACAGAGCCCCTTCTCTCCTTCTCTCTCTCACTCTCAGATTCTGAAAAGTTGGTTCTTTTTCATTTGCTAACATTCATGTCCTATTACTGCATGTCATGAACTCGGCTTCCTCTCTGGGGCCACTGTGCTCCACTTGTCCTCGAATCGTGGCTATGCCCGGATCGTGGTCCGGGTTACACTGCTGTTGTGGTCCTGCCTGGTGCCTCCTACTATATATATATATTATATATATACTTAAAACGTATATGCTACTAAATTACTATCATTATTATTATTATTATTATTATTATATTATTACTAAAATTAATGTTATTGTAGCTATTGTCATTACTGCTTGCCCTCTGTCTCTCTTTCTGTCTCATTGTGTCATGTGGATTACTGTTAATTTATTATGCTGATCTGTTCTGTACGACATCTATTGCACGTCTGTCTGTCCTGGAAGTGGGATCCCTCCTCACTTGCTCTTCCTAAGGTTTCTACCATTTTTGTGATTTGTGATATTGGGCTTTATAAATAAAATCAAAAATTTAATTGAACACTGGACACTTCTAACCCTTAATGGTCACCATCTTGACTAGATAGCACAAGGGGAGAGACAATCAAACTTGTGAAAATGGCAGTTGAGGAAGCTGCAGCGGTCGGTGCTGTGAACAAGTTAACAAGCCGACAGATATTTTGGTGGGTGACAATCGCGGTCGATTGTTGGTCGTAATGCTCTATCCAGTTGCAATTTGCCATTTAAAAAGTAGATGTGATTGTCATTTATGGTAAGTGCACAACAGCCATGTTCAATTTGAAACAACACTACCCTGTAGAAAATGATGTACTGTGTGATGTAGTGTACACAGTGTACTGCATGGAAGTATCTGGATTGTGACACAATCTTAAAGCTTAAAAAAATAAACATATTACTACAGGTATTGGCTCAATAGCCGGTGCAAACAGCAGTGGAGACAGTAGGAACTGATGCTACTCAGCACCTCAATCTTTCTGGACCGTCTAGATCCATAATGACCACCACTGGTTGTGCTGCCACTGCTATCAGATGAATATAAAGAACCTTTAACCACTTAATAAATTTACTGCTTAAACCAAATTGCTCCAAGGTAAAAAGACAACAGCTCCCCCCATCCCAAAAGACCTTTTAAGGTTCCCTGTGGAGTTTTTGACCTCTAGTAGTTTTTTTTCTGAGTGGTTTTTTTTGTTTGTCTCTTCCTAAGCACATGCATGCACACAGGGATGACACACTACTCTCCTGCCAAAGGTTTCACACTATCCCACTAATCTACAGGTGGCGATAACACATTAAGATATGCAGAAGAAGACTGCAAACTAGTGAACATGGATGTGCTGAATTTATGGGGATATGAGTTTTATAAGGCAGGAAATGCACAACACACATTTGTCAGAGCTTAGGGATGCATTTTGGTGAGCAGCACTGAAGGGAAACAAATTTTTTTGTTTACTTTCCAGGGCACCTTTAACGGCCAGACACACCAAGCTGACATCAAAGAACTGTTGTGTCGCATCGGGACACTTGTGTCTCAGTCTCCCGTGCACTGAGCTGAACTGTCAGTCAGTGTGATTTCATTTATTGACGGGCTTCGCAATTCAACATGCTGAATTAGCTGAAAAATAGCAAACGAGGGCCGACTAGTGCCAACAACGGGGGACACACCACAAAACTAGGTATCAGCCGCTCACTGATGGCATGACGCTGACCACCATCTGACCACTGGCTTGATGTGTCAGTGATTTCTGCTAATACATGTATGAATTGCCAACTCACTCTGACATAGTCTACAAAGTAACATAGAATGGAAATACTCAAGTAAAGTACAAGCACCTCAAAACTGTGCAGTGTTTTAATTGTATTTAGTTATATTCCTCCACTGAGCGTCTGTATGTTCTATATGTGCAACCTATAGTCAACATGTGCTCAGACCCACACATGTACACATACTTGCGGATGCGCACACACACACACATGTGAGCGTATATGTGAACAAATAATCACACTCAGAGACTCACTCAAGTACTCTCTCTCCCACCAATCTCCCTCCCTCCTTCTCCCCCTTCCCCCTCTCCTCTGTTCGTTCCCCTTGCCCTCAAACACTACTCAGAATATTGATACATCACCCCCTCCTCCTTTTTCTCTCTCTCCCTCTCCGTCTCTCCCTCTCCCTCCATCACTCACTTTCTCTACTGAATACTGATAGGCTGTCTACTCCGTGGTCTGAGTTTCAAATCTCTCCCTCCCTCTTGCTCCCTCCAGTTGCTGCACCCACTACAAAAAAAAACAGCAACATAAAGGAGGAAATAGCAGAAGTTAATGCACTGAGGTAGACATAAATTCACTTAAGTACCATTTCAGATTATGTCAAGCTAAAAATGGGCTTAACATTGTGGAAAGGAGGGGAGAGGGGTGTCAGAAGAGGAGAGGAGGGGGGTGCTGCTTTGGTTGGCTGTCTTGCCAGCGGAAACTGGCCGAGCGGCTCGCAGCACTGTAGTGAACGGGCGGCCCGCAACAAAAGGAAAAAGACGTGTGAAAAGTTCAGGCAAATGAAGACGCATTCAGTGGTTTTTGTCCGACTCCCACCCTCCTGCCTCATTGTTGGGCATGTCGGCTATGGTGCGGCCGGGGGGGGGGGGGGGGTTTGGAGAAGAAGGGAGTGAATGAGGTCGTCAAGGAGTCCCAGTGAGCCCCCTCCACTTTGCACAGACACACACACATACACACACACACACACACACTCAACAGCTTGAAACAGCTGAGAGCAGGAGAGAGCGACAATAAGAGAAACAACACAAACAGAAAATGTCCTGCTTTTCTCACATGGATGGGAAGGTGGAAGGGCCTTTCAGGGTATTTGTGTGTTTAAGTGTGTGTGAGTGTAAGTGTGTGTCTGCGCAGGAGAGAGTTTTTGTGTGCCTAGTCTCTTTGGAGGAGGCTTTCTGTCTGCATTAGAAGTGCAGTGCGTCTGAGACACTGGGAGAGGGAGTGTGTGATTTTGTCCTCCAAGTCTTCCCCAGGCGTCCTTGAAGGAGACTTGCAGGGAATATCTGACTCCGTGTGTGTGTGTGTGTCAGTGTGTGTGTGTCAGCGTGTGTTTGAGCCCTCACAGGCTTAGTTTAGTACCGGAGGCTTGCCTCGCGGAGCAGTATTACAGGTGTTCCCTTCACAAATCAGGGTGCTCCTGGAAGTAAGAAAAACTACAACCTGAGGCTGAAGAATTAACCCGGCCTGATGGATGAGAAATGTAATTGAATCGAGTGGGTAAATAAGAGTAAAAATCCTTAGTCAGAGTGTGTGTGTGTTTCTGTGTGTGTGTGTGTGTGTGTGTGTGTGTGTGTGTGTCTGCACATGCATGTGGAATAGCGTGTGACGACTGTTGCAGTCAGCGAGACAGTCACACCCATGTCTGGCCTTGTTTCTCCGCTTGTCTACACATGCTATCGGCTGTGGTCAGTTCGATGTAGTGACAGGAAACTGCCTTTTTCAGACACACAGTTCAAAGAGGCCAGTGATGGAAGAAGAGAAACTAAAAACATGTCGTAGCAGAGAAATATAATTAAAAGTAAAATGACTCATTCTGCAAAATAGACTTTTCAAGTTGTTATTAATTTACTGTAGCTGCACGAGGTAAAGCTAATTACAACTACTGTGCTACTACAGTTGTATTTGAATAGTTTAATTTATACAAGCATCATATTTCAGAAGATTATCACTTGTTTTGTGTCTAAAATCTTGACATGCAAAATAACTAATCCTTTTCAATCACTTAAAACCCACCAGATGTGTGTGGCTGCAGAGACTCTGCCCTCTGTCTGTATTTCCTTCTTTTTTTCTTTGTTCCAGATGTTTATGGACGTGTACCCTTACAGCAATCAGGTGAGGTTGAAGCTTTATAAAAAGGGAGTGACCAGATGCCGGACTGTGAGTAGCAGGCATCCAAGAAACGCAGTGCCAAAAAAATCATAAAAAACAAATACAATGAGGCAAAACGCCAAATGAGAGTGAATCTGGGGTTGGCTTTTACTTTCTCTTTTGCTGGCTAGCATGCTTAAAAACAGTACCAGATAAACCCTAATAAGATAGGGTGAATTCATGAAGAAAACTTTCGAGTCTCCACGGTGAACAAAGAATCCAAAAACAGAAAAAAGTCTTAATGAATTGAAGTCACAGGGAGCTCCATTTAACAACAGCAAAACTTTATCAAACATCCATTTACAAACTCCCACACATTTTTTGCAGTATAATCCAAGACTCATTTATCCAGTTTTATGTTCACTACTTCCCAAACATATACATTTTTACTCACCCCAAAACATTTCCACATAACGAGTAGTGTTTATGTTTTAAATATTATGGTTTTAGGTAAATGCTTGAGTTTGGGAAGTACTGAGGATGCAACTGGATAAAAGAAACTTGGAATATACTGCAGGAGTTGTGTGAGAGTTTGTCAACAGATATTTTGATATAGATTTGCTGTTAGTCAAGGATCCCTGTGACTTTAATTCATGAAAGATTTTTCTCAGTTTTGCAAGAAAAACAAAATTTTCCTCTTGCGTTAAAAGTAACATGGGGTGAGTAATTCATACACAAATGATCATTTTGGGGGTGAAGAATTTCTTTAAGAATATTACATATTTACTTCAAGAAAAGAATGAAAAGGAGCTTTAAAAAATGAACTGAATCTGAGGGTAAATGTTCATTTTTGATATTGGAAACAGTGATTTAACAAAAAAAGAAAATTGTTAAATCAATGAAAAGCTTTTAAAACTAAGAACTTTAATCAACACTTTTAGCTGAGGTTAGTGATCCTAAATGACAGGGAGAACAACATGTGGCAATTGAATGTTTAACACTGATCACATTTACTGTGTGTCTTCTGAACTACCACAGACTGCTTTCTGTTTCCGTGGGAAGTAAACACGGTGAAAACTGGCAGACTGTTTACAGCTAAAACACACCGTGTTTGTGCAGTGAATTAAAATGAAGTTGCTTCGCTGAAATACTTCCCAAAATAGACTGGGCTACATCACACATACACATATTTAGATTTTAACATACAGTAAACTGAATGTACAGACCACACAAAGAGAAAAACAATCAACATTTAACAAATAAATGGTCCTCCTCTTTTAGATGATAATGTTTCTTTGAAAAACATTTAACATAAAGCAGTGTATGCTGTAGAAAATGATCTAACACATGTAACTACACTCTCATCACATCATCTTTTCTCATCATCAAGTTTAAGTTGGCCAACCAAAGAGATGATTTCTTCCTGATGGCGGTAACCTAAAGGGGCATTGTGCCAATTTTATACATAAAAATCAGTTCAGTAGTCTTGGGAAGTACTTGTTAGACCAATAATACACCATCAGGTTGCATTATGTGAAGTGTAGGAAGCAGTACTGTTTTGACCTGTAGTAAAAGCCAGAATAAACTGCAGGAACACCCCTGAATATCAGAGGGAAGCCTTGATACAAATCTGTTAAAAATAATATTTGTCTTTAAAAGTACTGATGGTATTGATAGGATGCAGCATTTCTGCAACATTAAAAATCATTAGTTTCCTTCTGACATCAGCTTCTGTCTCAAAATGAAATACTTCCCCCGAGCTGCTAGCCGTCAGTGAAGTATTTAAGACTATGAAAATTTAGCCCGGCAGAACACAACGTTTTCTTCACCTTCCCCTCAGCAGCACACACGGATGATAAGTATAAAAGGGTGTTTAAGATAACTGCCATAGAGTAGATAATATTCCAAATCTATCAGACAATAATTCTTTGAGGGCATGTGGCCATTAAGGAGCCATTTCGCCTTTTGTTGAGTATGCTCCTCCATATTTCATTGAGATGCATATCGGCCTTTCACACTGTCTGCCTGCTCTGCTATTCTCTATTCAACAGTGACCCATTGCTCCCTGCCATACAATCCTTCACCTTTCTGGGCTTAAAAGTAATTACCACTTTAATTTGCTGTCCGCTTTTGTGCATGCCTGAGTGTATCTGTAACTGACTGGAGAGCTTACTGTGTGTGTGTGTGTGTGTGTGTGTGTGTGGGTACATGTATGCTTACAGGAAGCAATAAAGTGCACGTACTTAAATGTAAGCATGGAGCTGAAACAATGAGTTGATAATTTATTAGATAGGAAAAAAATGAACTCACAACAACTGTGATAATTGATTAGTTGTAAAAGTCATTTATCAAACTAAAGTAAAAATACTAGTTGCAGCATCTCAAGTGCGAGGATTTTCAAACAAGTCCCACTCCAAACTCAAATACCGACACACAGAGGCATCCTTTCCTAGGTATGAGACACACCAAGTGGCAGCATTTTTTGACGCCCCAAGCAATGGCTGTAGTATAAAGAGCAAGAAAGTCCACATAGGGTGAAAGAGGAGGTGGATGGTAGGGGTGTAAATCACCAGTTTCATCATAATACGATATTATGTCTAATCTTTGGACAACAATGCGATATTTGCCGATATTACAAAGCCACAATATGATTTTGATTCAATGTGATTTCAGGGCCTGCAATTGAAATGAGACGAAATTATCTGCCCATTTAACAGAATCAGTTACAGAAGTAGCTGCCACCCCTTTCTTTTCTACTTTTGGCCATAAGCGAAAAAAACAACACATAAATTATGTAAATAACTGTAACTGGTTCAGTGCAGTGAAGTTTACTTTAACTCCATTAACACATAACAGCACATGGGATACGTTCACCTTCAGGGCTTCCTGCAAGAGAGTCGTTTCTGGAAGAAACCTTTTCATTTTAACCCAATCATCTTCCTAAAACCTCAGGTCTATCTGGCCTAAATCCTGAAGGCAAACTTTCCCAACGACAAAACAAAGCAAAAGTATCACATTCAGCTCAGTTATAACTGTCAAAAACAACTATTTTTGCTAGTCGGCCATTATTAGCTTAAGCATGTTTACATTACATAAATTAGCCTCGCGGGTAGCAGACTTTTTCCTCTACTCGTAGCTTAACAGATTACATGTAACGTTATTATTTTTCTTACTCACTGGTGGTTTAAGTCACTGCACCTCCCAACACAACAGTATGGTTGAATATAACCCCCCACATTTTTTCAGCCAAACAGAGCGGCTAATGTTGCTGTAGCAAGAAATTAGCAGAGTGAGATGCCCGTCCAAGCAGGTAACGTTATGTCGTGTTTTTATATCATAACATCATTGTTTACATACGGCATGTGCTCCGTCTGTCGTCCTGTATTTTCTCCGAAATCCAAAATATTTCCACTGTGCTGATTTATTCTCGAGTGTATAACATTATCCTCATTGTCTTTCTCTTGGCTGCCTGCCGTCTGCCAACCGCTGTTTGATGGTGACATAGACTTTCAAAATAAAAGCGCGTCCAAAAGATGATAATATGGATCCATGCTCTCACTTTGCATCAATGAAACTGGATCATATCGATATATCGATCCAGATCGATGGATCGTTAAACCCCTAGTGGATTGGCCAAACAAACTTCAGACTTTTACCCAGGAGACTGCTGTTTTTATCCTGTCTGAAACCACAAGTCAATCAAGTTACTGACTGTGTGCTGGTAAATGTTACATGCTACGCTTGACATTACATTATATTATTAACAAATGTAGTTATTTTAAGCCAAACCATGATGTTTCCTTTCCCAGCCATGGAATTGTGTTGCCTAAACCTAAGGAAGTAAACCTAAAAACAAAGTGCAAATGCAAATGCATGTAACCAGCATAAATTGACACACCATCCTTGAACGTCCAAAACCGGCATTGGAGGGATACTACAAGTGTCACAGTTTGACATTTAGGGCCACTGACCAAGTGTCGGTCTTTGGCAAGCTGGGAGTGAGAATGTGTTGGGATTTTTCCCACTTACATATTACTATAATTTAATTGTCTGATTTTGGATTGTTGGTCAGACAAAACATTTTTCTTTTTTTTTCTAGACCAAATGGTTCAATGAATTGGGAAATTGATAAATTAATCGAAAATGAAAAAGATTATTAGTTGTAGCCCAAAATGTGAGTATATGAAGTATATGAAGTAGTGAGTATATGAAGTTTCTGTGCACATTTAAATTTTCATGTGCTTAGAAATACAAGGAAGGTGAGCGCATTTGTTTTTATGGACCCAAATTAAAGATATATTTGTGTGACTGTATAAATATAAATCTGTATGTGTGGACTTAAAAGTGTATATAAACGTGTGTGTTTTGTATTGTTTAATGTGCGTGCATGTGTGTGTGTGTGTGTGTGTGTGTGTGTGTGTGTGTGCTTATGGTTAGCCTCCCATTGGCCCAATTACTCCAGAACCAAACCCCCTCTGCTTCCCTGCTTTCCCCTAAAATCCCTCACCCCTCTCACCTCACAGTCCCAGCGGTGGACCCCCTCACACACCTCAACCTTCCACCCCCCTCTCCGCAGCCCCACGCGGGCCAGATTGTCCATCACAATACTCCCGACCCCTCACAGGACCTCCACCACCTCTACTGTACCTTCTGCTCCCCTCGTCTCTACAAGTCCCACTAAATCACTCCATCTTTTGCCCCCTCCTCCCCTCCTCCCATACCCCACCTCACACCCCTCCATTCTTCCCCCCTCTGCCCTCCCTGGTCCCAGGTGAGCTGACGACACAAGGAGAGCAGAAACACTCGGCGAATATTAATGGTTTGATCTGAATATTAATAAACCATGCATCTTAATGATCTTTAAAAAAAACAAAGAGCCACAGTCGAGCGCTATACTGTCAGCAACACGCACAAACACAGAGAAGCCGATGCAAACACACACACACACACACACACACACACACACAGTGAGCTGAACTATCTGTCCTGCGCTGTGTAGATTAGTTAAAACAGGGCCTTATCCTCCAACCTGCTGTTTAAATGCTGAGCATCACGTTCAAGACAAATGTGTTGTCTTTTTTTCCTCTCAGTAAATGAAGACACCTCTCCTTTCCCACGTCCTTCTCCTCTATCTCCTCCTGTTGCTCTCTTCATTTTCTTTTTATCTCCTTCTACTCTTTTAGTTCAGGCAGCACCCCCTCCCTCGCGCTGCCTCTCACAGTTGCCCCATTTCACCCCTCCCTCTCTTCCTCTTTACCTACTCCCTCCCTCCTCTTTCTCCCCCCGCTATCTCCCCCTCTCCCCCTCTATCACTTTCTCACTATATTACCCCATCTCTCCCTCGCTCCCTCTCCCAGCCTCACCTACTCGATATTCCAGCCTTGTTCTCCTGCAGTCTCCAGCACAACTTTCTGACCCACTTCCTCTCTCCTCCCTGGCCCCCTGATCAAAGCCTGCAGGACGGCATCGCCTTGGGCAGAGGAGAGGGAGAGCGCGAGATGGGGGGATGAAGGGATCGGAGCCGAGAGAAGAGAGGAAGAGACAGATAGAGAAGGGATAGAGCGGCACGAGAGAGAGGGAACAGAGAGATCACAAGGACGGGAAGAGGAGCCAGGTGCCCTCTCAGCCCAAGGACAAAAGCTCTTCCTGGCTGATCACACACACACTCAGCGAGTCCTGTCAGCGCCGTCATTCCTGGTCATGTACGTTATGTGTAAAGACAGAGTTGACATTAATGCGGTGTGATAAAAAAAATATAATTTTTTTTCTGCAGCTCAAACCCCCAAAACAACTCAACTTTACAAGTGATGGCCATTAAAATTCAACAGGATGTTTAATAAATTACACTTTCAGATTACATGTTGTCCCATCTTGTTATTCTGTTTTGCATTCAGGCGTTGCACAGGTGAGCGCTCTGACAATGTGTATCTGTATCTCAGCAGGTGTCACTCAGGCTGTAAACTCTCCTTGTTATGAAGTCGTTTTTGTCTTAAAGCCTTATTTCCTTAAAAAAGGTAAAATAAAATCTGCAAGTGGAGGAAGAGAAGATTTTTCTTCCATAATCAAGCTGCATTTTTACTTGATTTTAATGCAATCAACTACCTTCCCCTTCTTTGATACAGACAGTCTTTTAGAAAATTAGTACAAAATCCATAACGGAGTGATTTGCGCTAACTTGTCCCAACAAAATAAGTGTTTTAGGACTCAGGTAAAGACTTGATAAGATGGAGATTTCTTGCAGTGCACTGCCGTCTCCTCTGTGGAGTCGTTATAATTTTAAGAGCCTGGGTTCGGGATGTAAGATCTGTCCATCCCAGTGGCCGTGTCGGTTGGGCAGTTGGGGCGGGCGGGGAGGATGGAGGAACACCAGCCCATTTGTACCCAGAGCGAGGTGGCGTGTACTTTAACATTCCCCGCGCATCCCGACAAAGAGCACTAATTATAAATAAATTAGGGACACGACACGGTGTGCCACAGGGGGACCAGCCAGAGCAGTCACAGAATAGAGAGACTGATAGAGAGAGAAGAGGGTGTGTAAAAGAAACAGAGAGAGGTAGGAGGGAGGGAGAGGAGAAGACAGAGAGGAGCAGACAGAAGAGATTTGGCAATGACATAGAGGAGCAAGTAGGAGAAGAAAGTAGATAAGAAAATAGAGGAATGGAGCATGGGGAGGCCTGGGGATATAGAAGGAGTGGAGGGAGGGAGTGTAAGCGAGCGGGTATACAAGGCCTGAATCCTCAAAATATAGCTTGAACATACATCTGGTGCCAAAAAAAGTGACAAGATTCTCTCTAGATGACGGAGGCAGTGCAATATGTTTGAGCAGAGATAGAAAAAGGTGGCAGGGAAATTAACAACCAAAATGAAACGGGGAGACAGTGTCTTAAAAATATATATACCCAGTACAAGATGAAGTCCACGGAAAGAACAAAATGGAAAAAAAATAATCGGCGCCGCATCTGTTGGAAATGGATTCCTGTTATTTTAAAGCAAATAATACAAATCTGATTAAGTAAATACTGTATAATACAATAATCATCAGGTGCCGATATCTACCAGAGCGCTCTACACACACTAGTAGTCAACACTCCCTACCTGTCACTCAAGCTTATCTGAGATGACTTGTCAACCAAGCAAGTGTATGTCAAGAGACTGCCGTGTGTGTGTGTGTGTGTGTGTGTGTGTGTGTGTGGAGAGAAGAGAGATCTGTTTCTGTTTCTTTGTGTCCGCGTGCGCACAGGTTTGTGTGTTTGCCCGTGTTTGTTTGTTGCGCTGTGTGTTTTTAGCATCAGAGTGCATGCATGTGTGCGTGTGCGCAGGGAGTGAACCTCGCCACTATCTAAATGGATCACACTTCAGAGTGTGCCGCCATTTCTCAGAAGCTGCCATCTCGGCGCAGACAGACAGACAGACAGACAGACAGACAGACAGACTGGGCGGGGTGGGGGGGTGGGAGACAGGCTCAGCCGGCTTGCTCCACTCAAGGTTATGTCCTGCCTGAAGTTGAAAACTGATGACTGTCGCTACAGCGGGAAAATGTGACGGAGTTTGAGACGAAAAATAAGCGTGGTCTTTACGTGCGGGCCTTTCTCCGTGTGGTGTGATGTGAATGTCTTAAATGATGGAAGTTAACAACCTGCCTAGACGATAAAGCCAGGAGACATTTATCGTCCCCGAACAACTGCTTTGTGTCTCTCTTTTGGGCTGGGGGTCAGAGGTCAGCCGACTGCGACACAGACAGAAAAAGGTCGACTGACTGACCTGCGATTGGCCCGTGACATGGCGACCCCCCACTGACACCGTGGTAGCCATGGCTACTGAGCTGCAGACAAACATGATGTCAGAGTAAGACTTGGGGGGGTGGGGTGCAGGAGAGAGGTCAAATAATAACTCATCTAAGATTCCGCTCAACACGCACACATTCACACCCAACTAATCTCCCATTAAAATCATTATTTTCCGATGTGAAGCTGCTCACCGCGCCCGATTTGCAGAACTGACACACGCAGATGGATCTGCAAAGTGCAAATAATATAAAAGCACCGGGGTCTCCATTATCAAAGTCTATGCTTGTGTCTATAGTCTCTAAACTTTCTGCACAGAGGAGAGTTAAAGAAGAAGAAAGGTAAAGAAGGGAGGGAAGACAAGAGAGGAGCAGCTTGTTGCATTAGCATTCCACCAGCAGAGAGGCTGTCTGTTTGCCTCTGGCAGCAGCCGAGAGAGGGGGACACTCTCTGCATCCTCACACAGCTTGTCTATCTCTCCCTCTGTCACTGTCTATCTCTCGCTCTGTCTGTCTCTGCCTGTCTCTCTCTCCTTCGCTCTCCCTGAGTCTGTCTGTTACATTTCTCCCTCCACTCTGCCACTGCCTGTCACTGTTTTTCTACACTCTGGACAATTTTCTCTGCAGTCTTCCTGTATCTCCCTATCACTCTATCTCACACTGTCATCTTTCTGTTTATCTTTCTCTCCACTAATTTCTATTTTGCCCCCTTTCTCTTCGCATTATTTTCATTCAACACCTCATGTTCCCCTCGTAGTCTCCCCTAGAAATTATACTGTTCACCGCTGAGAAAGCCGACTCCAGCCATGACTGCCAGAAGTGAGTCATGAAGCTACCTAGTGTGTATCATGATGTTGGCAGGTATGTCTGCGCGACTTTTTAAGTAACACGTCAGATTTATCTGTCAATAACGGCAGACATACAGTAAATAAATACAGATTCAGGAAGCATTTCGTGCACACCTATGTTGCTGCAACCCTGAAACACATGCTCACATATTTTTTCACCATTCATTCCTGCTATAATCACCTCATTAGATCGTTTCATTAAAATGTTAAATGTATCATAGAATAGTGAGCTAATCTAAATTTAAAATTAAATTCTATGACAGCGCCGCTGAGTGTAAACACAGTGCTGCGGGTCAGTGTTGCAGGATGTCAGCTAGGTGCAAAGGCAAACTCCCTCTTTGTTGCCATGGTGATTTTAATAAACACAAGCCTTGACCATCCGGTGCATGCAGATACATAAAAAGCAATCCATTTAAATAGTATCATGTTCATTTTCAATTATTCATTGAATGTATTAAAGGTTGCATTTTTTGCATTAATTATTAAACGTAATTCCTTCTGTAAATGAATACAAGGAGGGAAAATGGAAGAGCGCAGCCGAACCAAAACATGGAATTTCATCTTCCTCTCTCAGACTGTACGACGGTCTGAAGAAAAAAGATGTTCATTTAGCACCTTATCTCTATTAGAAGATGGCAGCAAGTGGAAAAATGTACTGTGGAGTATAGAAGTAGCTGTATGTTTTATACTCAGGGTTGGATTTGAAATGAGGTTCAAGTGCTGATCTTAAGCTTTTCAGTAGTGTTTACATCCATATTTAGTGAACAGTCTAGGAATCGTTAACTAAGTTTTTATACAAAGGACAAAACAGCAGCAACAAAAATAAATATGATTATTAGGGCTGTCAAAATAACACGTTAATTGCGTTTAATTAATCACCGAAAAAATAACACGCTAAAAAAATGAATACTGCCCTTAGACCCAGTGTCATTGAAGGCCACAGTGGCTTTGTCACATGATGGAGGCAGATGAGATGCACTGCTTGGCCCAATTAATGGAATACTTACATTTAAAAAATACCCAGATTTAACTTTTGATAGGAGCACCATTCTCTGCAATTTCTGCAGTAAGGAATTTTCGTACCTTCGGAGTACTTAAAGCCTGAAATATCACATCAACGCAAAGCATTTTGCAGCAACCCAGACGTCCGAGCTAGCACAACCTCTGATGCTAGCGCTAGCACCCAGCCTCGTCAAGCCAAACTTGACCAGACGTTCAGATGGAAACTGAGTCAGTCTACCTGTGACTGACTAACTAACTCCCTTGCAAAATGGATTGCAATGGACTGCAGACCAGTTTTGGTGGGAGAGGACAGGGGGACTGTTGTGTCCAAAATCCAGCAGCTTTACTATGACACATTTGAATTGAAAATTTTTAAGTACTTTCACAGCAAAAATTGATGTACATGATTAATTGAGATTAATTAATCAAAGAGCATGTAATTAATTAGATCATTTGTTTTAATTGCTTGACAGCCCTAATAATTATATAGACAAGGCAAAGTGTTTATGGGACAAACACTGAAATATGATTGACCTGTTATTGCCCAGTTAGCCAAATGCAGAAACCCCTGAAACAAACACAAAGTGAAGCTGGTTAAAGTACAGATCTGGTAGAGTGTCACTAGGGATGATACCAAGTGTCTGCTGAGGTCTATGGGTTGTTACTGACCGCAAAGGCTTGGACACCAAATGTCAATATGATGATATGTGCTGTATTGTAAAGGAGCTGTATGTGACATTCAGAGCATTAATATAGCAGCCTATCCCAGCTGACATTCGGCGAGAAGCGGGGTAGTCATGGGCTCTGCTGGAACTTTTCTGTCTTATATTCTACATTCTACATGTGTGCTTTATTAATATGTATATGTATATATGTGCACGTGTATGTATATATAAATATATGTGCGATGTGTATATCTTTTATCTTTATATTTTCATACTTGTACATGTCTGATGGCACCTTGGGGTTGTGAGAAAGCGCAATTTCGTTCCCATGTACTCTGTATGTGGAAACATACAGACAACCATTCCGTTCAGATTCACACCTACAGCCAATTTAGAGTCACCAATGAAACTGCATGTCTTTGGACTGTGGGAGGAAGCCGGAGTACCCAGAGAGAACCTTGGGGACACGAGGATAACATGCACAGAGAGGCACCCCCACCCTGGAGTTCAAACCTCTTGCTGTGAGGTGACAATGTTAACCACTGCACCACCGTGTCGCCATTTTCCCTCTTTGTGTGTTGTTATCCGAGCGTCTCTGTTCTTCACTTAAGTGCTGATAACACCATCCTGACCTACGTGGATGGAAAGCCCTGGCTTGAAAGTTTGGCGCCCAACGTCTGGTTCCCTCAGATGTTAACACTGTCAGCTCTGTCAGCACTGTTGCCATTGTTTGCACTGTTAGCACCATGATCTGAGCACAATTCACTTGATATAAATGTAAACACCTAA
The DNA here is from genome assembly GCF_011397635.1 of Epinephelus fuscoguttatus. Classification (NCBI taxonomy): domain Eukaryota; kingdom Metazoa; phylum Chordata; class Actinopteri; order Perciformes; family Serranidae; genus Epinephelus; species Epinephelus fuscoguttatus. The sequence goes on from NC_064756.1 coordinate 22,909,880, forward strand.
AGTTAAAAGCAGCTTTAATCGTTTCGTTTAAAATCTAATATGCTGGATCAAGTAAATGTAATACAGCACCTTTATTGAATAGACTGAGGGTGCTTTACAGTAATGGTTTGAGTAAAAGAAAGAAAAAGACACAACGTAAGAACGAAAATACAAACAAATAAAAAATAAAACCAGCACAGAGCCAAACAACAAAAACATGTCACTGTCCTCCTACTTACAGGTGGCACTGTTTGTACAGGTGTGTGCACCCATTTGACTTCAATTGTCAAGAGAGGGAAAAAGTGCTCTGCGACATGTCAAGATCCACTCTGTGTTCTCTGCCATGAAAGTACTCAAACACTTAGAGAATTTAACTTTTGTCAGCATTTTTCTACCTGCACATGTGATAGGTAGCGCCTTGTGACTACCCAGCACAGTTTACTGTCATTCTCTTGCTGAAAACAATAAACATTTGCTTTGCTATGAACTGCGTAGCGCAACAAAGTGAATGCAGCTTTAAACACAGACATGAAAAAAAAGCCCTTAATGAAAACATTCAATCACGATAGAACAAAATTACCATATCAGTATGATGAGTACTCGCCATAATACTCTGATGATTACTCTGCTTTATCAAATTTAATTAGATTATAAAGGCTTAGCCTCCAAATAGCTTTGGGTAAGTAAATCATGTGCCGTCAGGAGCTGAGCTAAAGCCAAGCCAACTCTGTAGTGTAGCCACCGAGACAAAATGCATTCAAACAAATTAATAGTCCATTAAATAAAAGCAAAACTCTGCCGGCTAATAGTGCCTTAAAAGCATATTAGCATTAGAACAGGATAGACACTCATTTGTCTCGTAAGAGAGTGTTTTAGCAGCGAGAAACTCAGGGATGAGTTAGCAAGCCTTGTGATTCTTTCTTTACATACATGTGACATCTGGTGGAGGTCTTTATCCCTACAGTGCTGTGAGCGATGCTTCGACCTAACCCTGGCATGATCAATTCTTTCTTTTCTCCCCCCCTTTCTTTCCTTTTCTTACATTGTCACTGAAACTCATCCTTCTCATTTAAAAGGTACTGTATCTCCCTTGTCTCAATTAATCTCACTCTTTCCCTCTGTTTGCCCTTCCGCTTTTCCACTCCCCGCATCCCTGCATCCATCTTGTTCCTGCCCTCCCCCTTTCCCCCAGGCCCGGCCACCACTCTGGTATTCCCAAAGTCATCTGCAATCAGACATCTTCAATGGATTAATTACACTGTCCTCACACAGCTTGATTGAGCATCTAACATCTACACCCCACCTCCTCAGACCCTGATGCTCCCTCCTCACCTCCACCCACTTACAGAGCTCGAATGCTTTCCTCTTACCCACTTCTGTTCTTCCTTTCATGCCGCCTCTCTTTTCCTTTTTTATCCCTGCTACTCTAAACCTCTCCGTTCAACTCCAGACCCCACCCCAGCCCCCTGTTCTCTAAAAATGACCAAAGCGGTCGTCCCCCTCTTCTCTGGGCTAGGGAGCCTTTACTAATTGGACATCGATTTGCGGGGCTCCCTCCATGATCTCTCCTGAATATCGGGATCACGCTAATTGAAGAATGAACTTAGGCGAGACTTGAACCTGGAAAGAGGGACAGGGAGAAAGGCAAAGACGGACAAAATGCTTCAGCTTAAAGAAATACAATAAAGCACACACAGGGGTGCATCCATGGAACATGCACAGGTGCTCACGTACAAAATGGGGGAAAAAATCGGAGCTCCTTCAAAGATAAATGGGTATAGACATTTTGCCACATGGTAGGATTCACAAAATGTTGCACTGATCATTAGTATCTGATTTAGAGTAACTTTAATCAGCGGAGCCTCCATTAACTGCCTTAACAAAACATGAAAAAAGGAGCTGAGGAAAAATTAAACACACTTCTCCAAAGGAACAGTTTTACTTATTTTTAGCACGCAAATACACACAGTCTCGCGTTTACTCCTCCCTCCAACACACACATCCACTTCACATCAATCATGGATCCCAGACCATAACCCCAAAAGCAGAGTGCTGCTTTGAGTCATTCTAAAATCATGATGGATGACAACTTCCCAGAGCAATCCCTCTGCGTGCCAGCATCATTTAACTAAAGGCATCAACCTGCCCCAGCCAATACCACTCCGCTGTTTCCCTGGCCTGAGAGCGCCGGACCCGCCGTTCAAAACCACTGACATGATCCTGAAAAAAAAAACATCCTCCTGAGGAGACATATGAAGGCTGCCAAAGAAGAATGAGCTTCACCCGAGTTTGTGATCATGAATCTGTATTGCCCTCCCCCCTTCCTTTCACCAGAGGTAAAGACGACGATTGTGAGGAGGTTAAGCTGACCTCAGGCTCACGCTTTGGAGCGGGCTTACCCTGGAGTGTGAGATGACAAAACATTTAGCCCGATCTCACTTGCAGCTCGCTGACAGGCTGAAACAAAAGAACAGCCTCGGAGGAATTTAAAATCATTGAATGAATGTCAATTAATTTCACAGGACGGACTTGAATTGATTAGAATATAAAACAATCTTTCTTGAAAGCAAAAGGGAATTGATGTCCAAGGCCTTCAAACAGCCAGAGTGGGAAGACAGAAAAACGACAAAATGAAAGAAAGACGGCTGATCTTGTGTGTGTGTGTGTGTGTGTGTGTGTGTGTGTGTGTGTGTGTGTGTGTGTGTGCGTGCGTGTGTGCTGAACGGTGTTTGTGCCCAGGTGCATGTGTGAGTGTGTTTGTGTGAGTGTGAGCTCAGCAGTTGTGTTGCACGCTTGGCTGGCAGGGTGTGTGTAAAGTAATTAACATGATAGCCTCCCTCTAAGCCTGATAGCCTGTTCCCTGCAGCGAGGTCGTTCAACAGACACCAACAGACACCTGAGCTGCGTCTCAGACACAACCCTGCAACGCATCTCTAATGCAAAACACACACACACACACCCACACCCACACCCACACCCCCACACACACACACACACACACACACACACTCACATGTTCTCCCCACATATGCCTGGTACCAACAAATACTGGGAACATACAGCTATCAGCAGAAATGACATGGTACATGTATACCTGTCAGCGGCATATTGCGTGATGGCTGACAAACTGTTTATACAGAATAAACTGACATTTATTAATTCACCTTGACAATCATTCAAACAAAATTCAAACAGATATAGAAACTAGCAAGAAACAGAGATAACTAGAAACTCAGGGAGCAGCAAAAAAACTCTAAATACTCGATTTTATTCACAGAAAAATGTTTTTAATGCCCAACTGGATTTGGACAAAACTAAGACATTCCATTTTTTAAAGTGGCTATAATCAGTACTTTTAAATTACAGTGTATTAAATGACAATTTGAAAACAACTCCCATTGGCTTTGTTGAGTTTTATAGTGAGTTTCATCTCATCGTTTAGCTGTCCGGTCAACAATTTTAATGTTTCGGTTCACTCTCACCATTGTCACAGTGTGACCATAGTGAACATAGTGGAGCATTTAACAGCTAACGAGCCACACATTTCCCTCACGAGTTGTTAGAGTTGAGAAACAGAGCGAAATGAGAGCGAATATTGGACTTCAATTCCCCAGGTGACCAGAAACATGACTCCAGATGAATGGTAATGTTGCTCTGAAAATGCTGGATGTGTAAATAAGCAACTGTTTGCTAGTTTGTCATATCAAGTTAAAAAGTGATAATATGTCAGAGTTAAGAATTTGTTTCTGCTGTCCCCAAGTGGCCAAAAATGTACTTATTGAAGGGCTAACTCTTTAGCCTGGGAAACAGATAAACAGATAAATCTGACCCCCCCCCCGGCCGGGGAAGTTTCAGACGATGATTGGGATTTTTAAATTCTGATGGCAACACTCATTCACAGACATATTGATGCTGCACCATCACAGCTCACCTCTGCACACTATAATCTGTTTACATTTGTCCATCACTCACTGTTACATCACATGGTTTGTTGCTTTGATTGGTTGTAAATCTATCCAATTCAGCCAGAGGCATCTTGGTGTACTGCAGATAAAAATGCCCCCTTGCCTGCCCCTCACATTTGTGATTTAGTCCAAAGATGTCAGGCTATTAACTCTTTGGAGATCAAGGCTGAATTATGCCAAGTTGGATTCATGACCAGTGAGTAATAGCCAATTAAAAGGACCATTACTTGTAGCGCCACCTATAAATGATACAGTATAAAATTTTACAGGATTGCTTGGAGTTGAGATGCTCACATTTTATCTAAATGAGGTTGCAATTGTGCAGTTAAAAAAACGTAAGCCAGGTTTACAGGAATTTGGCCACATTTTGGAACTACAGAAAACATGACATCGATAAAAATGAGTACATAACATTTTTTTGGGTTGAACCAAGGAATCTAAGAAAAGCTTAACTGGTTTATAAATGGCCATATTGTGAAGCTATTTACACACACACACACACGCACACAAAAACTAAATAATCAAACCTTTTTTGGACTATAGTCTAACTAAATCTGTAGATTTGATCCTGGTAACTAAAAAACAACTAAATATGACGGGACAATAAAAGCAGTCTCTCTGATGGAGGTAATTAAACATCTCATATGACCACTGCTGGCCAACACAATGCTGGGAATATCCTTTCCCTTTCTTCCAGTACAATCTATTGTTTCCCTCTGCTTCATCCCTCAACCCCGGGACCTTCACTCTGGTCCTCTAATACTAAAACTGTGGCTTGGCGCAGAGCCCCAAACACCCCCTTCAGCCCCACACAGCCCTCATTTGCTAAAGGATTAGAGTAGGGGCACCAGGGTCAAAGTGAGGCCACCACCAGAGACCCTAAAAGAGAAGAAATGCACACACACCAGGGACCACAGAGCCACGAGTGCACGCACAAACACACACGCATTAGCATTATGTACACTCTGCACACATGACACTGCTTTAAAGCACACACAGTCTGAGGAGCATAACAGCATTATGTATTCACATACTGTAGGTGTGTAGGCAGGACCCTCATCCCCAGACACATACCGAAACAGAGACACAAATTTGCATGAGCATGTGCAGAACTAAATAAATTGACCTTAACTCTCTAACTCAAAAAAACACTAATACATATTTGTGCGACTTTAAAAAACCAGGGTCAAATAACAACTTCAGAGAGAGAGAGAGGAAGGCTGTTGATAAATCGTAGCGGCTCTAAGGCGGCATGAATCACACCTTCGAAAGAAGTCTAAGTGAGAGAGAGAGACAGGAGGGAGAGTCAGTGAGAGAAGAAAAGTGATTGTCAGGGAGAGAAGAAACATCACTCTGAAAACTTCTAAAGAAGGCCCTGCTCTGGGTTTTAAATGCTCTCCTCCCTCTATCACTCCCTCTCTCTTCCCACTTTCCTCTCATCCCTTTCATGAATTAAAAGCACGGCCGGTCTGTGGGGAGAAGCATAGTTAATTCTGATCAGATCTCCTCCTCCCCCCTCCCCGCCTACCCCCACCCTCCTCCTCTCCTCCCTGGGCGACGGTTGCCGTGCAGTCTGACAGACGGAGATGGGATCTGACAGTAAACAGGCGTGTGGATGCCCGGCGCGTGATTGACACGTAGGCAGGTCGGCGGGGGCCCGCCCCCCTCCTAATCCTGCCCTGTCAGCTCTAATTGGGGAGGTGGGGCTCTATGTCACCAAGGTGACTGATTGACAGGACCCCAGCTTTGCATAGATATGAGGGAAAGGTGGAGAGGTTCACGCATGGCATAACACTGTTAACACTACCTTACTGCTAATAGAGATATGTGTGTGTGCATGTGTGTGTGCGTGTGTGGTTGTTGTGCGCTCATGCACATTCACCGACGCCCAGATGCAGGTGAACACACTCAAGAACATGGCTGAGCACACAAATAAACCCACAACAATAACCATGAACAAAATCTTCATGCATACAGGATGTCTGAACGCAGCGTGCATCTACAAACATGCTCACACACATACACGCACAATCTCTTGACACGCTGTGATGAAGAGCAGAGGTTGTAAATGCTACAAGTACTGGGATACGGGACGCAGAGAGGAGCAATTCAGAGGTCTTCACCATGTCGAGGCCAATGAATGGCAGGGCAGGGGTTAGAATCTTTGCTAAAACACAACCTGTGGACACACACATGTGTAATAGTTAATGTGTGTTAAATAAAAGACTATCTGTGAGTGTATTTATGTGTGTAGGTGTTGAGGTGATGCCATCTGGACACATTTGATGTTCTATATGGTTGTGGTTTCCATCTTGGGGGTCAGGACCCCCTAAAGGGTTACAATATGATGAACAAAATAGAAAAGAAGACACACGCTATGCTGAGTGGCTCAGTGAGGCTGTACGTAGACACAGTAATGCTTTGAGCGAAATGCTAACATGCTCACAATGTTTAGCAGGTATAACATATACCAGGTTCATCAGTTTATTTCAGCCTGTTAGCACGCTAACATTTGCTAATTAGCATCAAACACAAATGAGCTGAGGCTGATGGGAATTCCATTAGTCTTGCAGGTATTTAGTCATAAACCAAACTACTGGACAAATTAAATTTTTGACCTAATGATGGTGCTTGATTCAAAGTCAGGTAATCACCTAAGTGATTACAATGAGCCTGGTCTCACTCCAAAGTCAAAAAAAGGCATTCAGGGGGTCAGGGGGAAATGCAGCGGGACAAGGACACAAGTTACGGCGGCGAAAGTCCAACTGGGGCGGGAAGGAGGAGCGGTGGATGGGTCCAACAAACACCAACTTTCACCCAAGACAGTGTTCGCCTCCTGTAAGATTCTCAAGCCAAACCCTGTTCATTTTTCCTAAACCCGACCATGTGTGTTTGTTGCTGATGGAAAAAAAACGTCAATTTGCGTTTTTTGTACTGACGAAGTGCATTTATTGTGAAAGAGACTGTATGTAAATATTAAATTTCCTGTGAGAACTGAAGTGTATTTTGAAAGAAGACAATGAATGTAACAGGCAGAATTTGACATGGTGTCCCAGAACATCAACAACCAACCTACCCAGGGTATCCTGCACGTCGTATGTGGACATGGAAAGTCCATGACCAAACGTCAGTATGTGACGAGGTCGGAGTGAGAATGTGTTGTTACAATTCATCCTGAAAGATACATGAATGTCTGCACCAAATATAACAACAATCCATCCATCAGTGGTTGAGACATTTCCCTCAGAACCACAAATGTCAACCTCATGGTGGCGCTACATGAAAAGTCAGAGGCTTAACAAAGTCATTTTCAGGGTCATACTCACAGCCTCTAATAGAACATGTTTACATGTTTCAGTGTTCATAAAACATGATTGGTCAAAACTAAACTATGTTTTGGTCAAAAACATGATCCTCATACTGTCTGTGCCTGAACTCCTGTATTCACCCTCTATCTGACACTTCATATTAGCACCTGTCTCTTTAAGCTCCCCTCCTAAACAAGCTCAGTCTGCTCTGATTGGTCAGCATTTCCAGGTCTGCGGTATCTGCGTCTCTGCACAGTCATTGCAGCCGGAAGAATGACTGTAATGGCAAATCAGCCCAACATTTGTGGAAAATCTGGCAGTGTAAAAGGGGCTTAAAAGGGTTCCGCCAATATAGCCCCTTTTACACTGCCAGATTTTCCACAAATGTTGGGCCGATTTGCCAGCCAGCTGCAAGCGTTTGTACACACAGAGGCAGAAAGGCGAGTTGATCTGAGGTGCCCAATTTTCCGCCTCGTAGGGTAGACATATTGGCGGAACCCTTTTAGTTTAAACAGACTGAGGCGGCCTTCCGCAACGGGAGGGGCTGTTGAAGACTTGTGGGAGGAGCTGTTGATGACGTCGCATGTGCAACCCACTGGCCACAACAGGAAACAGCCCGGGTTTGAATCCAGCCTGTGGCCCTTTGCTGCATGTCATCCCCCCTCTCTCTCCCCCCTTCATGCTTACCTGTCCTATCCATTAAAGGCAAACATGCCCCCAAAAATATCTTTAAAAAAAATAAAATAAAAAAATAAACAGGAAACAGCTGATAGCAGGAATTAGCGAGCAGCTAGTAGCAAGAGGGAAATGCAAACCTGACAGACACTGTAAAGATGAGCAACTGGGGAGACAAGGAATAGCGCAGCCTCCTTGCACCCACAAACAAAGAGGCCATTAACCGTCAGATGACGGGGACGGTGAAGAACGGGCCGATTTATGAGAGAATAGCTGCTTGACTAGCCGCGGCTTCCCTCCCATGTCACTGTTTACGTCACATGCTGAGCTACACGTTTTGTTACTTGCTCACGCCTCCCATTGCCCCAAAAAAGGCGCATTCTATATAAACAAAAGTAGGTAGGCGGCATTTTGCCACCCTCCCCGATTTTGTTTTTATACTGCCAATGCTGAAAAAAGACTGATTGGGCTTTCCTGCAAATTTGCACAATTCCTATCTAAAAAGGGCTTATAACTACCCTATATGGTGGAAAATTGGGCGTCTCGGATCAACTCGCCTTTCCGCCTGTCTGTATAAACGCTCGCAGCTGGCCAGCAAATCAGCCCAACATTTGCGGAAAATCTTTAAATTATATATGTGGATCAGCCAACCGATGAACATTAAATATCACTTTCAGTCATCAATTAATTAGTTAAAACCAAAGCATTTTTTATGTTAAAGTACTTTTTTTAAAAGTACTTTTCATTTTAACTTTTTTATCTATATTTATGTTCTTAAGTGTTGCAGTACTTTTTCTTATTTTTATTTTGACTTATTATGCTTAAACCAAAGCAAATTCCTTATAAGTGAAAACCTATCTGGTAATAAATCTTATCTGATTCAGATGCAGTCCAATAAAACAGCTCTGCAATGAATTCTTCTTTAATGAAGGTGAACTGTTTTAGAGATATGTTGATTATGGCAACTTAATGATAGATTTGGAGGCTTTAGATTGAGTTATTGTTGTTGAACAATACTGTTCAAAGTTATACTGAGTATATATTGTTTGTCCAATGTGTCTTACAGCACACTGTCTCACTGTCCACTAGGGTAGACTAAATGAAGGATGGCTTGACCTAATAAACTACTCAAAATTCAGTCCATTTTTATGGACTTCTACTTTTTAATCTTTGCTTTTTTTTCCTTTTTAAATTCCAGACAGTTTTACGTCCTCAGGCCTGTAAAAATTGTAAAAATGCAAAAATCTGAGAGGGAAAATTCACTGGTTAAGCTGCTCACAAGCTCACAGACATGTACAAACTATGATTAGGGGTCGCATGTTGCTGCCTGCTTCATTATGAGGGATTATATACCGAAACTGCTATAAGAGCCTGGCAAAGTTTGTGCTCCACAACATCTGAATTTGCATAGCTAATTATGAATTGTTAATTGTGATGGCTCATATCTTTGTGTATGAATGTATTTTAATGATAGTGTGTGTGTCTGTGTGAGACTGCACGTGCACGAGAATGTGCATGTGTGTGTGTTTTGATTGACAGCTGCCACTGACCTGTGCCAGTCAGAGTGCCATACTGCGGGGCGGTGGGGTCGATCGCTACGGAGACGACCTTCGCCCTCATCTGCATCCTGCCTTCATTAGCAGAGCCAGGCAAGGAGAATAACAACCCAATAAATTAATAAAGAGAAAGAGGGGAGAAAGGGGCGGACAAGAGGAGAGCAGGCAGTGTAAGGGTATAACGGGAGGAGAGAGTGAGTGAAGGAAGGAAGCAGACTTGAGGAAAGGGCAGGGAAGGAGAGGTATGAGAGGAAAGAGCAACGCACTGAAGTATAGAGGTCTGGGAGGGAGGAGATGGAGGTAAAAGCTGCAAAAATAGAGTGTGTGTGTGAATGTGTGGGTGTGTGTGTGACTGCTAAGGGTGTGCGGTCAGCTCAGGTAGAAAAAAGCTAATGAATGAAAGGTATAGAGAGTGTGAGGAAGACAGGCAGAGAGAGTAAAAGGTACATAAGTACTGAATTTATCTGTTGCATTAAAATCCAAAATGCAGATAAAAGATGGATCTGCAGTATATTGTGACAACGCAGCGGACCACAAGTCAACCAGATTTGTAAATTTACCCAAGAAGGACTGGAAACAGATTTTCCCCAAAATATCTCTGGGGCTGATTTAGAAATGTGGCTCAGAGCCCTGTTTAAACAGAGTATTGATACATTACCATCTGTACTGGCTCTTAAATGCCAGTATTGACAGAGATGCTCTAACTGGTCCACATGGCAGCATTTTGACAGGGCCAAATGTTCCAAATCCCCCCCCCCGTCTTGTTCATCATTGGGATGACCACAGCAAATGTGTTAATAAAGTATGAGGTTTAATCATCCACTACTGGATACATAGCCTTGCTGGTCTTGTTCAGAAGCAGACAGAGGTAGAGGAAAATACCTCTCTAATACCTCTACACTTGCTGTAAAAGACACACACATACACCCACACACACAGAGTACAGAGTCCAGGGGATGCTTGCCGCGTAAATAAATTATGAACAAGTATGTTACGCGGCATAGACTGTTGGTTGGGAGCTCTCCCAGGAGGACTCCAGTAATGATGCTTTCTCATCTTCCAGCAGAGTTGTATAGCATACACCAACTTCCATTACTCCATCTTCATCAGCATGATGGATGGAAATACAGCCTATCCTTAAGCCAGGAGCTCTGCATTTTAGATTTCTCAGAGATTTTCAACAACTGAACTGTGTATTTCAAACTTGTGCAGTGCTCCTCACAGTCGAGCGGTGGTCCCAACTGATGTAACCTCACAGCCTCATCAGGTAAACAAGTACCCCCTGATCGACATCAGCATTTGACCTGCATTTGAACTGGATGATATTTAACACTATTGATTATATAAAAGTGGATATTCTAATGGTAATATAACATGCAATTTAGCTGTAAATTTTTTGGCCACTTTGGTCATGTTTGCATACTATTACAAGAGTGACAAAAGTGGGGCATTTCAACCATTTATCTATTACTTTTATTAACCCAAATTTTTAATTTTTGTGATAACTGATCTTAAAAGATACACTGAGATTTTTACTCCTTTACCTTCACTTCTACTGTGGGCTGCAATTGCGACTAATAGTAGATTTAGATTTTCAAATGACGTTTACCTGACTGCTGATAAATTCTCACATTGACCATCATAACGTCATACTGTAAAATATCTCCAACTCAACAGAGCTAAATTATAATGACATTTCAATGGATTAAATTATGTCCAACAACAAAAATCTGCTCAGATGACGAGGCTGTATTCTGAGAGCAACTGGCTTGCGTGGCAGACTATCAATTTCCATGTACTGTATAGGTGTGAGACCAATATACCACCTGAGTAACAGCCCATATTCTGTTTGACTTCATACTTGCAGTGTGTATTATGCCGTCTAGTTTGCCTAATTTTCCAAGCTTTAGAAATAAAACCAGTCCACACCTTGCCACTCAGTCCAACTTTTGATTTTCACCAAACTAGAAATAATTCAGGGTCTTTGTCTTGTATTCTTACAAAGGTGTGTGCAGGTAATTGTATAAAGTATGAACATGCAGTCAGAGCATGGGATGAGACGTTCACAGAACTCCCTAAAGCATACATTGCTGCATCCTGCAAAACCACGCTCATCTGTGTGAAATACCAAGTTTTTGGGAAATCCCATGTCAACCATTTATCCATCACTTTTAGCTAATTCAACAATTTATACATCACTTTTAGCTGACTATTTTGACCATTTATACATCACATTTAGCTGACTATTTTGACCATTTATTCATCACTTTTAGCTGACTATTTTGACTATTTATACATCACTTTTAGCTGACTATTTTGACCATTTATACATCACTTTTAGCTAACTATTTTGACCATTCATACATCACTTTTAGCTGACTATTTTGACCATTTATACATCACATTTAGCTGACTATTTTGACCATTTATACATCACTTTTAGCTAACTATTTTGACCATTCATACATCACTTTTAGCTGACTATTTTGACCATTCATACATCACTTTTAGCTGACTATTTTGACCATTTATACATCACATTTAGCTGACTATTTTGACCATTTATTCATCACTTTTAGCTGACTATTTTGACTATTTATACATCACTTTTAGCTGACTATTTTGACCATTTATACATCACTTTTAGCTAACTATTTTGACTATTTATACATCATTTAACTATTTCAACCATTCATACGCCACTTTCAGCTAACTATTCCAACCATTTATACATTACGTTTAGCTGACTATTTTGACCATTTATACATCACTTTAGCTAACTATTTTGACTATTTATACATCATTTTTAACTAAGTATTTCAACCATTCATACGTCACTTTTAGCTTACTATTTTGACAATTCATACATCACTTTTAGCTTATGATTTTGACCATTTATACATCACTATTAGCTAACTTTTCTGACCATTTATACATCACTTTTAGCTCACTATTTTGACCATTTATACATCACTTTTAGCTTACTGTTTTGTCCATTTATACATCACTTTTAGCCTACTATTTTGTCCATTTATACATCACTTTTAGCTAACTATTTTGTCCATTTATATATCACTTTTAGCTTACTATTTCGACCCTTTATACATCACTCTTAGCTGACTATTTTGACCATTCATACATCACTTTTAACTTACTATTTTGACAATTCATACATCACTTTTAGCTTACTATTTTGACAATTCATACATCACTTTTAGCTTATTATTTTGACCATTTATACATCACTATTAGCTAACTATTTTGACCATTTATACATCACTTTTAGCTAACTATTTTGACCATTTATACATCACTTTTAGCTAACTATTTCAACCATTTACCTGACTATTTTGACCATTCATACATCACTTTTAGCTAAGTATTTTGACAATTTATACATCACTTTTAGCTTACTATTTGACCATTTATACATCACTTTTAGCTTACTATTTTGTCCATTTATACATCACTTTGATCTAACTATTTTGTCCATTTATATATCACTTTTAGCTTACTATTTCGACCCTTTATACATCACTTTTAGCTTACTATTTTGACCATTCATACATCACTTTTAGCTTACTATTTTGACAATTTATGCATCACTTTTAGCTTACTATTTTGACCATTCATACATCACTTTTAGCTTACTATTTTGTCCATTTATACATCACTTTTAGCTAACTATTTTGTCCATTTATACATCACTTTTAGTTTGACCATCTAATTTGACTATTTATATCTTACTTTAAGCTAAGTATTTCAACTGCTTATCCATAATTTTAGCTGACTATTTCAATCATCTAATACATTACTTTTAGCTATCTGTTTAGACTTTTCACGCATTCGTAATAGCAACTCTTTCTTTTCCAAAGTTCCCACTAGCAACTGCAGAAGTACCCCCTGAGGTACAAGCACGCCTAGTTGGGGATCACTGAATACATTAGCAACAACATCTAGGCCAGTTTCCTGACTGCCACTTGTGTTAGAAAAAGACTGTACAGATAGATCAGTTTGAAACATTGTGAGATGTTAACTGAGCCTATTACAGTCAAATCAAACTGAATTTGGGGAGGCAACAACACCAGCGCTCTCTGGAGCGACATATAGCCTGCTATAAGCACCAAATAACAAATCACATCAAAAAAACTCATCTGTTGGGAAGACACAGGTAACGTGCCCAACCCTATTTTCTCTGTCTCTAACTGAGAAGTGCTGGCTGTTCAGGGTCGAGAAGTGTGAGTGCCGGGGAGCGGGGCCTGCTGTGCTGGGGAGGAAATTCTCAGGGCGATCGATGCGGAGGATTAGGGCCGGCTTTGGGGCTCAGAGGCCTGGATCTGAACAGTATTCTCAGTGGGGCCCCTGGGAGAGCTAGAGAGGAAAGCTGGAGGAGAGAGAAGAGGAGGGCCAGGGGATAGAGGAGAGAGAGGCTAACCTGGAACTGTCAGGAGGCTGAGAGAGGGTTGGCCAGGCTGGGAATAGAGGAGCGGTCATGGTCCCAGTTGACATTATGAATGGCGCTGAGTCTCTGCCACCCACTCAGATAAACACACACTGGCCAGTCTGACTGGATAAGCTGCAGTGCAAAGAGGAGATTTAATGTAACAACAGAGAGAGAAAACAGACTGACAAACACAAATGAAGTTGGTTATTTCGTCTCCTTACACTCCATCTTTTAATTTTCTTCAGGCCAAATCGGTAGTTGTCTCCTAACTTGATGAGTGCAGCACACAACAATAGGCTCCCTCCGTCTGTGTGTCTGCCTCTGATGCTCATGATTGGTCAGCCCGTTCGCCAGCTCGCCGCTCTCCCCCGGGTACAGACGGTTGGATCCATGATTCATTTTGCAATGAGGAAAAAAAAAGGAGAGAGCGCATGTGAGAGAAGAAACAGCCAAGACCACTGGGAAATTATACGGTGGAGCGGCGTGGTGGATCTGGAATTAAACGGCATAATTAATCAAGCAAAAAAACAAGCACGTTGCTCATACATTTATTATTTGCATTTTTTCCACTTCAGGAGATGTAATCAGCAGATATACGTTGGGGCCCCTGATCCATGTCACGGGGACCTGGAGGCCGAGCGTCCTATTCGACCACTGACCCTAAAAGCGTAAGGTGGGATCAGTTCTGCTCAAGGCTTGATTTTTTTTTCCCACTGACTACCATCTCCACACAATGCCCTCTGCCTCCGAAGTAATCTCCACAACAAGCAGAACAAGTCCCACAGAATCATGTTGTTGTCTGCCCGTCCTTTAAATTAGGGTGTCTGCAAAATTAGGTTCACAACTCTAGGCCCTCTGTGGAGTTGTTCTGCATTATGCAGTGTGCGCACTTGACCTGATGAAGAAAAAACTAGACAGTTTTAGAAAGATAGCGTGGAAATATCACAGCAATATGTTCCCATAGCGGTAAGAGGCTGACAAATGCATGTAAACACCCCACTTAACAACTTTAAAATAACGAAATCACCATTACAAGCATAGCTGCAAAGGTCACATTAGGTTGCGTGCCAAAAGCAGCACTTGCTAAAGTCATGCGCACTCCTGTTTGTCCATCATACTGTATCCTTATAACAGCTACTTTTTCTGATTTTGACATATGTGATTCTCAAGACAGGTCTCTGCTCAATAACAGCGCAGTTTCTTTAACAATGCACTTGCAATTTGGGCACAGATAATTTGACTTGTTTGAAACCCACTTTGAAAACTCATTTATCAGAGCAGTGATTGCTGGGTCTGTTTTGTACAGTCTTTTTTTGCTGCTGACCAGCATGCAGCCTAATACGACCTGATATTTGTAGGAGTTTTTGATAATAATTTAGTTACTTAAACGTCCTTTTTCAGGTGGCATTTGTGGGATTCTCCCTGGTCATTTTTGCTGTAATATTTTCAAGGTATATTTGCACAAAGTTCCTCACTGACTACATTTAGGAATCCAAAAGTTGTTGCCCCAATTTTCCAACATGAAGCACCTTTAAATCTTTTAAACCCCGCAGCACCACCTGTCACATGTTGCAGACGTTAATCAACTACAATATGAGCAAAGTGTTCGGTTCACTCCAGGTTAAAGACAAAAGGCGATTGAGCCTTTTCAGTTCTTGCTCCATTAGCTGACTCTGTTCACGTCTTTAAACCTCGTCTGACTTTTACAGAGTGGCCTTTCCTGACACTTGATAGACTTACTGTGTGTATGCATTTGCAGCCATGTGCACATGTCTGCATACTTACAGGTATATATGTGTTTAAGTTGGTGAAGGCATATGCATATGCTTATGTTTTATCACTTTTGTTCTGTATTTTCTTCTTCTTGGAAAGCTCTACAAATAATTATTATTCCTTTCTCAGATTGGTTGTAATGGTGTTTGGACTCCTGCAGATGGCAAAACTGTAGGAGAGATTTCAAAGTTAAAATAAAAATAAGCATAATTTTGAGTGTTGCGTTTACTGTTTCCTATCTTGTTGAGCCTCTCATGACCCCTCAGATTGCTTCTGTGACACATCAGGGCGTCCTGTCTTCAAAGTTTGGAACAAATGACCTTAAAGATGAGGAGTCTATTTAGTAGAAACATTGCACGTACAGTTTATCTTTGCAAACTACCTATATAGCTTTCTAATTTTGATTTATTATTAGTTTTGTACCTGGTGATAGGCTATCTGATCTTGTAATACAGGATGGTGAAGATGCCATAAAGCACAATGTCACACTGAGGTATTAATAGAGGTGATGTGTCCATGGCTTGTGATGGCTGTGAGAGTATAAAAGGTTGTTGTTTTTGTAGGAATATTGATGTTTTTCTCCCAGGATACAGAGCATCGCTGCGTTTACACGCTTCGCACATGCACTTCATCTTTCACCTAGATCTCCTGCGCCTCCGCCACATGTACCTAACCCTCATTATGCCCATTATACATAAATACATCCGCCAAACAGTTTGAAACGTATCACTTTGCTGCTGGTCAATACGGCTTGTTCCTGGAGCGCCGTCATCAATCGAGCCATCAATATGGAAATACCACTGTGACCCAGACATTAATCAATGGGCTCCTCGGGGAGGAGAGGGAGGGCAGGGGCACCTAAAATCATCAATGAGACGGATCGGCCCGCAGTCAGGCTCGGACAGTCCGTATTGATAAGAGCATTTCCACCTGTAGCGGCCGGAGCGGAGAGACAGGCCGCATCTGAATTCAATACCCGCCGCCGCAGCTGCGAGCTCGAAGCCCAGAAAGACACGGTTGAGCGGAGATACGTGCCTCGACTCATCATAAGACTAGTCTCTTTTTCTCCATATATGTCCCCTTCCTCCTCCTCTCTGTCTACCTCACAACTTTTTTTTTTTTTTTTGGTCATGCCTCGCACTAAAGAAGCACATCACGCCTCTAATACAGAGCAACAATGACTTCAAATTAACTTCTTTGTCTTTATTCCGAGGCTTACTTTGCCGAGCTCCCCTCCTCCTCCTCCGACTCCTCACACAATCTCTGGAGTTTAGTCAAACCCTTTTTCCTCCACCAACTTCAAACTGTGAGAGGGGAAGTGTAGCTCGACATCAATGAGAAAAGTCTTCAGATGCTCGTCTCACGCATTCATCTCACTGTGAGCGCGGGATTAAAGCGTCGTCTCACTGTTGACATCCAAACCTTGACCCAATCAATTAGGTCCATGCTCGGCGTTTGCCTCCTTTACCCGGATACAGCAGAGCTATGGATGATGGGTAGTGTGGGACAAGTCAGCCTCCTAGTGGCGAGTTTGTGCACGCACAAGGAAAGGCAGCAAAATGCCTGTGAGGACGTTTTATTAAAGAAAATTGGGATTTTAGATAACTGTAAATTAGTTAAATGTATTATGGGCTGTTTTAACCTTGCAAATTATCATCTTTGCACCAATCCTGGCATCCCTGACAGCCCTGAGTGCCTACATTGGCCCGTAAAGCAATGTTGACGATCCCCGTATTTGACTTCCAATCAAATCCCACACCGCTCTCTCCCTCGTGACACTCCTTAAAGGTTAGAGTTCAAGGGTCATGTGTCCTGTGTGCACACGGGCCTGCCCTTTTCATTCCCAATCAGCTGCGCTCGCTTTTTTTTTCTTCCTGTGCCAGAATGGAGAGAGATGCACCACAAAGGTCATGGACATGGATTTCCTTTGGTTTGACTCAATGAAAAGGTCAGATGAGGGCACCATGAAATGGCAGTGAGGCCTTCACATCGCCCTCACAGGGACCCGAGTCCTTACATCACCCTGAAAATGGCACAGGCGGAGCCCTTCTCGGGCTGCTCTCAGAAGAACCGGGAGGGCCCCGTGGGGTGCTGTGACCTCGCCTGGTGCCCCATGTGGCTTTAGTGGCCCTCCAACAGCGTGCAGAGACAGCAGAGCTACACACTGTGATACAATGATTATCACAAGTTGAGTGCAACTAAACTTTTAGGAAGGTTTATAAATTAAAGTACGCACGACTTCCTGTGACTGTAAATACTTGTATTTCTATTTAGGACACAGTAACACCTAGGGTGGATAGATAACTGTTCTTCACCTACTAGTCTTGTACACACTGTGTGTTTCGTTCCTCCACCCAAAAACTGCATCCTGGGCCGGCCCCACTGTGTCTCTGTTTGGCATTTAGAGGAGCAGAGTGACCATTAATCGTAAGGTGTGTGACCGTTCACATGCCAAAGTGTCCTTGACAAAGACATAGAGCCTGGCCTGCCATGATAATTATGTTATCCACTTATTGAGGTCAGTGAAAATGATCGAGGTCATGTCTATATATCTGATGTTGCCCTTGTGTTCACGTTTTTTTTTGTTCTTGTTTTTTTTACATAAGAATGTCAGCAACATTTTAGCCAGCATGATGTCAGAATAAACAGCTGGGTTTTCCCGACCACTGTATGACTTGGACACAGTGCCTAAGCAGAATGAACAGAAAAAAACGGAGTCATATAAAGCTGCCATTTCTGGTCAGACTTAAAGTTCATTGCTCTTTGTTATGTTACTTTTTATCTGCAAATACAATTGTCTTAAAATGACAGTATCATTTTGCAGTTATTTCTGAGACTAAACTAAGTAGTTATCATGACACGCCTATATAGAGCCCCAGACTGCTCCTACTTAAAACAGAAACATCTGTAAAATGGATGTCATGTATCTTAATCAGTGACTCAGCAGGAAGTTGAATATACGATGCAGACCTGCATGTGGCTGCTACATGTTTGCCATACACAGGGACAGATTTCTGAGTTAGTTTATCAAGCTAATTATCTTGGAATATAAAATCTAATACGTAATATTTCAAGTTAATTTCCAGACTAACATGCATACTGCTTATTCTGTCTTGTGTAATTCTGCTTTTCAGCAGTTTCATTAAGCTATCTTTATAGTCTTTATAGGGAAGTACTGGATAGTTTCACCTCTTCAGGTCTCTTAACTTTTGTTTGTTAAGTTGTGTAGAATGCACCTGGTGAAGAAATCAAACTTTGTAAAGATATCAGGCAGTTTAAAAAGAGGTACAAAGACAGTATTTTCATAATGTACAGACACAATTAGATGGAATGTAAAGCACACTCAGGGTGATACTGTTGTTGGTGTTCTCAATTTGTATTTTCATATTTGTTTTGTACACGGGTAACACTGGTTACCAGGTATTAAAAAGTGCAGTGGGGTAAATGTGTGGTTGATCGATGGTGAGGAGAGTGTATTTATGTAACAGTTTGATTAGTGATGGATTAGTATAGTTTGGGATTGTGGGTAGGGCTAGACTTCCTGCTCCTTTTCGGACATGAAATGTAAATTTATGTTTCTCATTGTGAGTCTGTTCATGATTTATTGTTTGTCTCTGTTTTGTAGGATTTTTTCTACAGTATATTCTATTCTATTTTTTCAAATGTTCAAAAATAAATAAATCAAATCGAATTGAAAGAGCAAACGAAGGAAGGCAAATCTCTCATTTTGGTAAAACTGGTCACAACCACTGATGAGGGGTTGCAAAAAGACGTCTTTTTTTCATGTTGTCACAAGCCAGAGAGGTTGGGAACCACAAGTGTGGACCATTTCTTGCCTAGAGCTGCCACAATTATTCAATTAGTTGTCAACCATAAGATTAATCGCCTTCTAATCTCATAATCAATCTGGTTTTTTTTAGGGGGCAAAATTCTCTGATCTCAGCCTCTTAAATTTGAATACTGTATAATTTCTTTACCCCTTTATGACGGTTAGCTGAAAATCTTTGGGTTGTAGACAAAACAAGACATTTGAGGATGTCATCTTGGGTTTTGGGAAACACTGATCACCATTTTCTGACATTCTATAGACAAACAACTGAATGATCAATCAAGAAAATAATTGCCAGACTAATCAAGAATCACACTAATAATATACTTTCATGCCTGTGAACAATTTTCTGACTTAAACAATAGATTTGGGAAATTTGGATGAGTGTTACCTCACAGGAAAAGTCATCAGTGCTAAGAATGCATTACACTAAATGCAGACTGTGTCCCAGGACGTTCACATTTCTTCTCAAACCTGATCAGGACATCCTCACCTGTTTCATGTGTCAATAATCACTCATGTGTAACAAAGAGACAAGAAGCAGAAGCTTTACAAGATTTGATTTATTAACTATGATACAGATCACATAAGGCCTTGCTGTATACACCATTCCCATTGAGACAAATTACCATACTCAGCAAATAATGACAGTTTTTTTGTTTGATGTTATCTTTTCACTTTACAGTACTTCATTTTTTTTTTTATTATTTTCTTTTCCCCCCATTATTTCTTAATATTTTTTTTAATCATCTCTTAAATAGTGAGAGTGGTGGAGCCCTCTTCCTTGGTTGGGAAGAAATCATGCACTATACTGGGCTGGTCTCTCAATCGTTCACAAAGAAATTGTTAAAAAAAAAAAAAAGCTTTTTATTTTTTAATTATTAAAATAAAACATAAAAAGAAACTTTTTTTTTTCTATCACCACTGACTAAAGGGCAAAGTGTTAGACCCCCTAACATACCAATAAACAACCATTTGAATATAGTTTTGCTTGTTTCTCATTTTAACTTAACAGACATCTGTCACCATTGTTGCAAAACAAAACAAAAAAGAAAAATAAAAGCAATGCAGCCACATAATATCGCTGAACCAAAGTCACATTTTTAATTCAATTGTTCTTCTAAACTGTCACTTTGCTTCCCATCTCTCCCTCGACCCTTTTTTCCACAGTCTTTGGCTGCCTCACAGTCAGTTCAGTATTAACACATTGATATACACAGGCAACGCCACTGGCCGGCGTTCACACACAAGTACCAGTGGTCACCCCTCCTTCCTCCCTCCGTCTCCCAAATAATGATCCCATTCACCCGTTTGCTGTCTGTCTTCCCTCCCTCTTGCTCTCCCCAATCTCTCCCCCATCTCTCTCACACTTTCTCTGAGGATCAGTGTGTGTAATCTGGACGAGCTAACAGGGTTACACAGCGGGGTAATGACCGCAAGGAGAACTGCATTCCTCTCCTTCACGTTTATTTGGATCACGCTGGTGTCTGGCCATCTGCCAAGCACAGCTTGCTAGCATGTTAGCTCAAACCCACCCACCCAAACACACACTCTTAATTCCTCTATCCTCTAATCACACGCACACACAAATACACCCACACACAAGGTAAATAGGTAGTGTAGACTTATAAAAGCTCCTTTAGGAGTTCAGTGATTGGTTAAAAGGTTTTTCTCTTTTTCCTTTTGGGCAGAGAGGACAGTCTGCGGAGACATGCAGAGAGGCAATTCAGTGTCAAACAGAATAAGTGACCTTGGCGAGCATCTGCTTAACATTAACACACATAGGTTCACATGCGCACGCACTCTCTCAAGCTCTCTCTCACTCACACACACACACACACACACACACACACACACACACACACACACACACACACTTCAAAAGCTGCTTCGATCAGGGCTCAGCAATTCTCCTCAAGCCCCATCTCGCTGGTTTCTACGGTAACAGCAGGCTGGGCCGAGGAATTCTGTGATGCTCCGTTCCAGTCATGCAGACGGATGAATGGACTGTCTGTTCTGTCTGCTGTCTCTCCCAGACCCAACTGTCTCTCTTGGACTAGGAATGACTAGGGGGATGTGGTGGCATAACAGTGACAGCGGGGGGAGTCTGGTGTAGTGGTTACACTCTTGCAAATTATATTTCAAGTCCACAGAGAGCAGGTTTGAGTCTCCTTTCTGGAGGCATGACGCTGTGTCCTAAGAGGACAGCGTGCTGAGGCGTGGAGCTGTGGTTACCAATTATTTCCAACAATAAAAAGCCTCTCCTCCCGCCTGTCAAAGCAAAAAGCCTCACTTCCAGCTCTTACTCTCTGGCCTGTAATGCTACATTGTGCCTCAATCTCCTAAGTCTTCATTTCTTTCCACTCAAATATGGCGTCTGGGAAGCGGCATGTACTCCTTTGCAAAGGGCTGAGTGCTTTGGTGAAGTGGAAACTAACAACAAAAGACAGAGAGGCAATTTTATTCACTGCACGTCTAATCAACTGCAATGTAACCACATGTGGCTACAGAGCTTGAATCTATATAATCTCATTGATTTGTACCAGATTTAAAACTGCCGTTGTTTCTTATTTTTACACTCTTACATTTCATGAGCTCTAAAGTTAATTTTACCTGATATACAGTGATGAAAAATCGTGACAATTGCACCTAGAAGAGAATCTGACGCTACAAAAACCACAGTAGGAAAATGGTGCTACGCCCATGCAGTAGTGGATGTGAGGTTATGGCTGCGATACCCATTTCTTCCTCTAGATGTCAGTGGTGTGCTCCCAGAGAGAGAGAGTAGGGTGGACTGACAATAAAGTGAACGGTGGCTGTCATGTCATGGCAGCTCCAATTTAAAATGTGCCTTCAAAGTGCTCAGGAAAGTGCTTTTTGAACAAGGTCCTCACTGTGGATAACTGCAGCACTGAACTCGCTCGTAAAAACCACCACAGCGTGAAAGAAGCGACATGACAGGTGAAGGTCCAACACTGGAATTATTCCCACTATCTGCCTAATGCAGGGAAATTCAGGTAAACCAAAAAGGCATGGATACATGCACACGCAGACAGATAGACAGTCACACAGACACTTACAGACAAGGCCACTCATTGAGCGATGGGCCCGGGTTTCTCTGTTTCCCAAGATTTTGTCAAATGAGGGACAGAATAAAAAAACACATCGGGACAGTAGGAATCTCAATATAGAATCAAGATTTAGACCAATTACTGTGTTTACATGGACAGGGCATGAGGTTGAAGTTCAAACCCAGAGAGAGAGAACAAACAGGAGACTGGGAGGAGCCTTCCCAGAATGCAAAGCGATGTTCCCAAAATCCTTTGCTCCAATTTGCTGCCTAGAAGATCCGGTCGGTTGAGATTTTTTTTTATTCTGTGCTTGGCATACTGCCTCAACTGAAACTGAATTTGTCTGTGTGTGTGTGGCTCTGTGAGGGGTTGATAGATAGGAATGCGTGTGTCGCGGAGGACAGAACATCCTGTCGGATGAGTAGTAACACGTGTTTCTTGCTTAAGTCCTCTGTACAGTGGCGAAATAAACAAACGTGTTCAGGACTTGCTCTCTGCTCCACTTTGTCCCAGCCACAGCCTCCCGGGTCGGTACAGTAAGTGGGAGGGATTGCAAAAAGACGGGCGCCGTCCACCAAATTTCCCAGCGCAGTTAGAGGCGAAGCGATTGAGGAGAATGGTTGTCGGAGGCACACCGGCCACTGGGTGTTTGTGTCAAGTGTGTGTCTGTTTGTGTGTGTGGTGAAGTAATCCCAACATAACAAGAGTTCACATTCTCCTTTCCACCTCACTTCCATTTCCCTCCCTGAGTCCCTTTGACAGTTACTGGCAACGTCTCACTCATTAGTGTGTTTGTGTGTAGGTTCTCTATAAGGCAAGGAGGGCAGGTCTAGATGAAGTGAGACTGAGAGACAAAGGGATAAAGTGGCGAGGAGGGGGAAAGATCATACTGCCAGTTCAGAGGCTCTTCAGTGTTCCCCTTTTCTTCCTTGTGTGTGTGTGTCCATTTTTCTAAAAGCAACAGAGGGTCAAACGCCCCCTTCTTCTCCCAAACGTGTAGGTTTCTCCCTGTACATACTGCATCTCACTCAATCTCTCCCGACTTCTCTTCCTACCTCCTGTTCTCGTTTCAATTTATCTTCAATTCCTTCCCAAACTTCAAAATCTCTTATTCTAAACCCTTAAATCTCTCTGAATCTCGTTATCAGTCTTTTTTTTTTTCCTCTTTCCCTTGATCCCTGGTTCACAGCGTGTGTTGTTCCGTAGGGGGGTGATGGGGGTGCAGCGAGGGCGGCAGCAGGGCTGGGATCGGGGACTGAGGAGTAGGAGGTGGAGAGTGGGGTGGGGACTGGTGTTGATGGTGGTGGTGGTGTTGGTGGTGGATAGGAGGGCCGTAGTGTGGGATAACAGGAGGGGTGGCCGGGAGGACGTAGGGAGTCGGGGACGGAGTCGGTGAGGATGAGTAGCCTCCAGCCATGCAAGAGTAGGCCGAGGTTCCGCCCCCAGAGGAGAGCGTAGAGGTGGGGGAGCCGGGGAGGCCGTCGGCCAGAGGCTGATTGTAGAAGAAGTACGCGCACTGGTGGATGAAGCTCTCGATGATTGTCTGGTAGGTGCGGGTGGCAGTCAGGGCGTCCATGGTGGTGAAGTCTGGTCTCATGAGTGTGGGCCAGAAACAGATGGACAGGTTCTCACTGGTCATCAGATTCAGCTTATTGTGCTGGCTCACCCTGCGAAACACAAAGAAACCAAAAGATGAAATTAATAAGTC
This sequence comes from Epinephelus fuscoguttatus, assembly GCF_011397635.1. NCBI lineage: Eukaryota > Metazoa > Chordata > Actinopteri > Perciformes > Serranidae > Epinephelus > Epinephelus fuscoguttatus. The sequence goes on from NC_064756.1 coordinate 22,934,188, forward strand.
ACAAATCATAACCTAATTTTCAAAATAACATAAAAGGGATGCTTCAAATGATCAAAACCTGATGTTGTCCTCTTAATCTCTTGATGACATAAACCATATCATTACAAAGGTCTGTGCTCCTAATGTGGCATAAATTCATGCAGCAGGGGGCTCTTATTTTCTAAAATGGTCTTATAGAAAAATCAACTCTGGTGTATACTGTGTTTTTATTGTTGATTAACCTGCCAATAATTTCCCCCCAGCTCATAGGGTGATGTCATCAAATGTCTTGTTTTGTCCAACCAGCAGTCAAAAATCCAAAGATGATAAAGCAGAGAAGAGCACAATTCATCACAACGGAGGAACTGTAATTATAAAATGTTTAGCATTTTTGCTTAAAAGTTACTCCAACAATAAATCGACAATCAAAATAGTGGCAGATTAATTTCCTGACAATCCAACCAGTCAGTTAATCCCCGCAGCACTAATAGTTTTGCATTTTAAAATAATTTGTGAGGCTAGGAGCTCAATGCTAATGCTAATCAAAGACTGATTTATACTTCCTAGTTTCATTTGAGGGAGGTTAAGTATCTCTTTTTTTTTTACATTAAGAAAAAAAAAACTGTGGAAAAACAAGCTTAATTTTGTGCAACTTTTTTTCCCTATTCCTTTTATCATCTTGTGACCCCTCAGATTTATCTTGGGACCTCTTGGGAACCACTGATCTGTACTATAAGGTGTTTTCCCTTGGTAACTGCATACCTTCAAGGGCTTTCTTTCTGTTTGCATTTGCACCGCCAACAGAAACGCTGACGTAATGTATCAAAGATTCTTGTATTTCGCTTCGATGAGTCAAAATTGTGCTGTAAGGTAAATACACTTTTAATATAGCACCTTTCTATTTTAGTCACGCATGTCACATTCACACACTACTGGTCGAGACTACCACACAAGGTGCAGCCTGCTACTTAGCTAAAACACACTCTCACACACCGGTGGCACAGCCAAGAGCAATTTGGGGTTCACTACCTTGCCCAAGGATACTTCGACATGCGGACTCGAGGAGGCCGGGGATCGAAACGCTGATCTTCCCCTCTACCTCCTGAGTCAGTTGCCTGTAGGCTGTATTTCCCCTGATACATGTATGCTCAGTATGTCTGTTTTCTTTCATTTTTTTCTTTACAAGCTGTTGTTTGTGTTTTGTGTTGTCTGTTGTTTACACAGCTAACAGGTTTTTAAAAATGGTGGTTGCCAGTACAGCATTGGCTCATGTGTTTGTCCAATCAGCATATACCTTGGTCAATCATAGTTCCTTTGTACTCTCAAATTGTGGCTAAAAAAAGGTCAATCAAAAGGGCGGTCTAAAGACCTTGATTGTTCATAGTTCTTGTGAGCAAACATAATAAAAAGGGGCGTACTTAGTTCCTCTAGCTTGGAAACGACTGTACAGTATAGTATGAAATTAGGCACAGCAGTCATCCACATACAAATAGAGGTTAAACAACCGCTGCATTAACACGTATCATGACTCAACCTGAGTAAAACAACCTCTATTCTGTTAGTGAGCTAGCTTCGGTGATGTCACCGCTAGGTCACTTGACCGGGTGACCGGCAGTGTAGTCAGCACGGCTGTCAGAGGCAGACTCTGACCCCGTCACTCACTCACTTGTTCAAGTGGCTGATGACATATTTGAAGACCTCGTAATTCTCCTTGGGGAAGCGGCGCAGAATGTCCTTCATCGTCTGGAAGCGCTGCTCCCTATCGTTGATCTCTGAATGGTGGCAGAGAGACGAGAGAGAGGTTAGAGGAGTGAGGAAAGTGGCTGAAAGAAAAGATTAGGGGAATCTGAGGAAAAGATGTCAGGGGAGTGAGAGTTAAGTTGAGGAGGGAGGGGAGGGAGTACAATGGAGAAGAGGAGAGTTTGAAGAGCATAGTGAAAGCAATTGGACTCAGCTCTCAAAAAATCTGTGCAGGACACAGTGATTTCATCCTACAACAGTGCGAGTTTCACACATCGCAGTCATGAAAACACACACATGATTCAAAGGGACTCCACACTACAGTTTTCCAAAAAAAAATAAAATAAATAAATAAATCAGCCAACAAAGACCACACACATTCCAGAGGAGAAAAATACACCCATAACAATGTCCTACAGATTGCAGCAAATCACACACAAACACACACATACACTGGGTGTGTTAAGCCTGATGGCAGCAAGGAGTGAGTCAGAAAAGCTGACGTCACCAGCTAATACAGTCCATCCTGTGTGTGTGTGTGTGTGTGTGTGTGTGTGTGTGTGTGTGTGTGTGTGTGTGCGAGCGAGGCAGAGAGCAGCAGTGGAACAGCAGATGTTCTCGTCCACATCACAAACATGATTTACAATCAGAGAATTTGAGTTTGTATTCCCACAATGAGGTCAGCGTGGATCAAAAACAGATTTGAGGCGTAATGACTTAACACAGCCCCAGTTCCTCCTGCCGTACATCCATCATCTGTAATCAAAACTTAACTTCCTACAGCTTATTTAAAGTAACGTCACCATGACAATATGCGCTAAAATCCACACGCCCAACTCTCTCTCTATCCCTCTTTTTCTCCACCTCTTAGTCTGGGTGACAGAACGACAGCTCAAATTCTGAAAATGCTGAGCACAATTTGCTATTTTCGACCGAATGAAGGCTTTCTTGTCTCTAAACTCCACCTCACTTTTCTGTTTTCACTCTCTCTTCCTCTATTGTGGCACAGACTGCAGGAGCTTTATCAGGTCTCTGTCACGGCTGAAGGGTCTCGCCGGGGCCGTTAAAAAAAAAAACCCCACACACACACAGAGCTCAGTGAGTGACAGCAGCCTCACGGCCCGGGGGTAAATCTCTCTGGCGCGATGCAAGACTAAGCTATGCCTTAAATCTCCATTCCGACAGATTACAGGACACAAAGAGAAAAAGAGAGGCCGTGGAGAGCGTAGGAGCGCCCTCGTTTATCTAACATATGACTGTTTTTTCATGACTTCATCCAGACCCCGTTATCCACATTGCTCCTGCATCCCTCCATCATGTGCAATCATCCCCACATCCTTCCTCTCCAAGCCTTAAATATTCTCTCCTCCATCCCTTTTTTCCTCCGTTCCCCATTTCCTCACCGAGTGGCAAATCCAATTCTCCCCATGGATGGATTTGGATTGCAAGAGTTTTGCTTGTTAGGTTAAAGAAAAGTTACAAAGAAGGGAAAAGGATTTAAGGCAAAATCCAATACACCTCAGGTTTTTGTGAAGGACTCTCCCCCACATCCCCGTGCCCCATGTGCCCTCACACCAGAGCCCCAGGACTTACTGAAGGCCTCCACCAGCTCTCCCTGCATGCTGTAGGGCACCAGAGGCTCAGGTAGCTCAGAGAAGAAGGCCTTCATGGCTCCGGCTACTGTGTTCATGGTGAAGTCTTTCTCCACCAGGTCCAGGTTGTGATCTGGAAAAATAATGACATGGAAAGAAGACAACTGAAGAACAAAACTCATATCACAATTTATGATGCATACAGTAAATAAGAGAGGTGGCTGCTTTGGAAATGTTGGCTCACCACTGACTGGGCTGTGAAATCACATATAGCGTGAGACAATAAAACTGTCAGAGATTGTTCTATAGTGTTTATACCACTTTTTTTTCTTAAAGGTCCACCTAGGAATTTTTACACAAGCTGTAGTAGCTCTCTGGAACAATGCCATCAGAGAGCTGTACCAAGGTTAACTCAAAGTTGAAAAGATGTCTCAAAATGCACCTGTTCTCCCTGCTGTAGACTTTTTATTTCATATTTCCTTTCCTTTTTGTGTTATGTACCTTCGAGTACAATGAAAAGCTGATTTATTATTATTAGCAGCCCGTTGTATTACTGAGCCAAAACTGCACACATTCAACAAGACAGCATGGTGGCTTGACAAATCAATGAACAGGAGTGTTTTATGGAAATAATGGACTTTTATATGAGTTTTGCATCAGTGTGATTTAGTCTGTTATTAAAGTCTGGTATTAAATTTTCTGGATCAAAAACTGACATGCCCGTCTGGTTATTGATTTTCAGGAAAATGTACTAAATCACGATGAGATATTACAATGTGAAATTACACTTGTGTGCGTACTTGGGTTTTTATCCATGTCGCTCACTTAAAATTCACTGTTGGTGGTTGTTTTGGGATTGTGCAGACAGCTTGTAGACAAGTCTGCACAAACAGGCCTGTTCAGTTCATCATTTAATCAATATGACTAAATAACAAACAGCCTCTTTGGTAATGTACCATAGGATCATTTTAGTTTACAAAGTGTTTCATTGCTGGAGAGATGGTCTTTTCATATAACTGGGCTGTCTATGTAGCAGAAAGACACAAACACTTTGTAAATTGGTGCTACATGACTAGAAAAAAACCAGAGGAAAATGGCTGTAGCATCTGCTTTTGCTCAACAGGTAGAAAACCTGCAACTACCAGAATGCATTGCACTGCATCGGCCCAATAAACACTCCTGCTGGTGGATTGCGGCCGCCTGGTAAAAACAGTCTCGAATTACAGCCAAACAGTGCACTGAAATAAGGGTGTTTTCACATCTTAACGGACTCAAAGGGGTGACTCAGCATTTTTTGCACATATGTGAACGCTCCAAGAGAACTCAGACTCCTCTAAAGCAAACCGAACTCAGACCACCGTTCGCTTCAAGTATGTGGTGCGGTTCATTTAATCTGTGTACTGTGAACGCAAAGTGCTCCAGGTTTGCTTTGCTCTTTGCCACTGTATTTAGCCCTCTAGATCACATGCTATTGCACTGGGACAATTGGAAAAAACAGACAAAACCACATCAGTCTGCAACGCTTCCAAGGATGCAGGATGAGAAGTAGTTTGGTCCACTGAAGATACAGCACATCTCCAGATGTGGAATACAAAATACATCAAACGGCAACAGTCTACAGCACAGAAATGCTGAGGTTTTCCTCCAATTTTAAGTTCATCGAAGGGCTTCATAACTGAGAGAGAGTCCTCTTTCAAATGAACTGACAATGTGAACACAAAAAGAACCAAGTTCATTTTCTGTCGAGTTCGGTTCATTTAAAAAGGACTATATGTGAAAACATTTTAGATGAGAAGTAGGCAAGACAGTTACAGAATCTTGGTTTATATTAGATCAGCACTATTTAATTTTACTATTTGATCTCAGTTTTTCAGCCTCCATTTTCACAATACAGGTAACAGTATAGCGCCTGTTTCCTGTTCACAAATTCTCATATTACAGCCAAACAGTGAACTAAAATATGTTTCTGAAAACATTTAGAATCTTGGTTCATATTTGATCAGCACTGCCTAGTTTTACCGCTTAATCTGATCTTGGTGTGAGTTTGAGGGAAGAAAAAGAGAGATCTACTTTTATACTCTTTACGTCTGTGGTGGCGGGCATATAAAAAGGCGGAAGTAAAATCTGTAGTCTGAGCCACAGCCCTAGAGCCAGTGCAAATCCGCAAAATGACACGTTTTATATAATTCCACATATTTAAGTTGCAAGAGCAGCAGGGAGATCTGGGCGCTGGTTAGATGAAGGGAAGTTTACCACACTTCATTTACACATACTCCCCACACTGTTATGATACAAGGCTGGTTGAAAATCGGCAAAGCGTCCCTTTAATTAATGCCCTGAAATAAAAGTAGAATGATCCATGGACAACTATAAAGTCGATTTGAGTAGAGAGAGACAGCTCAGACAGCCAGACAGCAAAACCACTAGAGCACCACTTTAGTGTGTGTGTGTGTGTGTGTGTGTGTGTGTGTGCGTGTGAAAGAGAGAGAAAGAGAGAGAGACTTAATTAAAAAAAAAGCCATTTTCTGATAACTTTTTTTACTTTACAGAGGTGGTATGTGTAGAGAGAAGAGAGGCAAGAAATAAGTTAATACAGATACGGTTAGTGAGTTGTTGAACAGTCTGAGGAGAGCTCCCATTTTGAGAGTTTCCAAAGTGTGGTGCTTCTGATGCTGCTTTCTGCTGTAATGAGTTCTCTGAATCTTCAGGGGCCTGATGAAGTGCCATCTTCAGTATGGCTATGAGACACCTACGCCATAGTTCCACCTGTAATTGTCTTGTCCCATTGGCCGGAGGCTCAGAATGATTCAACGTGGGGCTTCAACTCTGATTACCAGAGTTGGATTTAACCTCAACCAGGCGTAGACGCAAGCGTACACACACTCATACACAGGCCATCTCGCTCTGCTATCTATCTTGGCAGCGACATGCTTCATTAACCAAACCAATCTGGAGGTAATTAACTGCCCACAGCAGACAGACACACACATGGAGAGACACACATTGAGAGCACTTGTACATGCACATGTGTGAACATGCGAATGCACGCAGGAGCAGGTAGAAGATTGAGGAGGCAGCTCTACAGTCTAAAAGGAAGCAAAGGCCAATTCCCTCTCTAAAATTAATGCTCCCTGGTTAATTAAGGGGATCCAGACTTGTTGTAGATAGAAGCAGACGTGCACACACACATCTCTGTGGCCTTTTCTTCACACCTAGCCTGTAAGTGTACAGCTGAAGCAATAATAAGCACGTGCACACTTGTACGTGTGAGTGGTGCAAGCAGAGAGTCACATACCTTTGTCAAATTCCCGCTGCATGCTCTCCATCTCGGCCTTGTTCCCGCTGACCCTGTAGATGCCCTCTGTGCTCAACCCTGATGAAGAGAGAGAGAGAAGCACGTTCTTAGCTTTTCTTTTCGTGTTTAATTTGCAACAAGTATCAACTATTTATAGCAGCTAGTCAATCACCTCCAAGAACTCTTTGATACATCACGATGCGGAGAGAATAGATGCACTCTGAAAGGCTGAAAAAGTGGAGCTACTGCAGGCTGCTCTAATGGCTTCTCCCTGTGTCCCCTTCCATCTAGACACACTATTAGCACTATTTATTAAACCCATAAAGCACTCCTACTGGCCTGCTAAGAGCCCAATGGAGCACTGTGACAATTTGAGGCTACCTTAGAAGCCACACACTTAAAAATGGCTTGACTTGTACTGTGCCCTTCCTCTCACGCCTAACTTAATTTTTAGGATATTTGTTGAGGATTTGTTGCCTTTCTTCAGACACTGAACAGTCAGATTGCATCTCTGTTTACTGAGGTTTTGTGGCACGTTTTTTAGCTCTTCTAATATCTATTTTCTTTTTCATGTCTATTAAGAGGTGCAAAATACATCCTATGACCAATAAAGCAAAGGAAACTGTCTTAAAATTTAACACCTGAAACATCAGTTGTTTTATCGAACACACACATAATGAGACCGCTGGCACTTTGGGAGGCTTTTAGACAATTTTGGTCAGTCTAATAGTTCAGACGACATAAACGCTTTCATGGCAGCAATAAAGAACACTGCAGCAAATTAAAAGATGCATGTAAAGGTGACTTAACAAGAGCTCCCCATTTATCACTATAAAAAATACAAGACAAAAGAGCAGGAGAGTAACAGTCTGCTATTTTTCATCCACTTCTGCCTTCCTGTTTCCCTCGCCTCCTGCTTCAATATGCATTTTTCCAGACTTTAAATGGCTCGCAGCAGGTGCAGTCGAGTGCGATATGATTGAAGCAGCCAATTAAAGACTTATTAAGCAGGCCTGTTGGATTTTATTATCTGTTTACAGTAATAATCCACCCTATTATAATCTAATAATCTAATACAGTTGGCAGTTTCAAAGTTTTAACATCTAACAAAAATCACCTACATTGATTTTTCATAACCCCAGGAGTCACTGATCTTTTTGTTGAGCTGACAACCACTGACTAACCAAGCTCATATTTCCTCATATGCTGTATAATTTTCATTTTACAGGGAATAAAAGCACAATAGCAATTTTAAAACTGTTCGCCCTTTAAAATATTTCAAGATCAGCAGCTGAAAACACTTGTGCAAAACATGTCCTACACAGGCCAGGGTCAGATCTTGTTTAGCATATCGTTTCACATATTAGTCTTTCTGAATAATCCCTGAATTAAACTGGGGTGACGCAAAATATATTTTTAATTTACAAATGGTAAAAAAAACGGTCACAAAAAACTAGGGCTGCCCCCTGATAGTTGACTGCGGCTGTGGTTATTCCACAGGCTAGTTAATAACATGTTGGGCAGGAACTCCAAAGTGTGGGATCATTGTGAGAAGGTGAAGGATGAACCCAAGGTGATATGTAAACTCATCTTTATTGGTCGACTACAAACATGACGTATCATCTGAAACATGTAAGTAGCTACATGCCCATTAGCCACTTAGCACAATCATTACTGCTTTGCAGACAGCATCATTAACAGGCGGCTTGCTCAGTGTGTGACGTGCACTTGTAGATAAAATATAGGCCTATATTAATGAAGGTTCATTAGTACGGTTTTGTATTTCTCTGTAATGTAGCACAGTGTTAACAATGTTACTGATACTATTCTTTCTCAGAGCTTGAACTCAAACCATTGTGTTGCTCCACCCAAAATATATAATTTAATAATTAAAATAATATCATAAACATGCGGGCAACTAGTCGACTAAAGGCCCTCAATGAAGACTATTGGTCGACTAGAAATATTCTTAGTCGGGTGCAGCCCCTTTTTGGAGCTGGACTATTAATTTGGAGCCCTGTTGCGATATATATATACAGTTTGGTAATTAAACGCAGCCTACTCTGAGCACAGACGGAGCAGCAGAACACCAGGCGCAAAGAAAGTGAAACTTAACTGTTCATTAACTCATTTAAGATTGAACTGTTTACACCTTAAAACAACAGTGCTCTTATTTTGGTGTTGTCCATCACTTCTCCAAACCACTAGTACTAAAAACCAGCTGTGTTACTGTGGAAACCGAGCACCCAGTGGTCCTGCACTGGCTCACAAACTTGCTTTCACTTGCCTCTGCAGCAGCAGATTCCAGGTTACAAAACAACAGTACTGTAGAGTAACAGAATCCTTAACATTAAACGTAATGTTACATGAATTAAACTGAAAAACGTGTGTTGTAGCACTATGGAGAAATATCTGGCTGAGTCCTTCCTGAGTCATGTTTAGCCTTGGAGGATGAGTAACTATAACCTCAAATGGCAGAAAGAAAAGGTACTTAGATAGCTGCTGTGAGTGAGCGCTAACTTCATCTTCCTTCATTAATATTTTTTTCCAATTTATATAAGATAAGTCTCCACCTCCCACCCTTTAAATTCTCACTTCGTTCCCACTTTTGTGGAGATTCGGGGAGACAAAGAGCAATCCAGAGGGAGTGAGGGAGATAGGGAGTGGCAGAACAGAGAGGGTGAGATAGAGAGAGGCAGGGAGGAAATGAGAGAGCTTTCAGTCAAGGCATATACAGCATCGATCTCCTCCTTCTACCAATCAATTATCCACAAAAGCTTTTCTAGCCAGACACTAGGAAAACAGGGATGGGAGGAGAGATAGGGAGAGGGGAGCAGTGTAGCAGCGGTGGGGAGAGGGTGTGAGAGATAGGGGCAAAACAGGACAAGTATGAGAGAGATAGTGGGGAGGGGGAGTGTGAGGATGCACGGGAGTGAGGGTCAGGACTGATGAAACAGAGAATGAGAAAAAATAAAGGGATTAAGATAAGGAGAGGATATATAGAGGGATAGGAAATGCTTTTGAAACAACAAAACACATCAAAGATGGAGGTTGCAGGAATAGAAGAGGAGCCCAAAAGCATCGGGAGGGGAGAAGAGTCAGAGGATGAAGAAGGCGAATAGAAGGGTTTAACAGTGATAGCCTGGAAAGGTGGGCTCTCACAAACAGACAACAGCATCCTCTTCCTCTGGGGTCAAACAAAGCGCCAGCGCTTCCTGGGGTCAATGTAAATATAAGCACTTCCTGTGGCAAACAAGTTTTTTTTGCATCCGCTAACAATGTCTTTTTTAGTCCTGTTAGAAAATGCAACTTCCATTCGTTTGAGCTATTATCAAACTATACTATTACATTATTAGCTTCAGGGTCTATGTCCTCATCTATGGTGACTTCATAGCTTCCAACACACCTTAACCTGCAGTCACACAAAGTCTCAGATCAATGTACCCACAGTTAGCGACCATTCTCCTGCACCATGCTACCTACTGACAACACCCCAGCTGATCCCATATCAGCCTAGACCCCTGCAGCTGACTTCATAGTCCACCATGAAAACAGGCGGTGCCCTTTACGTCGCTATGGAGGCTCCTACGGCCAGCAGATATGCCCGCACACGCTAACACACATTCATCACCCCGGCACCCGTGAGCGGAACACACCGCGGCTACCAACGCCGAGAGAAAGCCAGAGCCGAGGAGAGATAACGGCAGTCACAATGGATTGATTTTATATAGCTGCTTTTCTACAAGCTCTGAATGCACGAAAATAACACAAAATGCCACATCTACTCCTATTATTCTCAAGGACAAAGGGAGTGAAGCTGGGAAGCACAATTAAGAGAAGCAACAAAGAAATAAGATGTTTGAAAAGAAATATAAAAACAGAAAAACAAGTTTTTCTCTAGTGCCTTTGTGTATTGCCAAAATATGCCTCTGAAAATGTATAAAGACTAAGAAAAAGTTTTCTAGTTAATGAACAATTCGGCTTTGTCTATGGGTAAAAAAATATGTTTTTACTACATACACCAAAGTCGTCATTCAGAGTATGAACACAGGCCTGTAAGAGGATTATCAATGACATTTAAACAGATAAGAATAAAGGCAGAAAACACTGGGTTTGGCTTGGGAGTATTTTTGCTTCAAGAAGGAGGAAAGGGGAAGGATGTAGGTTAAAGCTGCAGGTCCAGGGTCAGCGTCACTACTTCACTCATCATGAGCTCACACTATAGAGACAAACATAGTGTCAGCACTGTATGGTAATTTCCCATGAGTGCCATTATAGTCACAGATTGCAGACGCAGATACAGGATAAGTAAAGTCTGACTTACAGCAACTACAATCGAAACTAAATGGCACATTGTAACTCATTTCCCCTCACAGTCGCAGTAATTCTCTGTGTGGGTGTGCCATTCTGTACTGCATGCGTTAGTATGTAAACAAGTGTTTCATCGCGCACACTCTTATTGGCTGTGACTGTGAGATGTGTGAAGCTACACTCCTCACACATGCATACACATATAAATAACACAGACGCAAGCTAAACACACGCAGAAAAGAGCTGAGCCCAAACATTCTTCCAATTTCCTACCTTGTGATATTGATCGGACGGAGGGAGCTATGGGGCAGAACATTACCTGGCAACCCCCGTGGTGAAAACACACCCGCCACACACACACATACACAAAGCGTGCTGACAAGAGGAAGGAGAGAACGCAATGAAGGAGGGGCAGGAGGAGATGGAGGGGATAGCAGGGGGAGAAAAAATGCAGGGAATTGAGAGAGGTGACGATAGGACAGGGGAAGAAATAGAAATATGGGTTAGGAAGAAGATGAAAGAAATCAAATGTGACAAGTGAAGGTACTCGAGGAGACAGAGAGAGAGAGGAGGATGACTGGATCGGGAGGAGGAAGTAGAGAAACAAGGGCACAGGAGGAGAGGAGGAAACGGAGGATTAGGCGAGATACTAAAGTGAGTGAGTGGGGGTAGAAGGTGGAAAACATTCTCATGAGTCAGTCGATGTATACATAAACGCATATTCAACCACTTTTTTTCCGCCTTCATCCAGAACTAAGTGCCGTGACTGCTCCAGTTAACACCTGAACAGGGGGAGGTGAAATCTAGCATGATGCCTTGTTATCTAGAGCTCTGCCCCTATACTCCTACACAGAGAAAGGCGGTGGATGTTTTGTGAGGCCGCAGTAATCCACAAATACAGAGTCTTTAATCAGGACAGAGATTACAGTGGAATGCACTGGCATGTCAGGAAACAACAGCAGTGTTTTGACAAACACATGCAACTCATTTTACGGGAGGTAATGAAATGAGTGCACACTTTTATTGAACATTACTTAAATGTACTTAAGTAACTTAAATTGGAGGGTGGATAGCAACTATGGGGGAGTTTACATCACACAGTTTAGAACATTATTTTACATAATCCCAGTATTTTCAGCCCCAACATGTTTTGCAACCAGTTTAAATGAATTTATTAATAAATGAATACATAATTTAGTATTACTCTGCCACAGAGTTATTCCTGGCAGCATGGAGAGAGCGCTTTGAAACATCATTTGGACCTTTATGTCAAAAAATAAAACTCTAACACTTCATTTTACAGGTCCGTAATGTCTTGATACTTCTGTGGGAAGTTTCCTGTTAAGAAATACAGTATATAATCTGATACTAGGTATAGGAAGCATAGCCTCTTTTTCTGAGACAGGTCTTTTTATTAGCTAGATATTAGTTGGTTGTGTTCAAATTTTCAGAGGGATTTCAGAGCGTGTATGGAGAAACTTATCTATCACAGTTGTCAGACAGGATTGCGTCGAATTCTTCAAGGTTTTTGGGGGCCTGCTTGTGAATCTTGAGAAAGTAATTTCACTTTCAAAACTTCAACAGTTAGTGTCCTCAGTTCCCAAACACTTGCTGGGTGTTGTTAAAAGAAAGGCGATGTAGCACGGTGGTAAACATGCCCCTGTCCCTGACCCCTGTAGATATGCTGCAGGCTTTAAATTCAGCATGAGTGTATATTGTGTACTGTATTCAATTGAACAAAGGTCAGAAAGGATTGCATTCTGTCTATTTATTTCTTACACAGTGTTCAGGGTTGTATTAAAAAATGTTGAGGTGTTTGGTGGTAGAAAGGTGGCAGACTGACTCTTGACTTCAGTATCTAAAATCCTGGTTACAGCCCAGCTAAGAGACGTGTACAAATATCTATACATATGCATCGACCCTGAACTAAGTCGCCTCTGGTTTAGTAGTAACAGCTGGTGGCAGACTGAGAGACAAGCTGGCAGTCCTGGGGCAATGGGGCACCAGAAGAGCCTGGCAGGGGGTTTGGCATCTGGGCAAAAGGGTAGCAAGGTTAGGAGAGGCTATCCAACCACATCTGTGCTCCCAGTGCTTCCAGGGAGGAGACAGGAGGAGGTACGGGTGTGTGTGTGTGTGTGTGTGTGTGTGTGTATGACTGGTGGCAACAGTTTGAAAACCTGTTTCTCTAATCTACGCAACAAATTCAAGGTTAATCGAAGCAGATGAAAGTATTTTAGTTAAAACACATGGAGCCATTCTGACATTATGCTCCGTGACAAACCTAGTCGCTGCTTAAAATCCCCCTTGGCTTTTCGTATCAGCATCATTGGCCTGAATGAGGCTCTGATGACTCATTTTTAAGTTAACACTATGACCGTAACCACTGGAAACAGAAGCCAGCATGATCTGCTTGGTCTTTTTACTTGAGCCAGTTCAGGAGTTGCCACACAAACCCTTGTTAACGATATTTCTATAATAATCACACACAAACAATGAACCTGCTTCACCTGTGAGTCTTATCACGCCTCATTTTTGCTTTTTTTTTATGACACAACTGTTTCGGCTATCAAAAAAAGTAAGTTAACACCCCAACCTGGTTCACATCCCTGGAGGTGCATACCTTTAAAGCCTACAGCTCAACAAAGCTGTACCATTTATCAAACCTGAACAAAGAGTAAGGGAGACACAAAGGAAAGCACGGACACACATGCACATAGACACAAAGGCTGTGTGTGATTTGAGGACGACCGCAGAATCACACACTTAGCAATGAAGACCACAGTACAAAACAATTCCACCGGGCAGGAGGATTAAGATAAGGGAAAAAAATATAGGGGAATAAAAAAAGGCAGCTCAAAGGAGACAGGCATAGTGTACGCAGAGGCAGATGGATCCTTTGAAATAATTAAAAAAAAAAAAGGTAATATCTAAATGACTGAAAATAACAGCCTATTTTGCGTCCGACTTGATGCCATTAAGCGTCTGTGCTCCTTATTATGTAAAGTAAAACAGATTCTTACCTGTTGTTTCAATGAAACGAATGCACTTCTCGATGAAGATGGGGATCGGCCGCTCAGGAGTGACGACGGTGGACAGTGGCATACCAAAGTAGTTGCTCTCGATGGGCTTCGAGATGGAATGCCTGGGTTTGGGTCGTGGTTTCTGGAAGTATTTTGCAAAGAAAGAGCAGATTACTCCGAGGATTCCGAGACGAAATTCAACATTATTTGAGGCTGACTGGCATGGACACTGCTGGCACAGGCACACATTTCCAAAATGACACAGAGCCTTGGGGCATTGTTCTAGAAATGACTTGATTTAAATGGAAAAGACCGTGACATTATTTTAAAGTGACTGTTTTTATGTTTGTACCTAGCTGAGCAAGAAGACACGCACACACACACCCATCCTGCACATTCCTTCAAACCTTAACCTGATAAGTCATCAAACATTCCTGCCTGTTTTGTGCATAAATGAGATATACATCAGCTCGTCACTCTGATCCCTTCATCCTTGCCCTCCTTCCTTCAGCATTCTCTGCTTCCCTTTCTCTCTCTCTCTACTGCACTGCAGCTCTCACATAATCAAACTCTCTTATTCATTGTTTAATTACTTTCTAACTCCTGTTATTCTCCTGTTAAGAGACCTCTAATGCACTCCTGCAACATTTGTTGCCTGCCTCCGTATGGCTGTGGCATCAGCAGTAATTGTACTGTGCTTTAATGGTGTTCAGTGGGAATGTTTTGAAGGCCCCTAAGGCCTGGATCTCTAGTAAGTCTGTCAGCCCCCTGAGGCTCTGCTCTGGCAGGCTGGGTGGTGAGGCAGGGATGCATGGTTGGCTGGGCACACAGACTGTGGGAGCAATGCAGGCCTGACAGACAGACACAGGAAAGGAGCAGAGGAGTGCTCATTAGAGAGAAGGAGCCCGGCGTGCCCTCTGCTCCAGACACTGGCCTCACCGCACTCCACCAAACATTTTCGATAGCATGTATATACACACTAACTCACGGCGGTACTCAAGGAAACAAGCGGGGAAACACTAATTAAGACGGAGCAGATCAACACAAGCTCACCTGGACGTTTCTCTGCACTGCATGTTTGAGCAGTTAAGTGAATTTATTCTGTTGTAAATCTATGTTATCTTTCAGCTGGCTTTCATTACCACCTCAAAGAGCCTGACCGACACATGAGCAGGCACATATCATGGGCTAATATGTGGTTATTACAGACACATTAATATCAGCGAGTGTGTTGGGAGACACCTAAGCGAGATGGAAAGGTAAACTGCAGCTATACATGCTTTGTTGGTGGCTTTCTTATGGACATTTTATCTTTAATTTTTCTCATCTTGCTTTCTATTAAAATTAAAAATGGCTTTTATTTCAGAGGTCTAGTGTGTAGGATTTAGTGGCACCTAGCTGTGAGGTTGCATGACTGAAACTTCTCCTGTGTGCCGCATGTGTACACGAATGACCCTATCTAGAGCCAGTGTTTGGTTTGTCCATTCTGGGCTAATGTAGAAACAACATGGCTGACACTGTGGTAGAGGACCCGCTCTGTATGTAGATATAAATGGCTCATTCTAAGGCAACAAAAACATGAGACTTCTTTTCAGGTGATTATAAACTACTGAAAACATAGTAATGAATATTATATTCCATTTCTGCCAATAGATGCCCCATAATCCTGCACACTGGACCTTTAATGATGTTAACCATTTAAAAATTACCGTTGTTAACCTGCCTTTTTCACAAGAATGTTTGTGTAAAAGAAGAATACTGGTCAATATATTGTTATATTCTTCTCAAGTATCGATATCAATACTGGCCTCACAGATCAAGTATCATCCAGGCTCTTTCTGGGGTGTTTTCCTATGATAAACTGCATAAAAAGGGCACTGTCGCTACTTCACCAGTCAACTGGGTGCTTAAGTGTCGGGAAAACAAAATGTCAAAGATAACTCGATAACACCAACTGGCTCACTAGAAGAGTCTGCACTTCATTCAGCGAGGCCCCCGAGATGCCGATGGAGGCTCTGTGTTGAAACACATCTAGGTTCAATAACTGTAGACTTTCCCAGCAAATCGGTAACTGCTGCCCAGCTATCTTTCTATTATGAGCCCCGCATGAGCTGAATCCTGACTGGAATTCCTTCACTTATCATTCGCTGCTAACTCCCCCGCCGCCCTGCCCGATCCTCCTGTGATGCTCGACGTACAAAACGTACATGTGAAGTGCGTACTCACACATGCACAAAACACCCACATGGGGGTTTAGTTGAATTAAAGTGGTAATAATGTGACGCTACAAGACAACAGCCTCCGTGGTGGTGGAGAGCTAGACTGCCAGCTTGGTTTTAAGCTCCAAGTAGCAGCTCATAA
Source organism: Epinephelus fuscoguttatus (assembly GCF_011397635.1). NCBI lineage: Eukaryota > Metazoa > Chordata > Actinopteri > Perciformes > Serranidae > Epinephelus > Epinephelus fuscoguttatus. Next base: position 22,950,486 of record NC_064756.1, read on the forward strand.
TTTATTTGTGTCCTATCACACTGACTGTGTTGTATATCTATGCCCTATCTCACTTTAGCAGACTGTCTCTATACTCCCCCCCCCCCGCCTTCTCTCTTCCACCCACTTTTCTCTCTCACTGTCTTCTCCCCCTGCAGTTTTGCCTTCTGGCCACTCCTTTTAGTTGCTGACTGAGACAGGATATGTTGCCAGCGCTGAGAAGACAAAACAGACCTCTACCACAAAAGACAAACAAAACACATCCTTAATAATAACATACAGACACCATGGTGAACGTTTACATACACAGCGCGCTGTAGGATGCTGAAACACAAAGCCGCAATACAAAAAAAAAAAAAATACCAGTTCTATCACAACTCTTATTTTTTCTCCGGCTACATCTCATTTTCTTTCTGTGGTTGTGTTTTCTCCATCTCTTTTGATTGTCTCCTTCCCTCTTATTTCTCATACGGAGGACACTAGACTGGAACTAGGTGACTGAGGAATTTGAAGCATTCCTCTTGCTGGCTGAGGAGGTTTGAAAAAAGCTGCAGGGGAGAGAGAGAGAGGAAATGTTTCCGGCCTCTCACTGAGGGAGGGCAGGCGGGACAGACACACAGTTGGTCATTGCCTGAGGTAAAGGGGCTTTTAAAACAGGCTCAGAGTCTAGTTTTAATTATTTGTTCCTACTCGTCATGACTCAAGACTGGTAGACAGTACCCTAAGGCTGTGACTAGGAAAGTGTTTACACTGCATAAACCCACATCTTCACCCTAAAAAGTCTGACTGGTTGTCAACCCTGAAAAGCCACTAACAGGAGCGTCTGGTCCCGCACCAAGTCACTGCTGCAGCACGCCTCCATGAGATGACCACATAACTCAATAACATGCCAGTTACCCTGAGGGGGTATCAGGCTGCAGCAGATTGAAAATGGACTCTTATCTTTCAGACAGCTGCTTAGAAAACAGGTGATGGAACTTGAGCACATTGTTACAACCACAATTAAGCAATAATGGCCTTAATGCGGATATCCAGATCCCAGACCTGCTGTAGGGCACAAATCAGAGGCACTAATTAGAGCAACGGTGACGACACCTATCTAAGTTCTGCTGGCTTCAATTTTCTTGGGGGTTTGTTTTGAAACTCGGCTAATAATGTGTCATGTGATACATTATTGATCCCTCACTGCCCTTAAAGGACTGGGTCAGAGCACAGGGTCAGGTGGAAGTCAGAGCTACTGGAGCTTACTTGCTAACATGGGACCTAAACTGTGCTTTCCAATTCATTGGCAATCTGTCCTTGCACATTTTTTCAGAAGGACAAATGACACTGAGTACACTTTGTGCTAAGTTGGTTAGTGCCTGAAGGAAAGAACGTGGTAAAGGCAGTTAGAGTTATGTGAGAGGACAGCCTTCACGCAGGTACTTGGACATCACAGCTGAGTGTGTGAAAACATTAATCATCCCCCTCCTGTTCCACCCTTCTGACAGCCCTGGTAATTATCACAGTCGCTCAACATACACAGCTGTAACTCCTGTTCAGCTGACACTTCTGTACCACGCCATGTGTGTGAATTAACAGCATACCTGAATGATAAGACTAACAGGGTAAGGTCAAAACTATCGTCACAACACGTGTGAGAGACAAGCATGGCAACGAACAGGAGAGGGGCAGACAGAGGCTAAGAGGATAAAAAGATATGAGGAGAACATAATGGAGGGAGAGAGAAAGACTGTGACAGGAATGTGAGAGGCAGAAAGTATGAATCAGCAAGAAGAGAAGACAAACACTGTGAATATGAGAGAATGAAAGGAAGGAAGCAAAGAAAGCCAAGCTGACAGGGAAAGATTTGGAGTCTTAGGAACAAGCTGACCAGTCTTGGCACACGCTACACTGCAGCACCACAACAGTCAACAGTAAACAACGCTGTCTTAACGAGATGATGCTGATGTCAATCACTGGATCACTAACGGCAAAGGCACCGCACCCGCTGGCAACCAAGTTGTAAACATTGCTTAGCCATACTACAAGCAAGGCAGAAAGCAAGGTGACTGCATAATCAGGTTTTGTAAATGATAATTAAGGAGTGACGGGCTCCTGTGCAGAAATTTTCTCACCTTTTTTTCTCTTGTTAATACTATTGTTTCCTGAGCAGCAGGGGTGTTACACTTAATTTTCTCAGATATAACATTAGCTTTAATTTCTCTTCATGTACCACTAGAGTGAGAATTGTGAGATGGATGTTGATGCTTTTAAAATCTTGCTATAAAAAATGTCAAACATCATTATGCCGGCTTTTATATAATGGGAGGCCTGATGCAGCCAAGCAGACATACACATGAGCACAGACAGATAAAATAGCACAGTGTATACTGTGGCTCTGTCCCTATTCATTAAGGCTTTCTGCTTTCTGGTATAGAAGTTCAGTGACTGGAGTTTGTCTCTTTTTCCTCTGATTATCTGGCTAGTTTATGGAGCTCTCACAAAGCGGTCAGGAAAAAAAAAATAGCAGACATGTTTTTCGAGGAACTCCTACAGTGTGGCATGTTTGCTAAACTGCAGAGAGCAGAGAGATTATACTGAACTCATTAGTGATTCCACAACTTAAACGATTACGCAGTTATACACAAAAGCAAAGGTGTTCAATCTAAGCCATAAACAAATGCCTGTCCCTAACAAACATCTGTCCATAAACAAATAAATGTGCTTATATACTTCAGACAAAGCTTTATGACTGCACAACGTCCTGAGTCACCCATTACTTACAATTTACAGTAAGTGTTTTGCTCAAAAATTAAATTTCCACTCATTAAACAAGTGGCACTTCCCTTGTCAAAATACTTACAAGGGCACGACACTTTTTAGTTAGGAGGTTATTTTAAGCCTTGGTTAAGAAAACTCTCAATATTTCAAGATGACTGAAGTGATTAATTTGGGCAGTGTTCCAAAATAAATATGCATCATTTTAGAATAACACTGCTGTGTTTGTGAATAGCTGAATCAACTAATTAAAAGTAAGTGTTTTTAATTTAAATAAAACTTAATTTAAGATTTAACCCTTCTTTAGTCTTTTCACAGAGTGCAGACATATTTGAATATTTAACCCATACATCACTCATATCTCACAAAAACAGAGGATGCAACAGCACTAACCTTTGCATTTCTGCGCAGGCTCTTCAGAATATTTCTCCTTTTGGGGTCTTCACTCTCTTCGATGGAGTTGTCTTTCTGGGCTCCTCCGTCATCCTGGCTAGCCTTGGGTGGACCGCCCATCTCATCATCACTGCCTATTGAGAAGCTCGTCCTGAAACTGCTGAACTTGCCAAGCCGTTTGGATCGGTCTCTGTAAAGCTTGGGCTTTACCCCGATGGCGGACAACTTTCTCCTGCGCTCCAGTGAGCTGCTATCAGCCTCACTGTCTGAGCCATTCCCCCCGGCACTCCCGTTGGAGTGACCCTTGTTGGCGTTGCGGATGGTGATAATCTTGCCCTGTGTGCTGTCATGAGGGACTGAGTAGATATTCTCCTCCTCTGTAGGTCGAGGTTTGCTCACAGCATCCATGGGCTCTGCGTAGTCTGAGGGGTCATAGCCACCATCGCTACCTGGAGCCCAGGTGACAGCTTGGGGCAAGGAGCGGCGGTTGGTGCCACCCTGCTGGTCCATGTAGGGGCCGAGGTTAACCTTACGGACAGGCTTGGGCTTCACTTGTGGAGGAACCTTATTGTTCAGCTTGCTCTCAAAGGTGCTAAGCTCAGAAATGACAGAAAAGGTATCACTTGAATCCAGATCTGGCAGCTTGAAGGTTCCCAGGTGGGAACTGAGACTGCCATCCTCCCTCAAGGTAGGGTAAGGTGGTGATGGTTCAATATCATCCTCTGAGTCCATGAGAATGTTAACTGGACTAGGAGAGCCACAGCGAGGGCTGATGCTCTCATTGGTACATGCCTCTGCCACATTGTCATACATGTGTGTAGCCTCAACAATTGTGCGCTTCTCTACCGCCTCCTTGAAGAAGGACTGGAAAAGGTCTATCTTATGAAGGCCCCCCACTACCCCACCATGTCCACATATTACTGTGTTAAACCTGGCCTCTATTTCATGGGCCAGTTCCTCTCCCTGACTGACCTGCTCCTTAGCTGACTCTGAGTCCGACAGCTCCATCTGGCTCTCCCCTACTGCTAGCAACTGGACTGGGATGATATCTTGGACCTCACACAGAAAAGCACATAATGTCTCCATAGAGGCCTTGCGGCGAGCAGAGTAAACTGCAATGTAGCCATGGACGAGCTTGGTCTTGCGAAGCGAGAATGAGGAATGAAAGGAGAGCAGTGACAGCTCAATATTCTGCCTCTGACCTCCTATACTGAGATCCAGCAAAACGGAGGTGCCACTGCTGAGGCTGGAGGCAGGACGACAATGCTGGGGTAACAGGAAGGGAGCAAGGAGCTGGTCTATGTCGTATGTGTCACCACACATCAGGCACATGACTATCCTCAGGTCTGCCTCTAGCATCGGCTGGGACTGAGAGTCTCTGAAAGCAGAGGATGGAGGGGGTAAAGGAGGGGAGCTGCTTCCCACACTCCTCCTTGATTCTAAGAGGCCCTTGAGCATCTGGTTGATCTGCCTCTCATTGACGTTGCGACCGTATCCCATGCCTGGAGAGGCAGGGTCTAGGTAGGCACACTGCAACTTTCCAGCCACCTGCTGCCCTTGTTGGATAAGAGTCTGAGCTGTCTCCCCTCCAATGTCTCCAATGGACCCCACCCCCCGCTTGGTGACCAGAAGGAGGGACAGCGGGAGTTGGGCTAAGCTGTTTTCCCTTTCCCTTCTGCTTATAGTTGATTCCCTAAGCTTCTCTAAACTCTCAACAACATAAGAGAGGGATTCCTTTGAGTTGTACAAACACAGGCAACCATGGGGTGTAAAGGTTGGCGTGTGGAATGAATTGACTGGCAGACGTACATTGCCCTCTATTGGACGAAGGGCTAACTCATACATCTTGCCATCTAACACGTACCGGTCGTCACTGGTGCACAAGGCCCTTATCTCATTTGCCATTTCTCTGGCTAGCCCATCTTTCCCTAAGATGACAAGATTTATCCTTTCAGCCCTCCCCAAATCCAGTCTTGAACTATCTGATGATGGGTAGCGGGTAGGGAATCTAGAGGCCAGGATCTGCTCTATCTTACTGTCCACACAGTGGGGGCTGTTGGGACAGGTGTCCTTTGTAGGATGGTACACAAAGTGGATATGTTTCAACACCAGAGCATCCCTTTCTGCCTGCAGCTTCTGTAGGGCTTTAAACCTTTGTTCCTCTCCCAACACCTCCTGAATGGCTCCCATTTTCTCTTTACTCGGCTTTGCATCCACTTCCAGCTCGTAAAAGAGCTCAGAGTATTCAAGAAGCAGCTCCTGAAAGTCCTCTTTGGCTCGGTCAATGATTTCCTTCTGGTGTTTGTTGTAGATATCCAGATATTCAGCCTCATCCAGCCACTGGTAGAAGTCTTCATTCATGATGAAGCTTCGGGCCTCCTCCCACGGTTTCCCTGGTGTGATGAAAGGAGAGACACTTAGCTTCTCCTTGAACTCCCATCTCATCTCAGCCCGTTTGCGCTCATTCCTTAGCTGCTCCAGGTGGGTCTCATAGATAGATTCAGCTGCGGGGGTCTCCAGGAGGTCTTGGGGAATTCGATCATCCTCCATGTTATCAATGTGTGGTGTGGTCTCCCAAGGGGTGTCATCTAGCACTACAAACCACTGGGAGAAATCTCTCTTTGTCTCCAGGACTTTCTGAACCCCAGACCAGCTCAGGTGGTCTATCTCATCCAACTCTGGTAACAATACTGACAAGGCCTGTGGTAGAGTACTTAGATAGACCTTCCTACGTTTCTCTATATGCTCTTGTTTAAGTCTATGCACATGCTGCTGGAAGAGCTTCTTGGCTTTAGCTGTCCCCTCAAGGAAAACATAGTCCTTGTACTCAGGGGCAGACTGCATGCGGCGACTGACAGTGGGCCATGTCTCATTGTGATTCTTCACAATTCGGTTGACCAGCCACTCATAGCGGTCTTTGGCTGAGGCAATCTGTTGACTCTGCTGTTTCAGTGCCTCAAAGTAAGGGATGATCTTGGGTTTTCCCCTACTCTTGTCTATTAGCTGAACCAGTGTAAGAAAGGCTAGATCAACGTTGACATTAGAGCGTGCTGATGTTTCTACCACCTGTAGGTTCTTCTTGGCTAGGGCAAAAGTGTGCGAGTCTTTAATATAGCGCTCAACTCCTTCATCACATTTGGTGAGAACCAGTACCACAGGTTTCTTCGTTTTGGCTAGCTGGTTGTACAGGTTGGTAACAAACTTCATCTGGTCCTCAAAGCTCCGGTTCATACCCCTGCTAACATCCACACAGAGTAAGAAGCCATCCACCACAAGCTTGCCTTCAGGCATCTGCTTCTGCTCAAAGTCCTGCTCCAGTCCCAGCTGGTCTGTGCAAAAGTACATCAGTTTCTCAGCCGAAGCCAGCTTGGTGGAAGCCGCTCTCTTAATGTACGGCTGGAGCGCCGTGCTTCTGTGTGGCTGGAATGTCTGATCATCAATGAACTCCGTTTGCTCCACCACATTCATACGGCATTCAGGCCCCTCCTCCAGCGTTCGCCCGGCCTCTCCCCAGAACAGGAAGTGATCATTGTTCACCACACGGCCTCCAAAGTCACTGGTGCTGAGAACGGAGGTGTGGTCTAGATGGAAGTCATCTGCACTTGGCCGGACAAAGCGGTTACACAGGCAAGACTTGCCCACACCACACTGGCCTTTCTCCTTCTCCGTGCCGGACAGCCCAACCACGACCAGGTTGTAGGTGGGTGCCCGGACATCTTGCTTTTTGGCCATCATCATCGCTGGCAGAGGCTCATCCTGCCATGCTGGCCACTAGCTCTAGGGAGAGGAGAAGGCTGCCAGGAAAGGAGGGTTTCCATGCAAGAGGAGCTCACTGCGCTGGGGTTTGGTCCTGCATGATAGAGAGAGACAGAGAGAGAATGGGAGATATAATTAATCTAGAGACATACAGAAACATACATTCCAATGACAGGCTTTATTATTAGAAAGCTATTGTGTCTCATCTAAATTCTTACAGTGTGCCTATGTGCTGTTAATAATGTTTAATCTGTGATCCTATTTCTCCACTGAGTGTTTCCTGAAAAGATTGAGGTCAGCAGCAAAGCTGCTGGAATGCTGCACATTACTTAACCCAGCTGTAGCTCAGTAAAAGGCAATTTTTCCCCATTTAACTCATTTAATTTTTATACTGCCAGGACTTCACAGCTAACAGTGGTGCCTTCCACATTTCCTTCCTATGTTCGTTGAGTCTCAGTATGTGTTTTGGCTTATTATCCCAACATCTAACACTATGGTTGGTCGTCTCACTGCCAGCAGCAGTAGAATAAAGTTATGTGGGGTTTTCACTATTGCAGAAAACAGACACATGAACGTGCACACAAACACACGCACCACCACACACTTGTGAAAACAGGCACACTAAGCTCCCTGCACCCCAAATGAAAGACACACACAAGAAGATGAAAGCAGATAAGTGTTCCAGAGCTAAAGTTACTAATTGGCCAACTAGGGAAAGCCATCTGCATTTTAAAAGGCTGCATTGCCTGTTGGCTGACTCATCTCCATCAAAAACATGTTTTCCTATGTTTCTCACTATACAGCACTCTGCAAACAGATCAGAGTTGGCTGGTGTACCATCACTAATGTCTCAACATATTTACCTACAGTACAGGCAACAAACTGGTGCCGTGCTGTCAAGAAATAGCACATACAAACACATATAGAGGCTTAGTTGGCTGGCCAATCTCTGTATCATTTATTCCATTAGTAGATCCGACCTAAAAATAACAAGGGAGAGGATGAGAGATGGGGGATGCTCTTTGTGGAATGGCCCTCTTTGACAGCATAATTTGCGAGGAACAAAAATCTTCCAAGACAGCTAGCACACAGACTTGCAGTACGAGACCACCCCCTCCATGTCATAACTGAGGCGTTAATGTAGTAAAACAGACATTAAAACCACTATTAAACATGAATAGCTCTTTTGACAGAGAGCACAAAAGCAGACAAAGCCTTCGTTGCTGCTGAATTGAATTTGTCAGACAACAGAGAACTGTGGATGCGCAAAGATGAACTTCAAAGCCCAACATTGCCCACCAGAGGGGGAGATAATAAAAAGGAAATGGTAGGAGGAGTAAGAAACTCACTACAGTGGAACACACTGTAGATAAAAAAACAGCTTCACACCTGCCTTGTATCGACTACTGCATATACTGTACATTTCCGAGTTTTACTTGAAAGCTGAGTGCCACTAATCGAAGTTCAAAGCTGACAGTTATGGCGGAGCCTTGAAATCCTGAGTTTTACTAAAGCAAATTCCAATCAGACTGTGAATTAACATTTGAGAGGCGAGACCTCCCCAGTGCTGCACCAGGTGTATAACCAAGTGCCAGCAGAAAAAGGAATCAATATCAAAAAGAATGTCTGGTGTTTTGATATTTGTAGAGGAAACATGCATGAAAAATGGATCAAGGCACTCAGGGGTAGACCTGTTCTCTGTATTAATAAGTTGTAGTGTGTGTTATGCTCAGCCAGGCTGGCTGGCCGATACTTGTGGAATAGGTATATGACCTGGGTATTATGGTTAATTCATAGCCTTCTCTTTGCAGCCTCTCTTGTAAGTATGTTTACTGCGTGTGTTTATTTTCCTCTCTGTATGCTTGTGTGTGTGTGTGCGTGTGTGTGCGTGCGTGTGTGTGTGTGTGCACGCGCACCAGATATGAACACAGCCAGTGGGAAAACAGTACAGTACACCCAGCCTAGACTTGCCTAGCCTTGGCTCGATGAGAAGAACTGCAGGTGTGGTATCTATAGAGCTGGAGTCAGCAGGTTAAAAGCGCACCTGTGCCCTGACCTAGTCATGTTCACATTACAGAGCAGACAGCCTCGACTACAATCAGCCACAAAAACATAACCTGCTGCCCCTGGATATGGTCCGCTGGCCCAACAGAACTTGCATCCAGCCTGTTAATCATCATTTTTTTATATACTTTATCTACATGATCCCACCCACCAGGTTCACAGGAATAAAAATGTGATGGGATGTCCATTCACTATGAAGCCTGAAAATAAATACCTCTAATGTCTTGTGGAGCTGATTTATCAGCAATTACTTACTAAATAATTACAATTACGTGGTGCAGATCCTTTAAAGTCAGTAATTTACTGTAATCTAAATTGTGTATACCAGTATTTTCTTTTCATTCTCTCTCTCTCTCTCAGGTAGGTTTGTGAGCTCTGCTATTGGGAAGGTTGCCATGAACTGCATCTCTGCACAGACTGAACTGTTGTGACATGCTCGAAGTAGCTGCCTACTGAGCTGACAGAGGGTGTTACATACAGATAAGTACAGAGGCTCTGGTGCAGACCCACATTAGCACAAATGACCTATATGAGTTCACACATTAAAATGCACACATGCATATGCACAGTGCACACACACATACACACACAGGCCGCTTGTTTATCCTATGTAACAGCCTGGTGATGAGTGTGTCATGTGTGAAATAGGTCATGTTTGTGACCGGTTGTGAGAGTGTCTGGATTAAATAAAGTCAAGCACTCCTAAAGTCCCTATGGACCTGGAGGCTGGCCAGGCTCAACACTCGCACAGATGCATCGCTAACATCTGCTTCACTGACCCCACCTTTCTTTTTCTAAGAATGTTCTTATGTGTATGCAAATCTTTAAATTCATACACTGTTAGCGACAGTTATACTCGCTGCAGTAGAGTGCAGGTAAGCGTGTGTATGTATGTAACAGAGAGCTGGGGCATTTTTGCAATAACCACAAAAGAAATGGCAAACAAAAGAAAATAATGCACTTTTTTTCCAAGTGTGTCCGAGTGACATGTCAGAGCGAGAGGCAAACAGACAGCTCAGAATTCAATCTTAGGTGATGTGAGGATGCATCAGTTTAAAACACAGCAGCAGCAGATAATGGAAGAAAATAAAATGCCTCATGAGACTGACTGCTCTGCCCGGGCCAAACTGACAGAAACATGGAACATATATGACATTACAACTGCACAATTCAGCTTGTTTCAACAGCCTGTCTACTGGCAGCCCAAGTGCAACATTTCATACACAATAGATCGAGTCATTTAGGGAATACATTTCCTCTTTTCACAGACCTATAAAGACACCACCGCCTGAGCTAAACTAGCCTTATAGTGCAGCAGTCCAGTTACTGAGCACTCAGACAGCCAGTCTCCCAGTTCACCCTGAGGCCTGGTGTCTGGTGCGCATGTCCAGTCACATACCACTGTCTCGAGGCCCAGGGCTGTTTAGGGCTGAGGCAGAGATAGGTTAGGGCCTGCACTGCATCTGCCTCTGACCCTGAAACATGAGGGTAAGCAGAAGAGGAGAGGGAGAGAGAATAGGAGGAGATGCAGGAAGGAGTGGAAGACACTGGGAGGGGGTGGGCAGAGACAGAGGGTGGGAAGTTAGTGCACATGGAGAGGATGGGGGTGTACTGGAGAAGAATGGGTATGAGGGGAAGGGGAGAGAGGTCAGTGGCCTGGGTCATGTGAGCTGCACATTGGAATCCCCTCAGGGAAGAGGGGCAGGGAGTGGCGAGGTCTGGATGAGTTAAGGGTCAGGGTCTGACCTGTCACATCGCTCTCGCCCTGCCTAATCACAAACAGCATTACAAGCAGAACATACCCAAATACCACATCTTCATTTCCCCGTTTCTTTTTTCCCTCCTTATTTTTCCTAGCAAGAATTTCCCAATCTATTGGTTTAAAACTGTCAAAACACACCCAAGACAGCAAATCTCGCCTTGACTGTAGCAGCCCTTTCTAGGTCACTGACTGGATCAAGGACAAGACGGAAGATAGGATGCATCTGTAGGGTACTGGAGTGCAGCCTGAAGCTAATGCTAGGGTGGCAGGGCGTGAAGTTCATCATAACACGTGCTACAAGGGGCAGCGGGAAAGAGGCTGTGTTCACTGCCTGTGAGGACAGACTGTGTAGCTTTCACAGGGTGGCTGCATTCCTATCATTACAGGGCAAAGAGGAAGAGTTAGCCAGGGAGTAATTGTCAGTCAGGCCTGTTTTGAAATACCAAAAAATCCTTATTGCTTTGACATGTTCGCTTAAATGGAGAGTGCACATGGGCTGAATGAGATAACCATGCATGTGAGCTGGATCTCAAAAGGAATGTTGCATGGAAGTGGAAAATTGAAGGGATTAATTTTCCTAATTTAATACAAAATGAAGGGCTTTTATAAAGTCAACATATATAGAGGTACTTAGAGATATCACAGTGATCCTCTTCAAGCTATCCCCTAACACAATGACAAAACTCTCTTACTAATTTCAGTACAGTTCATATGGAAAACTGCTAAACGCAGATAAACACAGAGGCGCACTTGCTTGCATGGTTTTCCTCTAAGCCCTCTGGTTGTACAGTATTATACACTCAGGAAGGCTGGGAGTTGACAGAAACAAAGGTCATGAAATAGTCATGAAGCAGTGTGATGGTGATGATGATGACAGAGAGGCAGCAGGGAAAAAATCTCTCTCCCTTATTCTCTAAGACACCAGGCCGGCTGGCCCTCCCTTTGCTCCAGTCCCCAAACATGTTTCCCCTCCTTTCCTCACTCCTTCTGCATGATGTCAGTCTGCAACCACATGCACTTCCGCTCTGCTCTCTCTTATTATTTTTCTATCTCTCTTGCTCTCACCCACATTATCCTCATCATATAGATTTTCCCATCTCCATCTGTCAAGTTTTTTTTTTCATATAAACTCTTGCCCGTCTCCATCACTCTACCCCCCCCCCCCCCCCTTATTCTCCACCTCTCTGGAGACTTGTTGTCCATTAGTACAAAACTAGGGTTGTGGACAGGGGAGTGGGCTGCGGGTGGATGGGGTGGGAGTCCTTATACTGATACAGCTTCCTGCTCAGACTGTGCTAGCTTACCTGTCAAAGGCATAAACAAACATAAAAGATAGATTCTAACTATGATATGAATGCTGATGAAAACAGGTCTGAAACAATTCCATCCTTAAATACCCAAAGGTAAAAAAGTAACACACACACACACACACACACACACACACACACACACACACACACACACACACACACACACACACATTCAGGACAAAGTTGGCTAATCTCATTTTCACCAATTTATTCTGGCCATGTCAAACAAACAACAGCCTGGTGACCTTCACCAGAGCATGGAGGAAAATGGAAATCATGTCATTTGTGCGCAAGAGTTGACAGGTGAGGCGTAAACAGCTGCTGAAAAAATATATATGTAAAAATCTGCCTTCACGGGGCATCAGTGGCTTAGTGGATAGAGCAGGTGCCCCATGTACAAGGCTGTTGCTGCAGCGGCCCGGGTTCGACTCCAGCCTGTGGCCCTTTGCTGCATGTCACTTCCTCGCTCTCCCCATCTTTCACACTTGACTGTCCTATCAATTAAAGGCTAAAATGCCCCAAAATATATCTTAAAAAAAAAAAAATCTGTCTTCACAACACTTATATTCAGGTTTACCAAGATATTTAGAAGTCCCAATGACATGATTATACTACCATCAAAAGTACCGACACCGCTCTTTCTGTTAAACTGATACAGAGATGCTGTTTTGTAAAGCACCACCCAAGCCTAGCGTCTATGTCTGATGCACTTTCATGAGGTGCTCTGTGATGCAGAGTATTCAGTGTAAGCACTAAAACAGAAGTCATTTGTCTCATCTACGTATCACTCACCAAACAGGAAATTCAAATATCCTTGCTTTTTCCATTGACTGGATGTGTGCAGAAAACAAACACTGCTATCGCACCCTTGCTAATGCATTTCACATGTGGCCAGGCACACAAAACACACCTCCGAAACCAATCCAAAAGTAAAGAATAATTGCTTTAAGAAGAAAATACTAACCACAAAAAGCTCAGCACACCCTGGACCTTTGTCATTACACATAATACATATCTTCACAAAACGCACAGAAGCAACATTGCAGCACTCTAACAGCCATCACACATCCAGGTCCTGATCCAGGAGAGCTGGTCAGTTGTGACTGGGATTATGGACATCGTGGATTAGCTACGGCTATTTGCATCATTCCATTTGTGAGTTCACAAGTGGTGCTGGCTGTGCATTAGCATGATCCGATGGCATGGGGATATAACCGCATGAAAAAGTCACCGATAACAAATCCCCCTACTGCTCAACCTCACCACTGACACGTGTGCATAGAAACACATGTATGCATCAAGTTAATGATTAGCTGTTCCATATCTTCTAATACTGCTCCGTTGTGCATACAGTATGATGTTATTTATTCCACACCCATCTGTTATGGCCCAAGTTATCTGTGTATTATAGTTTCTAGTAACTTAAAGTGCAACGGCCATGTACCCAGGCTCTAAGTTCATTTCCACATCCTCCCTCCGCCTGGCACTGCAGAGATAGAGGACCAGTTAGTGATGGACCCCCTGAGGAGAGAGGCGGACAGACAGACAGACAGAGAGAGGAAGGAAGGATGCAGGATAAGAGCACAAAAAAAAGGGGACACAGACCGTAAACAAACAGTCAACAATTGAAAAGGCAGGATATCGGGGATAAGAGAGAAGGAAGAGGGCAGTGAAGACCATATTCACAGCCTAATCTGAAATTCAAGACTATAACTGAACAGTTCAAGGAGCGGCGGCAAGAAAAGAGCAAGGTTTAAGTCAGATAAAGAGAGGATCTCGAAAGAATGGACAGCCTATTTAGAGAGTGGAAGGAGAGGGTAGAGGAGCAGTGTGTCACTGTGGTTTAACCTCTTCAACTGCACCAGAAGGCCTCACTGATAGCACAGCTAAATATATTATGTGCTGGAAACATGGACAGTGACAGCTATAAATCTGAACTACCACCACATAAAGTCGCTCTTATAAACACACACGTGTGCACAAGTGCTCACAGTGCCGTACCTTCCTCGATGATAAGGTCATTTCTCTCCAGGCTGACAGCGAGCAAGTGAAAGTGAGAGGCTACGGTGTTTCTGCAGCAACAGTTTCAGCTCTCTGACCTTCACGTGAGGTTGATGTTAAGTTAGATTTGATTTCAGTTGCTAATATTTATTCTAAAATCATCTTCAGTTGTTCATGCTAACATGAGATAAGGATGAATTTCTTTATATCATTTTAAATTTAATATCTTTGGGTTTTTGGCTGCTAGTGAGACAAAACAAGCAATCTGAAGAGGTCATCTTGGGGTTAGTAAAACATACTTGTTTGGGATTTGGGGGACTAAACACTGACAGTTCTGCACTCTCATTGTGCACTTTGGTACATGGTAACATTTTGCCCAGGAATTCCCTGTTCAACAGGCTATACAACACCAACGACAACAACAAGTGTTGCTTTACATGCACGGTCAGAAAAACAGACAAGTCTGTGTTTTCCTTTGGCACAAAAGCTCATCTGTGGGCCTCTGCTCTCCCTCCCACTTAATTCCTTCTGCTAGGCATGAACTGCCTTACTCCTCATTTCTTTCAGTGCCCCCTGGCCCTTGTCTAATTCTCCCTGTATTTCCTGTCTTCCTCGGTCTTAGCATGTCTCTGCTGCACTCTGTCTCTCTGTCTCTCCCTCTCTCAGCTCCATCTTCTCCTGCAGTAGTACCTAACCTCACGGCCCAGCCCCCTGTCAGACTAGCAGACTGTCTGCTGGTGATATTAGCATACATCTGATCCCTGCTCCCCTGCTCGAAGGCTTGTCAGCATCAGCACAACTGTATACACACATTTAGACATCCAATACAGCTGTCCTGTCCTCCCAGCCAAACTCGATGCAACAGCACAAACAAACAGCTACAACGCAGACAGTTATAGACCCAACGCAAATATGTCCAATGCAATCAACACGGAGCGGGGGGGCATACTTTACACACAAACACCCACATACCAGTTTTGTGGTTAAACATGACAGCATTTTTTGCTCTCTTCTTAGAGGAGGGGGATTTAGTGGCAGTCTTCAAACCCAGCTGCTAATCTTCCACCTGAATGAGCCTCCAATTTGAACTGCTAGTGTAATTGGTTTGACAAAAAGTGTGTGTGAGGTGTGTGTGTGTGTGTTTGTCTTATGTCAGAACTGGGGACGCCCTTCATCTTTCAATACCGAGCGCTGGATATCATTTGAAGAATATTTTCATACCCATGCCAGTTTTTTTTTCTTGAACAAAACAAAAAATCCCACATTTGTGTGTGTTAATATACGTGTTCATGTCTCGGTGCGTTAGTGTAAACTGAAAATTGCTTCCAGCACATTCTCTCTGTTTACAAATAAAATCAGACTGTGCATAATAGATTTCCTCAATAAAAAGAGCTCGTAAAGCAGAGAAGGACTCGTGTTCTCATACTACTGGATAGTACAGCTGAAAAGTTGCTGAACAGAAACTTTCTCATCTTTACTTCCTCACCAACTACTGCAGACAAATCTGCACTCTGACCTCTGGGTGGGAAGGCTTCATGTAGTGAGAGAATGTCTCCATAAAACAAGTACAGCGATTCTACATTTCTCAGATTTTCAATAACTCGACTCAGTGACTCGCACTTATTTAAAACCACAATTCCACTCCCAGGCAAAGAAAGCCATCCACATAAAGCACTGTGATTTGTGAGCGACAGATCAACCGCTGACATTACCTTCAATTTAATTGTCATTATTAACCCATTTTCAGTGGAGCGCTCATCCTTTGCTAGAGTGGGTGTCTAATAGATGTGCTGGGTGTGTTTTCCAGATGGTGACCGAGACGGGAGAGCTGTGCACGCTCGCAGAGCGATGCTGCTGCTGTCACCAGAGTTTAATTTTTATCACTTTATCTACTGCTGCGAGGGCTGTAGTGGCCAGACTAAATTCTCGGCACCGTCTTGATTGCAACAATTACTTGATTGCAGCCACACAGCGTCTATTGTTTTGTCTTAGTATGAAAGCAAGTTTCTATTGTGCGGCATACAGGCTGCGTTCACCTGTGCATTTTGCATCCCCAGCTTCCTGCTTTAGATTGGTATTGGAAGGACAGGGGAGAATGGCTGGTGCAAAATGGCTGCTGCTGCTGGGATTTGACTCCAAATACAAGTTACCAAAATATACACCATCATTTTTCATTTGCAAGCATTTAGATGTGGTGGTACTCTAGTAGCTAGGAAAAATCTCAATTTGACCTTTTAACTCACTAGACTCACGAAATTAATGAAATTATGATTAAGCACAATTAGCCATAGCCTTAACCTAGGTGCACATTGTTATATATCAATTAGAGAGCCATTAATAAACTGTACCAGCTGCTGAAACTCACCTGACCCCACAGCCAAGATACACTACTCTACAAATACACAGGATTCAGAGAAACTTTACATTTGAATATTTAAGTCTCTGAACTTAAAGCAACACATATCGTGCCGTCTAATCAGCTCGGAATATAAGGATAATGTTGGTTAAGTCTTTCCATCTGGGCCTGTAACCCCCCAGCTTTGTATATAATCAGGTGTTATGATCCCAACAGGGATCTGCCAGAGATCACCCAAACTGTTACTAGGTGACAGATGGTCATCACACACACAAATGCACCCACACCCAACACCTACACCATATGCTCCGACGTAGATACGGCACATCTCACACATGCACGTGCCTTCTAACTTGACTGCTCTCTGCTTAAATACCAAAGTTTAAACAAACTGTGTTTTTTGTCTCTTCTACGCCAAGAGAAATTTTCAGGCGCTGCTGAATCTTGAGACCAATTAAATCTGAAAATGACAGAAATGAAGGGACTAGGATGGGCCAAGAGGGAAACAGAAGATAACATAAACCAATTTCTACAGAATGCTTGGGAAGTGTAAGCTCAGACACAGCGCTGGCTGTGAAAACGGCATATTCCAGCAGCTACAGTGCATCACTGCGAGGCTGCCTGCGAAAGCCACGCTGTATGTGGTCTGTTCTTGTCATGTTCTCATGTGTGGAGTCTAAGTGCTAATGGGCTGGCCTGAGCAGCAGTATCTTTATAGCATCATTGCACCCTGCCAGTATAACACAAGAAGCCAAACCAGTCAATAGGTGCCACTTCCACTTGCATCTCCAGTCAATCCCCTCAATCTTTCCCTGCTCTGTGGACGGCTAATAAAGCAGCCAGGAGTAATAAAAAGGTATGCCTGGACGCTGCACTGCCAACTGTTTGTGATTCCCCAATAGTTAGAGGCACAGCCTCGATTCAAACAACAGTTTTCGACAGAACATCCCAATACTTGCTTTGTTTGTGTAATTACTGTTTCATTGAATTGGAGACTTTTTGTACCCACAGACTGATCGACCGAGCTTGTGATGGCGGCAAGAAACAGCTCGTTATAATAAAATGGATTTGAAAACCACAAATGGGTTTTGAAAGTTTGTATTGTTTTGTAGACACTTGGGCAAAATTGTGTTTTTCATTTAGAGTGGCGCAAAGAAAAAAGAAATTATTTTCCATTGGTAAATGAAACCTTTCAAGAACTTAGGTGTCCCATATTATGAAAGAGCGGGAATGAAATGAGCTGAACAAAAGAACCAAAGTTTGTTGGATATGGACGTATTGCGAGGAAGGAGGCGAGATTCTGAATTCATAAACGAGGCAATTGAAAATATTATGAGAGAACAAGAAGAGTTTCCAGCAAAGCGAGGTAAGAAGGGGAGAAAGAGAGAGTTCACGTCTGGGGGAGGAGAGGAGGAGGTTAACACAAGCAGCTTCTGGTAAGTGCTTAGTACTTGCGGTTGGCTAATGGTACACAGACAGGGCTACTTTACGATCGCTCATCTGCACTTCTCGCTGCTGCCGCCCAGACGAGCCTCAACGTGAAAGAAATAAGCCGCTGTTAAGAAGGATAGACAACCACTTTCTCTACCTCTTTGGCCTCCACCTTCCCCACAGTTGTCTCCGCTGCCATTAAATTTTTATGCTCCTGTCATTTTCCTCTTTAAATTGTTCTCTCGTCGCTTTTTGCTCTATCTGTCATCGTGTCATCCATCAAAATCCCTCGCCATCTAAAAGCACAGTGGCATCACGCTGCATGCCTTAGGAACAGGATAACCTTACAGAGTGAGACGAGTGCTTGAGATACACACACACACACCCTAAATCAGCCAGTGAGGCAGCTAAAAGAAAGGTACACAGCACGCTAAAAGAAAGGATGACACGGGGGGAAAAAGAATGAAGAGCCCCAGAATGAAGTGGAGGACCGCTGCCAAAGATGGGTGAGTCACTGCAGAGAGGGAAAAAAAAGCTAATGATACAATTGAAAACACCTGAACCTGCCACAGTGTAAATTAAAGATAATGACTTTTTACTGGTTGCCACAGTAACCAACTGTTGGCACAAAGGCAGATGGCTGCAGAGGCTTTTTTCCCCCCTGAACGTTCCTCCCCTCCCTTCCTCTTCTTCCTATGTAGCTTTCATTTTTTCCAAGAGCTTTACTCTCTCTTTCTGCCCTCCTGTGAGCACCACCAAAGTGCAATTCATGCAGGGGCAATAGAAGGCCAAACAAATAAACCATTTAAATAACCCCAAACTAAAGTAGCCTCTGATTTGTCTCCTTTGTAGCAGATTCAGGTGCAGAGATGAATGAATGAATGGGACGGAAAAGAGGCGAGTAGACATAATACACTATATCTCCCACAGTGTGCTTGCGGGCTCTGACAGAGGATGCATATGTAAACACATCACCTTTAACACTCATAAAGCAGTGCATGTGTGCGCACACGTGGGAGTGTCGCCTCGGAGCTCCTTCTGCAGTCTGAGTGGAAGAAGCTGACAGGCTCTGGGGCAGCTTGTCCAGAGGTTACAGGGGTTGTGCTTGGTCATCCATTTTAAATCAGTCTCCAGACAGACACTGGAGCGCCATTACAGCTCAAAACTTTGCTGCTCTGCACAGATCTGCCTGCAGCTGCAGCAGCATTAGGGCCCAAGGCCGAGCTTTGCCTGCCCCAGCTCACTTAGCAGTGTCCACTGCCCTGTTGGTCCTGTCTAAATCACAGTCAGAGGAATGTAGCCTTTCAGGGTAAGAGTCAAGCTTTTACCACAGTCAGATAAGCACTTAGCAGGGTGCAAGATGTTTTGTAATTGTGTCTTTGTGCATGTACAACCACAAAACTGCTTCTTTAATCCCTGTCTTAATATTCCCGTACACACATGGTAACTCTGTGAGTGCTGTGAATACACCAGTGACATTTGTACTATAGTCATTTTGCTTGTACTTTTGGTGCTATGGCAAATAGAAGTAAGAAAATAAAGATGTGGAGGGTCTATTTGCCCAGTGAGAACAGTCACACTGCAGCTATTCAGCTGTTTCACCACCCATCACCCATCCCTGTGACACGTTATTACAGATCCCACTGCGTGCTGTGATTGGCTAGTACTTGTCACACTGATGCATTGAGGGCAGACACTGTTCCTCTTAGGTCAAAGAGGTCAGATTAAAGTGGTAAATTTACGAGAAAGAACTCACAAACGTACTGACAGAAAGTCAGGAGATGTAGTAAGAAGTGGTGGGTGAACAGTTCAAGCACAGGACTTTCACACAGGAGACTGGGCTGTGAGTCAGCGTTGGCTTATTATTTCTAGACATAGGTTGTTTTTTTCCCCAAGATTATTTTTTGGGTGTTTTTGCCTTTATTTGATAGGACAGTTACACGTGAGGGGGGAGAGAGAGAGAGGGAACGACATGCAGCAAAGGGCCACAGGCTGCAATTGAACCCAGGCCGCTGCGGCAAGAAGGAAGCCTTTGTACATAGGGCGCCTACTCTATCCACTAAGCCACTGTGCAAAAAATAAATAAATTTAAAAAAATTCCAAAGTATATGAGTTTATATAGCTGTTTTGTGTTTTAACAGGCCAAACTATTACTTTCAATATCAGACAACGCAGCCAACTCTGAGGCTGAGAAATAAAGCAAGTGCTGGAGTACCAAAAACTGCAGTTCCTCTAACGGCCACTTGAGGCTGGCTCCAAAACAGAGTAAATCCCATGTTAAAATGCCCAACTTAACAGCTGAAATAACATGTTTACAGCCTGGTACAATAAACAGTTTTGGTCTCTGTAGAGAGACTTTCACGACAACTGTACAGGGGGTAGATTTCTTTACAAGTCACCTGCTTACTTTTTATTAAGGTCCAAAGTTACACATATTTAAGGGTGGGACTGACTGAGTGACAGGCTGTCTGGGAGGTGTTGCTACCAGTTGCTGCAGTCTATGAGTCAGATCCACTCCTTGCTCCTCCATAGCTCAAGGCGCTCATCCAAATATGGCCACTTCTGGCTCCAAATAACCAAGATGGCGACAGCCAAAATGCTGAATTTGAAACTTCAAAGCGAAACCAATGGGTGATGTCATGGTAGCTACGTCCATTACTTATACAGTCTTTGACTGGAAGCAGGGGGAACCAGCTAGCCTGGCTAACTCCAAAAACCAACTTAACATTTCTGTTTGTTTTACAGATTACGCAAACAAGATACAATATGTTAATCGCTAACTTTGGAGGTGCCAGTGAGCGTATAAAGCTGTATAATTTAAGATAATCACCCCCTGGCTTCAGCTCTATCATTAGCACATGTGGTATCGATCTTTTCATCTAAGTCTCGGAAAGAAAGCAAATAAAGGTATTCCCCAAAATGTCAACTATTGAATATTTATACATCTTATATCTAAGGTCATAACCTTAGACAAAACTAGCTCACAGTTACATATGCATGCTTTTATGGTCCAGCCTTGAGTCGACAGTTGTTTCTTCCTGGACTAGAGAGGGGCTGTCCCCTCCCAGAAACTTTTGCCTGTGTTGAAAGCAGCAGCTGGAGGCCACCAGCAGTCACAAGAGTCTGAATTAGAAGTCTGGATCTGTTGCGAGAGGCTGTGGAGCAGAATGGAGCCTAAGAGGCTGCAGACTAGAGGAGAAGTCTGAAGCTGATACACTCCGCGATGCTGTACAGTTGGTAAAATGTGATGAATATAATGGCAGGCCACAAGCGCAGATGCAGCCATATGGAAAAAAACACTATATCGATCTTGACCTCTGTTGACCTCCTCCTCCTCATTTCTAAAACTTCCATATATACTACATTATTTATTCTTTTTCAAACTAGTTTCTATGCCCTGCTCCCTCTCCAGGCCTGGAGGAAGAAATGACTCAGGAAAAGCCAGAGGGACGAGAATTAGACCATTCTCTCTGCTGAAACAGGAAAGCAACCAGGTTGGATTTTAAAGCAGTTCTCTTGGCCCTAATCCAGGAGTTAACCCCTTACCTCCCAGCCCATAAACACATGCACTCACACGCATTCTGTTAAATTCATTCCTACTTAGAAATGATGCCAAGTCTCCTTTCCACCGTTCTCTTCCTCTCCCCACCCATCCCCTCTCTTCCCGGTGATTGGCACTGTTGCTCCTCACTACCTCATATCCCTGGGTTCTCGTATGAGCTCATTGGCCAATCAGGTTTGCTGATATGGCTCCAAATTTCTCTGACATCACAGGCCAGAGGCAGGCAAAACAAGGATCCCTGCCTTAGGATAAAAAAAAAAACAAAAACTGTGCAATCTTTCATGCTGCTTTTTGCTCTACTGCCCTTTGTCTTCTACAATACATGCTAAACTTGGCTTGTCTGGCCAAATAAAAAAAACATATAAACAGTTAATAAATGGTTTATTAAAAAATGGGGACATTTTTAAGTGTTAATTAATATATCTGACAACAACTATAACTCCTGTGAAGCAAATGGTGTAAAAACAGACAATGACAGACAACATGATATGACACAATTGTTATCATATAAACTGTCTACATATTTTATATGAAGGATGCAACTGAACATGTTGGAGGAAACTAGTAAGCAGACCTTGAGTGAACCTCTTTAAATTACTGTCATTAAGGTCAAGCTCAACATGCCTTCATGAATTTTGTGCACGGTAAAAAGCAACCCCTGCCTGTGAATGACTTGTACATATGACATGAACTGACATTATAATGCACTTAGATTGCTTCATGTGCATAACTGTTATAAAATATTATGACAGCAATGTCGTACAGAGGCAGTATGAGGTTGTGAGATGTGCAACAACAGAAATGTGGACTTTAGCACAGAGAGGATTATGTCAAGAAGAAATTTAAAGACAGATGAATTAAATGAAATATTTGTGGCGATTAAGACCTCACAGATTCAAATTTAAGGCTATGTAATAACCCTTATGGCTATATACTTATGAAACAGATATTAAGAAGTTTTAAGGACCTGCAGACACCATGTTATATGTCATTATTATGACATATAAACTATGTATTATTAAGAATTAATACACTGCTCATAAATGCTAAATAAGGGGATTAAAGTAAAGTGTTGTCAATTTGGACTTTTTTCGACAAAACGGAGCTGTGATAACCCCACAAGAGTATCGCTGAAATCAAACCAAAGAATGTCTCTAAAACTTCCTGTCCACAGCACAGAACCAATATTACTGCAGCCTCTGCACTTGGGAGTGTTTCAAATGCAACACCAGTCTCTTTAAGTACTGACGTCATCTTAGATAACGCTAACCTCACAAAGACACACGAATGCGCACACCCAGCTAGGCGTACCATCTTTAAGCCTTTCTAATCCTTGATCTCAGACAAAGGAGGGGGCCACTCACACACACACGCAGTCTCACACACCCCACCTGTCCCCCCACTGAAGATGCAAGTCTGTCTACTGATGAGCGCAGGCTAAGGTCATTACTGTGATTGTCGTGTGAAGGTAAAGAGGGATTATTTTGCCAGCGTCCACTCAACACACATCAGGGGAATTACGAATCTCTTTTGTCTTTATCTCTCTCTTTCTCTCACAATCTCTCCGGCTCACTTTGCCTCTGTTTCTTTCTGTCCTGTCTCCATGGGGATTTGAGCAGGGAGGAGGGCGGGGAGGGGGGAGGAAGTGAGAGCCAGTCAACAAGTTTCTTTTTTTTCTTTTTTTTTTTTAAATATCAAGAGATAAAGGAAGTATGTGTGAGCTGCGTGTGCAAAGCCTCGACAGGCACAGTGACCAAATGACCTTGAGTGGGCTCATTCATAAAGCCAACCTACATAGCAGGGGGGCACAACCAAACATCCAGACGTGATAAAATCTACTGGGAGAGGGGGGGAGACCGGAAAGAAAGGAATAAACGAATTTAGCCAGATAAAGCCCTGTTCCTACTGCACTCTGGAGACTTGCTGCCACGGCGGTAGAAAGGGGAGAGAGGAAGAGAAAGCATTAAAAGGACCTTGGAAGTGGAAGAAAGAGAAAGTGGCGTGTTGAGTCACAAACCGAAACCTGCTACTACAGCTATTCACAACTTTATTACAGAGAATAGATTCATTTAGGAACGTCTACAGAGCAGCCAGAGGCATTTCTTCAACTCTTCTATTTATAAACACTGATTTAAAACAATGTACCTACATATTAGCTCATAGCATCCAATAACCTTTAAAATCCTTCAGTGGCTGTAGCAGCAGATTGCTCCTGGCTCTCTTCCCACAGTCCACTCTAATGTTTAGGTTTTCAAGTGAGGCTCTTGCCTCAGTAGAAACAACATGTGATAGAAGCTAAATCAAACTCTTGGCACAATCAGGGAAGTATGGTAATGAATGAGCAGAATTAAATAAGAAGAAATTAAAGATAAATGACACGGCAAAGAGCAGCATAGCCAATTTAAACACAATCTGACACTGTCCAGATTGGTAAATATTGCCCCGTTAAAATAAATCTACTATTCTTTCTCTGCTGCCTATTAAAGCCTATCCCTTCATCTCCCCATTAACTGGCCTGTCAGGCTGTCTGTTTGCTGGGCCGTGCTACACAATGACATGTTTACCTCCAGTCAGATTCCCATTTAGATCCTTGAAGACACACAGGAAGGTGAGAGCAAGTGTGTATCTGTGTGTCCAACAATAACATTAAACCTTGCTGTAATTTGGTATTATAACCTGTTATGTTAAATGAGTTTAGTGTGACTCCTGTCTCTCACCAGAGTATCATCCTTGGAAATCCAGGAGGTAATAAAAGCAGCAGTGGTTTAAAATGGTATCCTGACTGTAATGCGTCAGGTAGGTGTGGGGCTTTATGCAGGGGGGAAAAAATCAATTCTAGATGTATCGCAATTCTCTTTTTAAATATTATATCTCAATGCAGAAAAGTTAATAACTGGAAATTTAAAATCCAATTCGCTATGACTGCCCTTAACAATTTCGTAAAACTGGGCTTAGATGGTGAGACCATAGCCTGTATAAAATATAGATGTAGCAATGGTGACTTCACCCACTGCCTTGTGGACTGCCATTCTAAAGCGTTTCAGCAATTGCCATCTTGGTTCTTTGGAGCCAGAAGTGACCATATTTGGACAAGAGGGTGGAGCTGAGGAGGAGCAAAGGTTGTACCTGACTTATATTGGCAACACCTTGCGGTCAGCCTGTCACTCAAGCTGCCCCGCCTTTAAATATGCATAACTTTAAGCCTTAATAAGATGTAAACCCGTGAGTCATATAAAGGTTCACCTCCTGTACAGCTCTCATGAGGGGGGAAAGTACCAGGTTTTTTGTACCAGGCTGTAACCTTGTTTATTTCTGTTGTAAAGTCAACGTGGATTCTATGAGCCTTGACTCGATTCTTGAGATAACCTCAGTGGGCATTTAAGGAACGGCAGGTTTAGCCACTTCCGTGTTGGCTCAATTTTTCAGCCCTGGAAGTAGCTGCTTGGATGAAACGAAACAGATGTAAACATGTGCATTGTGTTTGCGTTCTAAGCTAGACTGCTTCGTAAGTTCTGGTGAGGTTGGCTGAGCGTGAGCAGCCACAGATGGATATAACAGAGAGGCACACTTCTGTTTGTGTGATGGTTCTTTGCGATGCAGGGAAACATGTAAGCAAATGTAACCTTATAGTTGACACACCTCTTCCATGTTACTACTACTGTAAAGGAGCAGTGTGTGTGATTTAGTGGCATCTAGCAGTGAGGAGTGCAGACTGCAACCAGCTAAAACTTCTCCCATGTGCGAAAGGTGAACTCCCCTTTAAGATTCTTTCGGTGTTCGTTGTTCAGAAGTTTGTCTCTTCTAGGCTACTGTAGAAAGATGACGGTGCAACACAATGGACTTTGTGAAACAAAAACATGAGGATTCTTATTTTCATGTGATTATACACTAAAGGAAACATACTTTATTATGTTCCATTTATGCCAATATATTCCCTAAATCCTACACACTGGACCTACAAAAATGCTATGTTTTTAAAAAAGCAAGAAGTCATACAATAAGAAAAAAATAAATCATGTCTAGAATTAAAAAATGTTGATGCATCAAGATGTATCAATAATCATTTTATATTTGCATCGTAGCCCTCTGAATCAGATTATGAGGTGCCTGGAGATTCCCACCGTTACAAGCTACTACATACAACATGCAAATTCTGTATCACGCCATCCTCTTCCTGCTACAAGGACACCAGTATATTCAAATCCAAGGACACAGACAGGATGTTGAAGAAGCTGGAGCATGGTGAGCACACAAAATCTTGGGATTTGGTGATGTGGGGATGCAGTGCCTCTTCAGTTCTGTTTGACAGGCTTTCAGTGTCTTTGCAACATCAACAAAGTAAAGCTGCAGTAAAAAAAAAATCAAATATATAAAAGGTACACAATTAAGGCCCACCTGATTTCCAGAGACTGTCTGAAATGTGGGCTGCAGCGCCTAAGACTTTCTCATGCGCCATATGACCAAAGAGCAGCCAAGTCTGGATCACAGCACTTAACCCTGCCACAGTTAAGAGCCTCTGCATCCTTGGTTTCACAAAACTCCTACATTTTCAAGGTCTGCTCTGCTTGCTTACATCCCCATCACAGCAAGACAGAAAGTGGATGCTTTGCAGAAAGTAAATGCAAACTCCAGGAGAATACCTCTGTAAGGCATGAACCCACATTGATAAGAAGTTTCAATAAACTCAACTTTACACAGCATCACTGAAAACAAACACTGGCTCTAGACATTCAGAGTGATGCCTCCCAGACCATAAACCCAACCATTAATGCACAGTCGTGCTGTACTGTAATTGGCTCCCCTAAAAACCAGAGCACATTACCAGGACACGGTGTCCTTAAGAGCCATCCACATATGGGTAAGCTTCCATATAAAATGTTGTAAGTGTTGTTACAGACAACTGTATTTACTTCCTCAGATGCAGAATGTAACAGCTCCGGCGACGTAACCTTACTGCTGAGACAGAGGAAACATATAATAAGCCAGGATGGTGCCGTCCCAGTTTTGACTGTCCAAACTGTGGCCAATAAAGCAAACATTTAGGGATCAGTCAAACCCAACCAACAACCAAATTACACATGGTTTGTCCCTCTGAGTGTCTGCTGGTTAGCCATGGCTTTTGTGTCCAACTGTTGAAGTCATTACCAGCAACAGTATTTTTCTGTGGATTTTGGAATCTACACATTTGGATTAAACATGAACAGAGTTTCCTTTAAGCTCAGCCATCACATATAGACATATTGCATGGTCAGGGAACCATTTAGACTTAATAGAGTATTCCTGGAATTTCTTAAAGTTTCTTATATATGTAAAGGCTCGAACACACCAAACTGAAATCAAAGAACGGGTGGCAAAACAGGGTTACTGCTGCGTCACCTCACGTTGCCTGTGTCAGCCACAAAGTTGCACCTAAACACTCCACGAAAATGACAGCCAATGGTCAACTAGCACATACGTTCTGCACCTGTGTGAGTGGGTGCCCGTAGTCTGTATTCGTCATTAAAAAAGGGAAACCAGAAGACCAAAAGGGACTGATTCAAGATGCTAGTTAGCCAGTTAGCACATTATTAACCCAACCCAATGTTAAAAGAA
Source organism: Epinephelus fuscoguttatus (assembly GCF_011397635.1). Lineage (NCBI taxonomy): Eukaryota > Metazoa > Chordata > Actinopteri > Perciformes > Serranidae > Epinephelus > Epinephelus fuscoguttatus. Next base: position 22,977,452 of record NC_064756.1, read on the forward strand.
CAACATATATTTACTGTGTGCTTACGAATAATTAGACAAACCATTTTAAACTGTTTCTGCTGTAGAGCTCAACGGCTAAAAAATAATCTTATCTAATATAACAACTTTGTTTCGATCTCACACCCTCTTGAATTTAGCCTTTTGTTTACTTTCCTCACTTCCATTTCTTTTCTTGTGCAGTGACCCAAACTGCCAATCAGATGTAATTTCAGGGGGCTATAGTGCCAATTTAACATGCTGAATTGGCCAAAAAAGGCTGATTATTGTGGGACATACCACACAAGCTAGGGCGACAGACGCTCATGGATGCCCCCACATTGACCAGTGGCTGACGGCTTGGTGTGTCAGGACCCTCAAACTCATTTAAATGGTATGGTGGATGTGCAAAGTGGGTCCAGTATGCTCTAGGAGCCAAAAGCCTGTATTTTAACTTATGTCATCCCCATACTACCTGCTTCCACACACTCTGAACACAACTCACAACCTGATTCATCTGCATACAGCACATAGGAAGGCACAAATTCTCTGCAACTCTCCATATAGGTGTGTGTGTGCAATGTGGTGTGTGTGTGTGTAGCGTGCATACTCTCCTTTTCTTCTAAAAAAAACTCCCAGTGGGACCAAATATCCACATATAGAACAGTAGGGGGGAAAAAAAGACCCTCACACTCAAGTATGGGTTTTCCGATATTACACACTATCTGTAAACCATACAGCCAAGTCTACTGGAAGGCAAATTTATGCACACACGTCACCGTATCATGAATGTGTCTGTAGGCAAATTATTCAGCTTCTGCTTTGACAGCATTTTCTCAGAGCCCACTGCTCACACACTGACATATCTACATGCTGGCACAGGAAACGCACTCACTTTCCAACTGTAAGCCAAAGACACACACACTCATAATCATCCATGCAAATGAAGCTATTTTAGCTGAAGCAGGGGGTGTGTGTCTCATGTGACGTCCACACAGGTGTCCACACGTGTTGCAGACAAAGATGAGGACCTTTACGCATGGCTTGTACACATCGATCGATGGAATGTTCTAAGTGTTAACACCATGTTCACAAACACATCAACATCGCCTCACATAAAAATTGTTTCATTCAAGCTACATTAACACAAAACCCACCCACACTCGTTCTCAGCGCAGACACGCCACACATGCAGGGCTTGTGGTATAATAGGCGAACATGCAGCATAAAGACAGCACAAAGGCAGCTGGACCTGACTGGTGACAACCCTCCCATTCATCACCATGCCCTTGGAGACTCTACATCCCTCCACAGTGACAGCAGTCAGCAGAGCACGCTTACACGTGCACGCAAGTTGTGTTACAAAAAGCACAAATGCACAGCGTACAACGGCCCATGTCAGCATCACCACCACCACTACCAATCGTTTACTTGTGTGTTGTGTGTGTGTGTGAGTGTGTGTACGCGCTTGTATCCACATATATTATTCATCTGCATGCGAGCACATGAACGAAGTGTCTCTGGTAGGAGAGATAAGGGGCTTCTTTATTTCAGTCTTTCGCTTGTGTGTGGATGAATGTGTGCATGTGTGTGTTCTTCCAATCGCCTTTTAAACAGACCATTTGTTAAAGGGAGGAGTGGAAACATATAGGAGATACCAGTAGAAGAAGCAAGAAGGTTTCTGGGACAAGGAAAAATAAGAGGAGGCAAAAAAGAGGAATCACTTATAGGACAGAGGAATAAGAGAAAGTGAGAGGCGATGAAAGAGGAAGTCAGCCTCGGAGATGGCAGAGAAGGAGCTCAGGGGGGCTTATCGTTGTCATATTTTCATTTTAGTGTACAACCTTGAATTTATCAAGAGAGATTTGCGGAATTCAGGCACATCCGGTACAAGAAAACACTGCAGATCTGCCTTCCCATTCTAGCCCACAGTACTCAGCATTCATCCACCCCATCAGCGCTAACAAGCCAATACTGTCAACACTCACAGTGGGCTTTATTCCATCTACAACGCAGTCTGCTTCCAGAAAACATAACACACATGCTTGCAAAGGCATACAGAATTACACACACACGCTCTCTCAAAACATCTCTGGAAGAAAGGCCTGTGCAGTGAAAAAAATCCTTCTTTTCTGCACTAAAAAATAACCCACATTTTCTGGGCTGTCTCCTTGTCCTCCATCTGACTACGCCCAGATAAACATGGAGTGCGGTCATCAGATGGGCAGCAGACAGAGGATGAGACAGGTGAGGAGAGCAGGTGTTTAAAGCCGTACTCAGGGTGCTGAAGAGTATTCTGGGCTCATGCACAGAAGCATCGCCGAGCTGGCCTGAAGCCTGTCACCTTTCTTTTAGGAACCAATACAGACAATATGGTCGGGCTGAGTGATTAATTAGTTTTATATCAAATCACAAATTGAAAGAGTGCAATTTTCACGTGGCCAGAGCTGAAATTTTAATTATAACTTACATAATTAACCCAGTCTTAATAAGCAAGTGAAAGTTTAAGCCAGCTGTTTTGCCGGCTACAAAGAAAACTGGCACCAGGCAAATTTCCTTAGCTGTAGCCAATTAAAGTTACTTGTGTGAGTTGGCGAAATAACAAAATGTAAAGTGCTGTGCTATTTCTGCTTGGCCAAAGGTTGTTTTGTCAAAGAGTAAAATTATTCACTTTTCAAGTTTACAAGGATTAAAAGCTGTGAGGCAGTTTGTCCTGTCAGTAAATTAAGGTAGTGTCAGCTACAGCAGCTACGGTGCAGAGCTGTCAACAGCAGCATTAAGTGTCTGATGTTATGCAGACCATGAATACGGGCCTAATGTCTAAGTCACAGGATATAGAGCTGGGCAATATATAAACACCATATCAATATTGTGCTATGAGACTAGATATCAACTTAGACTTTGGATATTGTGATATTATAAGTGTTGTCTTTGTATGGTTTTAAAGGCTGTGTAACAGTAAAGTGATGTAGTTTTCTGAAGTTACCAGACTGTTGTAGCTGTTCTATTAATTGCCTGTATCGACTGAAGCCGGGCTCAGGCTGCAGGAATCCTAACTGATTTTTAAAATCAGGTTGCATCATTCATATAAAGAGAAACTTTGCAGATATTACTCTCTCTAAGATTTGACAATAATGGTGCATCACACACTAAGGCATAATGGTAAGAGTATTATGCCAGAGGGAGCTTGAATGCACCACCTCACGTGATCTTATGGGGAAGCAGATGTTAACAAAATGGAGACATGGGTTGTCCATTCTTCAGCGAGAACTGGGAATTAAGATTTTAACTGTCAGTTTTAATGTCTGTCCACTGTAGTATGCTGGCTAACGTTAGCCTCGAGGGCTCTAATGTTTAGTGTTGCTTGGCAACACCGTCAGTCACTCCATACTGACATAATCATAACCGAAATCATCCAGTTTTTGAATCCCTAATATAAAACATGTTTGAAATTATCAGGGCAGCCCTGATCATTACGTGAGCAGTTCAGGAGGTTTAAGACTGGATCTGTAAACCTTTCACATTACCACATAATCTGGGCCAAACATCTGTAATGACCTGACTGAGGTCCCAGACTGGGATTTCTCCTTCAAATGCCAGGAGGGGTGAATCAGGGATAAATGTACCCTGAACTTTGGTCAATTCAACCACATTACTGATAGTTATTTAGCAAAAATCTCATTGTGTAAATATTTCGTGAAAGCGCCGATAGTCAACCCTACAAAACTGCTGCAAAATCAATATTGAGGTACTTGGTCCTAAATATCATATTTGATTTTCGTCATATCATCCAGCCATAATAAGGAATAATAACAATTTCAAAAATAGCAAGGTCGGTCAGAAATATTGTTATTAATTAGACATTTTTATCTCAGATCTTTCAGCCCAACAATGTGGCCACTACTGTTTGTTTTTGTGAAACCACGCCCACGACCAAGCGGACCTGCAGTGTGACTATCAGAGCATTTGATTTAACTTCTTAAAGGTTTACACAAAATCTGTACAATTCTGTAACTCTATGCAAGCGCAGACACCGAGGGAGAAACTACTGCACAGACCTCCTTCCATATTTTACAAGAAAAGCTATTAATGCATGCATGTATTAAGGTGGTGCAGTGCAGGGATTCGGGGATTTGTCGTGTCTGAGTATTAACATGTTTCCAGCACAAAATCTCAGGCTGCTATCTTATAGGCTGAAACAAAGATGGTATAGGCTACTAACTGTATGCATAATAATGTGTATGCACACGCACACGCACACACTTCCACAGGCAGAAAGACACACACAAGCGCACAAATACCCACAATAGAAAGTCGGTCAATGAATGGGAGGGGGCAGGCAGACTAGCAGGTGCTGTGTTGGTGGAAGATATGGCTTCTGTCCACCTCAGCATTTCTAAACACTCACAGTTATCTTCCCTCTCCACAGGAGGAGAGGTCATTTCTTTTTTGCCTCTGCACCACCGTCCTCTCCTCATTTCTGCTTTCCCCTTCTGTTCCAGCCTTTTCTCCCGTCTCATTTATCTACTCCCCACCTCTGCTTTTATACCCTTCCCCTTTAGCTTTTATCTTTTCTTTTCCAGCATTCTCCCGCTTTTCCTTTCCCACTTCACCCTTCTCCTCTCCATCCCCTCCTCGGCGTCTCCTGCGCTCTCAGTGGAACAGCCCATTCAGCAACAAAACAAAGCTGCCCACAGCATCACACACTGGCTAATCAAGCAAGACCAGAATGCAGCAGCCCTCACATCCACTCAACACCACCATGATACCGGGCAGCACTGGAGGGGAGAGGTGTGTCACATAAGGAGGAGAGGCAGCAGGGAGGCAGAACAGGTTGAGGAGAACAAGCGCGAGCAGGACAATATTACCTAGTTTTGGCAGCTTATAAGCTTTAAAGGTAATTTTGATTCCAAAGGTTCGGTCTGTGTTTACATTTGCCTCATGGACAGAGTGAGGAGAATGAGTTTGACAGTACAAAAGGCCGTAACCACTCCAGGTAAAGACGAGGTGGGAAGGAGGGCTAAAGGAGGGCATGAGGGAGAGGCAGAAAGATAATGGGGTGAAGAAAATTCTCTGACAGGCCATCCCCACCGAGGCAGCGCATTCATGACGATGATGAAACCCAACAATGGTCAGCTGCAATCTCCTCCTGGACAGAGGATGAGCGTTTACAAGCTAGCGTGCCAGCCGGCTCTTCGGCGAAGGAAAATAACTGCTGTTCAGCTTCAGGGAAAACTCAAAACATAACAAAGAAGCCAGTCCTGCAAGATGCCGAGATAGGAGAGATATGTAAACATGCCACAGCAACAACAGGGGGGCCACATCAAGAGCTGGTGTATAAACAAAGCCTATTGTAAGCTGGCAAAAGGTTGGAATCACTCAACCACCTACAAGATAAAATATTCATACACATGGCCAGGGCACAGATTTGCCCCATGGTGGGATTAGGGAAGCAAGTGTGTTACTGACAGGAGAAACTTATCCTCGTCTTATTGCCAGAGGAAGAAGGAAGGCTTAAGAACAAGGGCAGGGAAGACTGGAAGCAGAACTGCTGCAGAGATGGAAATGTGCTAACAGAGCGCAGACTCTGCCAAGCAACTTGTTGTAACACTCACCACTTCCCCCGGGTTCTCAGTCTGGCTTCAACCTTTTGAATTCTGATCACAGCAGCCATTAGTCCCTCACCTCAGAAAGCCCTCATTATATTGTTTTCGTTTTATGTGCCTTTGCTCCAGTGGAACTTTATCACAGGACTATGGCTCGACTTCTGTGTCGAGTGAACATTGAAAACACAGATGAGACAAAAGGTGTTCTTTAAACTGTTTTTAAAATGTATTATTTATGAGCATGTATCTGGATGACATTATAATTTTTTCAGAGTTTGAGTCTCCTGACTCTCAAGCTGCAGAATAAACTGCCAAACGACTTTTCTCTCATCTTGACTTTTGGTTGCCATGAGGAACCTGGTCTGCGAAGGCACAGCAAAGGAAAACTAACTGTTAGGTAAAGAGAAATCAGCCAACAGAGTATAGAATATAAAGTTTAGGCGTTAAAGGAATAGTGGGACACTTTGCATAATCACTTCTTCATGCCAGAGAGTTAGATGAAAAGACTGATACCTATTCTACAAAATTAATTCAGTGGTTTTACCAGGAGGTTATGTCTAGGATTATACCTTCGCTGAGTGCTGTGACTTCCTGTGATCTTGTCGTCATTGTGAGATTACCAGACAACCAGGAGAGACTCGAGGAAGTCACTGCTCAGTGCTTTGACCCACCGTACAAACACGAATATGAGTGATGACGTGTTAACTTTTGACAGAGCCAGGCTAGCTGATTCAGGTCTCCAGTCCTTGTGCTAAACTAAGCAAACATCTGATGGCTGTAACCTCATGTTTAACAGGCAGATATAAGAGTTGTGCAAATTTTCTCATTTAAAGGTGCTTTTAGACCTACAGGGACTAATTTTGTTACAAAGATGCATAATTGCCTAGAGTTGGTTCGTGCTCTCACGGCAGCATTTACAAGCAGACCAGATGAGATGCCTTGTGTGAGAAAGCTGCTCTTGATTGGTCAGAATTTCCATGCGGGAAAAAATCCAGGAAGTAAACAAAACGTTGAAGAAGAGTACACTTGTAAGATAAAGGTGACACTTTCTAATGTCACAGTGGAGGGACAACTACATGGGTTGATTTAACCCTATGGGCCCTAGGCGTTTTTGGGGTATTTTTACTGCCTTTACTTTTAAGCTCATATCACAGTCATTATAAAGGCTACATACATGCTATATCTTGTTTTTTTTTCTTTCAGGACAATCTGGGCTAACCAGATTTGCCATCATTCCATGTCCTTCTATGTGCCTGTATTTTATATTAATTTTTATATCAATGAAAAAAAAACAAATCCGTGTGCCTAAATTCTTACATTTTTACATGTATCTCACCATAGCAAGTTGGAAGTTGACATATTCTGCCATATATGAAGAGGGGAGACTCTCTGGAATCTGGCAATATAAGAACCATGATGGTGGGACATTCTGTCACTTCACAGCTGTCCAAAACATGTGGTTTGTGCCAGGCGGACATGACTGCCAGTATTTTTTCATTATTGCAAGAAATTTCATTGACTCATTCACAAGTCAAAAATGTGTTTTATCTGAAAGAAACATGCAATATTTACATCTAAGATCATAGAAAAATAGTCATTGTTTGCAGTAAACAAAGTTTGTTGTTGTTTTTCAGTTTCAGTTATATAGTGGGGGGACATTTTGGGCATGGGGTGGGGGGCACGTGTCCCCCTCAATGTATATGGTGACTACGGCCCTGTCAGGCATGCATAATTAGGCTACAGTTGTCTGGGTGCGCAAAGGTGAAGTTTGCTGGTCTTGTCATACAAAGTTTGATGGAGTGTCAACTGGAAAATATGGAGATATTTGCATCTTGAAAGCCGGACTACAAATGTGGATAGACAGGGAGAAACGCACGCAAGTCTAAGATGTGGTAAGATACGATATTCCTCACTATATGAAGTGACTGATAACAAGATGGATTGTAAAGAAATTAGTCAGGTTTTTATTTTGTAGACAATCAATCTGTATTTATAGCGTGATGGGATGACAGCACAATGATGTGTGGTATCATTGGAAAGCTCTGGTCCTGCGCTTTCATGTGATATCCGTGGTATTTCTGTGCGACCCTGCATTTGTGAGTAATCCATCTAAGAGTAATATGTGTGCAAAGCTGCATGAAAGCTCTGTTATTCATGATTTTAGTGTAAATTTATCTTTTTTTTTTCGCTGTGAAAATATTGGACTACCGAAAGCTACGATTCCGCTGCTTCACGTGATATGCGTGGCTTCTTGCTATGACGCACGGTCATGGAGAAAATCAATAGAGAAGAACAGGTCTGAATTTGGACGCACTATGCGTCATTCGGGCCCATAGGGTTAAGCACTTGCCTTGTTCATTTTAGTCAAACCATACAGTTTGAAAACGAGGCGCGGCTCCAGAAAGCAGAAGAAAACAATGTTTTGATGCATTGGATGTGCTGAATGTGCATATTAAGGCAGCACAGGAGGAGGCGCACATTAATAATCCTCCAGGACTGTAGCATGCTCATGTTTAACCCAAACAAACAATGTGTCATGTGACTGCAGTTGGTTCAGATCCAGGTCAGAACACGGTCTCACCACAAACCAACCGCATCAGAGTTCAGTTGTCACTGGACCAAGACCACCTCGTCAAGAAGGTCTCGGACCAGTTGTTTTGGTGCGCACCAGAGTGCTATTGCTGTGTTCACAACTGCACAAACGAACTGCACTTAGGGGGCAAACAGAGTAAACTATGGGTACAGTTCAACATGTTTTGTAAAATGATTGTAATATTACTCATGCATCTCATACTGATGTACGCTTACATCAGTCTAAGTCTGTTTCTGGGGTTCTACGTGCATCACTTGTTCTGATGATTTCACTGCTCTGCAGAAACAATCATACTGCAGACTGTCATTACATGTTTGAAGGTTGTACAGGACAGAAGGTCTGCGTGTGATGCAAGACATTAGTGATGTTAAAAGGAAAGAGTGGGATGGTAAGGAGGAAGAGAGGGCAGAGTGTGCTGCGAGATCGTGATGGTAGGCAGCAGAGAGGAGACCGTAGTGATGAGACCGAGAGGCGCGAATGATGGTGTGGAGTGGAGGAGAGTGTGATGGTAGGATGGGATTTGAGTCTTTTAACTTCATTAGTTCCGCCTCAGTCTGGGGTCTGTAGATTATGTCTAATTAAGCAGCTTAACATGGCTTAAAAAGCACCACACAGAAAGCACAAGAGCCTTATCTGTCAACCTGCTCAAACGATTCTCCGCTTCTCCCTTTCTTCCCGTGGCAGGCTAACATAAATTCCCTTTGCATGGCCTTTATGCTAGAGAGATTAGAGGCTCTGACATCGGCGCGAGCTGGATAGCTAGCAGCCGCAGCGATAGCTGTGTGGGCTGTGGATAGAGAGAGGAGGAGAGAGCATGTGTGGCGAGCAGTGGGGAGGCAGAGGGGCAGGCAGATGCTTCCTCTCAGACTGCAGGGGGAGAGAGTCGATAAAGAAGGGTGGGGCTCACCAAACCAGTGCTCCTGTCATTCTGATCAGTATTGGTACACAGCTCGAGTTTGGCTCTACAGTTTGCTCATTATCACAGAGTGTAACAACACATCACCAACCAGGCAGCGGCATTAACACCAGTGTGGTCCAGGTAACAATCTTAAATTACAGGCAACTTGTTGAACACATGCAGAAACCAGAGAAGCATAATTGAGTGGGTTAACATGCACACTTGCATTCCAGTTATAATCAGGTTATGGTAGTATTCTATGTGTTGCGCATGTAAGAGTCATGACATAACAAGCTGACAGTTGGTCAGTGGTCAATGTCGGGCCATTGTTTAGTGTCTGTCACCCTAGTTCTTGCAGCGTGTCCTACACTGTTGGAAATAGCTGGCTGTCGTTGCCTGTTTTTAGGCCTGTGAGAGAAATCATTCTCATTGGTGGTTCAGCTCAGGGCACGGTAAGTGAAACGGAAGTGAGGAAAGCAAACAACTAAAGTCAAGAAGGAGTGAGATCAGAACAATCTTGTTGTTTGCTATATTGAGAGTATTTTCATGGCTTTGCCTTTGCACCAGACAGCCTGTTTTGACAGGAAAGCAATTTACAGCTTCAGTTGCCTTTCTATGCTCCCATCAAAACCACCAGACTCCATTGACAAAAACAGTAATTTTAGCACACTGAGCACAGAAGCTGCTGGTCTACCGCTGCTTCGATCAGCTAGTTCCTTTGTGTTATTGTGTGACTTAGGTGAATCTAAACTAACCTTTTTAATAACAAATTCACACAATCACACAAACAAAATAACTGATGGAGGCAGTGGTAGACCAGCAGCTGCTGTGTTTAGCAATGTTAAATCACTGTTTTTCTCAATGGAGTGTGGCTTTGAAGAGAGCGCTGTCAGAGCTTCATTTTGGAAATCACTGTCTGACATTAAGGTGATGCAGTGAAAATGCTCTCAATATAGTGTACATTTAAACTGACAGTGATTTTTTTTAGGTGGGACTTTTTTAAGGGGGGATAAAATATGTTTTGTTGCTGACCCCTCCAGAGCAGCAGATTGCTTAGCATCTGCAAACATGGGGCGTGCTGACTGACATCTACTGTACGTAATATACAGTCTATGAATAAGTTCCCCATACAACCCAACTTCAAAAAAACTGAACTTTCCCTTTAACATCATATCCTGGTTTCAGTAACCCAGATAAGAAGCCTGGATATGCAAACTGCAGTACTCTGACAGAAACAGAGTTACTGTTATACACTGTTTCTGACTGCTGTCATGTGCACAGGCAGGCACGTCTTCTCATTATGTAGTGTGTGTTATGATGTCATGTATGAAACTTTTTAGCAAAAATGCCAAAAGTTCACTTCTTGCAGCTTCTCAAATGTAATACAATTATAAATTGAGGACATCTAGGGGTTTTTTTTTACCATTGGATGGACAAAATAAGAAATGTAATATGACAACTTGGGTTCTGGAACATTGTGATCGGCATGCTTTACTGATTTATAGACCAAACGATTATCAAATTGATCAAGAAAAATGGGATCTGTGGATTAATCGATCATGAAAACAAGTGTTAGTTGCAGCCCTAATGATGATTTACACACTGAATGAAGCCAGACATCTGAGATGCAAAAGGTAAACTGTTAAGCTCATCTTCCATTTCACTGGTGACACAGCAGAATGGTAAATGCAGCAGCTGTATACAGACAGCAAGAAGCCAGTAGGGTTAATCCTAAACTTCTGAGTCATATAGGAAAAAAAAAAGCTGAAATATTATCATGCGTCAGACAATAAGACACCTGGATCATGTTATAATCTGTACACAGGGATACAAATAACAAGGCTTCTTTTCCTTGTAAATATGTTATCTCCAACAGGATCAAAACCAGCATCTGAGTCAAAACTGGGATAGTGCCCTGCATGTAAACATACTCATTAGAAAAACGGTTACAACAACAACCTTCACCAAACAGATATTTCTGCTGGGTTGGGTTTCTGCAAATCTTGTTTGGTGAGACGCCTCATCACAACATCACGGCAATAAAACACACTCTTTAAAGGAAAACTACGTGTGTGTGTGGCCTCTCTGCTTCTTCCGATACACCACCTGTTAATTATTGAGCTGGAGTATCGCTGTGGCAACAGCAGCATTGTGTGACATCGGACACGCCTGGCCGCCATATGTCATCCCAGAGCGACTTGTTTTATGTGATTGAGGAGGAGCTGGAGGTAGCTGACAAAACACAGGTGGTCACTCGCTGCGAGTTCGGCGCCATTTGGCTTTCCATGCCAGGCAACATTCCCCACCTTGGGCTCGCAGGTAGACAAATACACTCCCTGGTTTTTCAGCCTCTATAGGTATCTCGCTCCCTCATCTTCTTTATACCTGCCTTGGTTAAGTTATATCTTTTTGTGACGCAGGTATGGAAACACAAAACCACATGCAAAAAACAAATACCTCTAATCCACAAGCACTGTTTTCCAGCTACTGAGGCAGGATGTGCAGTATTATCTTTTGTGTTGTGTCAGACTGGGCAAGGTAAGATGGCTGCCCTCAAAACTGGTCCATCTTGTTAAGATACACATACACACACACACACACTAACTGTAATATGCTGATGACATACGAGTAACCTTACAGCACAATCCACAGAGCGTCTCTTTCTGACATTCACTCCAGGTGCTTGGTCCCTGGGCAGAAACAATCACGTTCACTGCAGACACTCACATACCTGCACAACATGGGGTATTTACATGACAGGAAAATAACAAAAGACAGAATGAATGGAAAGAAGGAGATGGAGAAGTAGGGGCCAGCAGCTACAAAGAGACGAAGAGGGGCGCAAGGTAGCGATGAGGAGATAAAGTCAAGGCTTGACTGATGTAGTGAAGAGAAAGACTTGGAAAGGAGAGAGAGATGAAGAGAGAGCTGCTATCTGATAGAAGGGATTTGCCCTTCCCTGGAACAGTAATTTACTAAAGCCATTCTACAGAGGCCCATCAGTGGCGATCTGCTGGCAGATTAGACGACAAAACCTCATCCCTCGCTTTCCCCTCCAGCCAATCAGCGCTGGGCAGTGAGCACAGGGCAGAGGATGACGGGAGGACACAGGAGGGGAGGGGCAAAATTTCCTGCCTCTGTCTGTTGAATTTGGGGAGGCCATATACACAAACATAGTCACACACACACACACACACACACACACACGCAGAATACATACAGGAGATTGGATTGGAGTCGGAGCTATTACTGTTGCATTTTCCCACCCTCAGGATACAGCAGCTAACACTGCTAGGTTGCAAGAGCTGGGGATTTGTCATTTATAATCAGTTTTCTGCTCTTGTTTCCTCCGCACTCGCTTGTGCTTTTTGCAGTTTGTATCCTGCCCCGAAGGCCCTCGCAGCATTCCTCTGTTGTGTCGGTCCAGTCACTCTCCCCTTCTCCTTCCTTCCTCCCTCCCTCTCCCTGTGTCTGCCTCCTCCCCATCCCTCTCTCCATCTCCCTCTCTACATGCACTGCAGAGGCCCGTCAAGTGTGCCCCAGCTGTGCAAGCAGTAGGAGCTGTTTACCATGGTACATCATCAGGGAGCCCCGGGAGCACCGCCCCAACGTGCTCGCGGGACTCTCACAACAGCGTTTCGCACATGATGTTAAACATTATAGACCCTCTGAACAAGTCAACGACCCAGCGTGCACTAAAACAACCTTTGCTGGCGAACTCTCACAGCATGAAAGCAAAATTCAACTTATCTTTTCCTTGACGACCTTGTAGCAAAAACAAGGAAAGTCTGGAGTAGAAAAGTAGAAAACACTACAGCATCACAACTTAAATTCACAACTGTTGGCCTTGTGGCAAACAAAATGGTTCCAGTAACATTTAGATACACCCATACACACTCACACTCATAGAAAAGCTCTTCTTGGTGACACAGACCCATCCATCGACATCCTGCATCTCCCTCTTTAGCGCAGACATGTGAAAAAACAAACAAAGCAGAACAACAGCAAGCTGTTCCTTCCCTCTCTGCCACCACCACTTCCCGTCTTCCCCTCTAGAGCTGCTGCCCAACCTCACGAGACCCCGGAGGACTCCCAGATCCCCTAAGGACAGGACTGACATCACCCACCCATGTCTCCTGTCAACTATGACCTCTGGAGGGAGGAGGGAGAGGAAGAGAGGAAAAAGCAAGGCCCTAGATGTAAGCGCCGCTCTGTGGTCTAAAAGCAGCACGTGAACAGTCTCAGAGTTGCACAATTTCCTAGAATCTGATCCACTATGACCAAACACTGTGAGACTCGGGACAGAGAGGGGATATATTTACATAGTTGTGGAGAAAAAAGTGAAATATTGTGGATGGGAGTCTCTGTAATATATGAGCGTGTTGAAACAGTATTTGCTTATGGTCTCACAATAAGTGTGCTCATGTATAAAATACCTTGAACTGTGGTTCAAGGGCAGGTTAAACTAGTCTCGGGCACTTGTTTGGCTCGTTCTTCCAAACAGCACACAAACAAGAAGTGCCCTGCAATCAAAACAGCATGACTCAAATGATCCAGCATGTTCATGGCAACACCTAAGCTGATGGCCCCGATATACTTTTGTTAATAAAGTTGTGCTGCTCCGAATCACTCCTCTCTGACTTCTCACTTCTCTGACACGTGCATACATTCTAGCACAATATATACATAGCGTGTGGTGGAAATAATGGAAGCACTGACATCCCTGTAATGACAGCTTTTGTGTCGTTTCTGGCAGAAGTTTGACAGGAAACTCATAAAAGCAAGGTAATTGCCAATTACTGTTATCACTGTGATTCTGAATGTTTCCAAGATTACGATGACAGTGGAGGAACACAATTTCAGTCACATGTCCCAGACATGAGCAGAATCATGCCTAGCTTTGTTTGATACTATTAGTTACATTGTGCATTTCACTGGCATGCTGTTATGGCTGAGATAAAGCATGACCTTAGTACTCACAGACAATACTTTAGAAGAGAAGTAGAATGGATTTCCACTTATCAACTCAAACAACTCATTCGTCTCAAGCAGCTTTAATCACTAATTGTCGATTGTGCTTATTGGTGGTGGTTGTATTTAAAGCTTCGTGGAGGAAGTGGAGACGTAATAACCACTCTGATTGGACTAAAGATTTGTTGGCTCGAATACTAGGAGGCTAGGAATGCCATTAGCATTAGTTCACATGTTCCAAAATGGGTAAAGCTGCTACATGTTGGATAAACTCTTGTTTTGGTTCTATCTATTCGCTACTGTGGTTAAAGGGGAAAAATCCAGGCTGGGGATTCAAGTATTACTGGTGTAAAAGCACATCCATCCTCTGATAAATCCCTTTTGCATAATGTATCTTAGATTATGAAATGTTTGGCTACAGTCCTGACATCAAATTTAGCATGCACGTGATCTCAAGCAAGGATAAATTCCAAACACAATACCACGATGTCTCCGAGCTTGTTTTAACCGACGTTCCTGATTTTTCAAAGATATTTCTTCTCATTGACCTGATGATCAACAGCTGAGAACAAAAGAAATTCTTCATCAGCATTTTACCACAATCACTGCAGGATGAATACACCATTAGTCATTCAGAGACATTAGTGACGAACTACTTTGCCTTTTAGGAGTAAATGCATGACTGGAAACATAACCGTCTGCATCAATAAACAGTGTTTGGACAGTTTCCACCTGAATCAAATGGTCAACTTCAGTACCATTGAACAATATAATATGACACTATACCTGTATACTAATACAATATATAAACAATACAGCAAAAAATTCAGTAAATCTATTTTATTTAGTGTCATTCTGATTCATTTTTAAAGGGAAACTCTGCCATTTTTAAATGCTTAAGTCAATTTACTTGTCATTAGCAGTGCTACACAGCCTGTAAAAACAGTTGTTGGCTTTGATGGAGCTTTTGCTGCATTCCATTTGCCTTTAAGTTGGAGGTCTGAGCTGGGAATGATGCCACACCTGGGTTGACTGTGTGCCAGTATAACATGTCAGAAAACCAAAATATTGATCACAAAATTAGCTTTAGCCATTGTTAGCAATACCAGTTGATAACAGTGCATTACATTGTATGCAATGAGCAACAGTAGTGTGTGTACGACTTATTCAATGACACACAAATGAGACAGAAGTGCTAATTAACAGTATATGACTACAGCTTTCACTACTGTCGGTGTGCAGAGCAGCCATATTGGATTTTGAAGTCGGGGCTGGTGAGGTTCCTCCTACATTCTGAGTCGGAAAACTGACTTCAAGGACTGACTGGAAACTCGGAAATTCCAACTTCACAGTGCAAACAGAATGCACCATTGGACACTAATGAGTTTCATTATCAGAAATTTAGTATCCAGTGTTCATGGGAGCTTGACCTTTACTGGAGACAAAAAAATCAGTATCTCTGTTGCACAATTCTGAACATTCTGTTTTAAATCTGTTTCTCAAAGTCCCCTAAATTCATGGAACTGATTAAAGAAATAGTTGGAATACAACTTTAGGGAATGGGAATCATTTTCTCATTACTGGAGTAGGTAAGTTTGACATTTGACATTTCATTTTTTAAAGATCACGTATACCTGTGCAAATAGCAGAATTCAAATGTTAATCCAAATGTAAAGAGGGAAATGCTGCCCCCCCTCTTTGCTCCTCACTCACCTAAGTGGTCCCATCACTGGCACTACAGTGGAGACAAGGTCTGACATGTAACACCTTGATATTCATGTTTCACCATACCTCTCTCCATCTCATTTTCTTTCTGGCAGTCACGTGGATTTAAGCTACAACAGGCCCGGCTCGTCCTGACCTGACAAACTACATTCTCAACGACCTTTTCCCTCATTGGGCAAAAAGGTCTGCATTCTCTTCTCTCCGATGACTGTGACTAATACAAGCTGTGGTGTGGTGAGGCTGTCCTCTCCCTGAACAACCCTCAAACCAAAAACAACTCCTAGAAATGTTTACATTCTTCACCCATGCTTCCCTTACTTTTATCTTCAAGACTTGGGACATACATGGAAGTCAGCAAAGCAACAAAGGAAGAGGCAGGACTCATGCAGAGTCAGGTTTGTGAACCAACAATGATGCATTCAAAGTATCATTAGAAACAGAAACATCAGCAGAAACTATTGTGAGACTGTGTTCATTCGGAAACATTTAACTATCTTACATTATGTGACTTGTGAGCAGTAACTTCAACACAGAATCTCACACTTCTGCTGTGTTAGGCACAGTGTGACCTCGACTGTGCTTTCAGTTTATTCAGTGTAAAACTGACTGCAACAGAGAAACTCTCTGCGACTTTCTTCTTTCTGCACAACACTGTGTAATTCATCCGATCCAAAATAATACTAAACTATGAAATACACTTTTAGAGTTAAAAAGCAACACTTGTGAGCAATGGCTGTTGAATTGAGACACATTTCTCCAGCCCCCAACGAGAATGTTACAAAATGGTGGATCCTCAGGAGCTGCTGGATCACTGCAACAGGAAATGAACTCTGACATAAGAGCTATGGACCTTGGGGCCCCAACTGCATCCTGGGAAATTATGGCACTGAGAAGAGAAATGACCCATGTCACCCCCATGAAAACCCAACTCAGAGCTAAATCTATTTACAGTCCCCTAAAATGGCACACTGTGTATATATATCTTTATAGCATTCACAGCAGCCTTTTCTAATTGCGTCTTGATCCAAGCATTCAAGGTGATTCATCGCTGACAGTATTTATTTTGCACCAACAAATGTGCTGTTTGCTCAACAACAGTAACAATCAGAGTATCAAGGTCAAAACCAGGCCAACACAGAGACTGGCGGGCTGGCGGAAATTTTGGTCTGCCTTTCTTTCATGCAGATGGACCAACCAGCACCACAATAAAGACAGCCAACAAGAGAAAGAAAAGGGAGGAGGGGCAGTAGAGGCAGAGAATGACAGTGCTATCATCCTAAGATAGCAGTACCTCTTGGCTCAGGCTGCTTTGGGTGTGCCTCCTCTATCAGTTAAATCCATCTTTCCCTCTGACGCCGCCGTTAGTCGCCACTCTCTGTTTTATGCCCGTTTTCCAAGCCGTGAGACAATAGCATGGACATCATTAGCTAAGTGGTGGCTGGATGACAGGCGGTGGCGCTGCGATCGATAACGGCAGGCCAAGCCATCCACAGGCTGAGCAGTGCTTACTCATCAGCCCTGGGCTTGCATGAGACCTAGCTAGGGCCAGAAACTGGGACTGGGCCAGATAAGGGATGTGGAGGTGTCGGGGGCTCGCTGCCTGTGATAACAAATGGCTATGAACAGCCACCTTATCTTCTCACCTTAAAGAGGATATGATGTCCACTGTCACACAGCTGCCTAACGCCCAGAACCACTCTGACAGTTATGTTATGAGGGTGAGGAGGGGTCAGCCACTGCTGGTTACGCTGTGTACTCTTGTATGTGTGTGTGTGTAGAGAAGTGTACATATACTTTTTCAGACCGGGGTGTCCTTATGGGTGCAAAAAAAAAAAAAAAAAAACAGTTAGCCATTTCCTATGCCAATTTCCAAACTGTCAAAGTTGAGTTGCATCAACCATGAATATTAAACAATAACAGCCACGTAATGATTTGCAAATGTTAAAATGCTTGGGGCAAGCTCCAAGTTAAGAATACCTAATCATTGTAATAAAAAAAAGTAAAAAGTTCCTTGTCAAAATACGAGGGTTTTGTGTGACCCTGTATGTGTGGGAGAGAGACCGTGTCGGCACATGTTCACTGGGGAGATGCCACAGGCCACCACAGTGGTGGCCAGATTCCCCTGAAGTGGCATCTGAGACAAACATCTAGTGACAAGGTGGTGCCCTTCCTGTGTCCTTAACCACAGCTGACAATAACATTGCACTGCGCTCCAAGGACAGAAAATTTGAGGGATGGAGGGAGCCATGAAAACAGAAGTAAACAGATATATGCGGCGACAATGTGAAAAAAAAACAAAGAGCAAAAAGAAGCACAGGGGCGACAAGAGCAATCGATGGAGCTTTGGAAGAGTTTGAGAAAAGTAAGAAAAACTTGGGGTCGAGTGAGGTACTTTCAAAGGCCTCTGGCTGTCTGGGTTTGCAGGCACCTTTTTCTCCCTCCTGCTCCTCTCTGCTCCTGTCCCTCTTTTTCCTCCTCTGATGCTTATCAGTCTGTGATTAAACCTGCCAACTTTAATTAGGATACTTTAGAAGTAGAACACCTCTCTGCCTCCCACTCTCCACCTCTCTCTTTTTCTGGGCTGCAGGTGTATGAGAACGCTTCCAATAAAGTTGTCAGAACGCTGGGCAGAAGCAGCATGTAGGAGACATCTTGACAAATAGACAACACGATGGGGGGGATAACACAAACTAAACATCACACCCTTGCAGTGACAACATGCATTAAATATGAGCATTAACATGCACGCACCTAAAGCGGTTATACTTTGACAAAGCACAAATCTAAACCCAAAGAGAGAGTGTGACGACTTACAGTAGAGGGACTATCCTGAAGTATCGCCACGAACTCACTTCCTGCCTCTTCTTGCACACAGTTTGCTGTTTGTTAACTGCCAAATGCTGAAATCATTCCTGCGCCAGCTTCCACCAGACACCTAATCTTATTACGGCTAATGTGTAAAAATGAAATGAAAAAGCAAATAGCTGTAGTTAGTCACACACCCCATTGCTTTCAATTACAATGTTTACAGAACAGTTAGAGGAGAAGAGCTGAGGTGAGCATGCTAGGGTTTTTTTGCTTCCTTACTCTAAGTTGTAATATTACACCTGACAGGAGCAGCTTACGTGTGCAGCCAGTCTTCATAGATAACACCCCCAAAACCTCAGGGTGTCTCAGTCACACTGAAGTTGCCGTTACAGGAGCCTTTTTTCCCCCTTCCCCGAATGAAATTAATCCGACTGATGATACCCAGGGATGTGTAACTCTTGCACAAAATAAAACGACTGCACAAGGTGTCCTATTGACATGTTGCACAGTAGGTAATCAGAGAGAAATGTTCCGTCATACGTGTAAATCCAGCACTCTACCTCTCTTTTGAAAAGGATAGGCATGCGCTGACTGCTGAGCTTCCTACTGAACCAACAAGTTGTATGAGAATACGCACAACTGCTCCTGCAGCTATTGAACGGAAGGTGTGCCACCCGCTGCACCTGCCATCACTCAAAGCAAACGTGCAGAGAGTGTAGATATTGGGGAAAAGGCAGGAAGTAGAGACAACATTTAGATTGCAAACTATCATCTGCAAACAGGAAGTGTTTGAGACAGAAATGGAGACGGATTATTAGTAGTATGAAATTTGCACTATTGTTGCTCTCTTCTGAATCATCCCCTCACCTTTGACCCTTAGCTCTCCTCATCTCCTCCACCCTATCCACTTCTCCTGGCCTCCCACAACACAACCAGGCATCGTAGGTGGACTTCCTACAGGAAACCCAGGGGCGCCACAAGGGGAGAATCTCCAGAGAGAAACTCAAACAATGACACACGGGAACTTCTCCTCCTGACTCAAGCCCAATTTAGGCAATGAAGCCCGTAGACTTGCTAGTGAGATGAGGGTAGGTCAGCACGACAGGTTAAGACAAAAATGAAAAGTGTTGGCTTAGTGTGGGAAATGTGTGAGTGTGTGTCCACAAATTACAAACACGCTCAAAGTCAGCCTTTAATTCGTGCGTAGGAGGATTTCAGGGCCGTCTTTCTTTGTTTAAGGTTGAGAGGTTACCAGTGTCTACAGTCTTTCAAAATCCAAAGTACAGTCAGCATAAACACTGACTCACTGCAAAACAATCACAGGCTATTATACCCCTAATGTGATCATGTAATGGACCATATATTTATGCATGACAAACCTCTCTTATTAGACCAGTCCCCTAAACTATCCACAAAACTTCAGGCTTAAGGAGCCTGCTGGCACTGCATGTAGGTGGTACAAACTTTTTTGCGTGTGATTACAGCAACAGAAGTCCAATCTATTGAACCCTGGGCAGTGGCCTCATTTCACTGGCAGTGGCTCAATCATAACATCTTATCTACAGACGCGCTGAGTCATGGAATTTGGCAGTGGCCAATAGCCAAGCAGCAGGGTTACTTATGGCTGTCATTGATTGGTTGATCCCTGAGCACAAAGCTGAAAGGGCACATACCAGGATCACAGCCTGAAGCACAAACTCGCGTTTTACTTTACTTTCTCATTCTTGCTGCTTTTTTTTCCCTCCTCCATCTGACTAACCACTTTGTTGTGTCACTCTCTCACACTGTTCCCTCGTTCTCCCCTCATGTCCCCTCTCTACAGCACGTCCAAATTACCATAGCCCATTAGCCTTGTTCCTCTGTTGTGTAATTGTATCTGGAATAGCAAAGCAGGGCCGCTCACGTCCAGAGGTCACCATTCCTCTGTGGCTTACATCCTGGTCCTTCATCTCCATGGTCACCGTGCTTCCAAACAGTGTCTTTTTTTTCCCCTTGAAGAAATATGAAGGCTAGTTAAAACTATCTCAACAGAGCCCTACGGCCACCGTTCAGACCATTAATCATATCTAAAGCCCTTACTTTCCACTAGCATTATCCATTAATAATGCATTTGTATTGGAAAAGCAATACCATAATAAGGTGGGCTTGGGAGAGAGAGCAAATGCAATCTTTATTACTGATTGATTTCAATAAAAATTACTTTCAAACTTCTTGGGTGAACCATTCATTATAAAGGGCTTGTGCACAGTGATGTTTTCTTATCCCCAAATAAAAACTCCGCACAACCACCATTGCTGATTTGGGGTCAGCTCCCTCATACATAATTCGCCCATTCAGGATACGGAGCTAAACTGGCTCTAAAACAGAATAGGGGCACACCACAGAGGCCTTTATATCAAGCTGTCCCCATCTGCAAATCTGTAATGAGCATGGGAGCTGAAACAGTGGGGAGAGAAGAGAACCTCAGTTCAACTGAGGCAGGCACACTTTCTAATGGAAATTCAGATACAATCATCCCAGAATGCACTTCTCTCTGCCTAATAATCGGCCACTAGAACAAGGCAGCCATTGAGAGGAGAGTGACTGTAATCTGGTCCACCAAACTCCAAAGCTGCCCGCTATAATTAGCTCCTTTCTCCATCAAACACAGGCTTACACTGACTCACAAGCAAACCTCTCCTGTAATACAAGGGGAGAGAAGGGGTTTTAGTGAGTGAGCGGCACATTTTCAGATGAGCAAGGAAATTTTCCATCCTTGGCATGCAGAGTCACCCTGCGATGACAGGTATGCTAGCTGTGAAATCTGCAAACGAGCGAGCGAGAGGCCACCGTTTCATTCAGCGGCACAGTGGTCTGTGGAAATAAAAGCCTGGGATGACGTGGAAATGATATGGTGTGGGTCAAGTTTTCAAATTAAGTGATATTATAAGACAGTAACACATCGTTCTTTATCAAGATAGCTTACAGTGACTGATTAAAAAAATGTTGCACACTTGCTCAAGCACTTCCTGAATGTCTTTCTTGTTTAATTGCTGGTCTGGTGTTGACAAGTGAGGACTGAGAATTTGATTTAATGTAAGGAGTAAATATCCCTTCACTGTTTCTGTTACAAAGCATGCCAACCCCCTGTGTTTATCTGTCCATGTTATATGGGACTGAATCTCACTTCCAGCACCCTCATCAAAGGAAGTATCCGCATCTCTGGCCTACATCCTGAAGAACAAAGCCTGCCCTCCTCTAATCCCAGGAACATGTTCTAGTCCAGGGACTCACGACACGATCCGCAGCCCAGAGGCAGACAGACAGGGGTGAGTGGGTATGCTGGTAGCTAGCCCGCTGCCTGGGCAAATGGCACGGCTATTAGGGGAAGAAGAGGCTTCCTGGAGAGGTGTGACTGCACTGCAAAGGGCCCAATCAAGCAGAGAACAGAAGTGCTGACAGCTGCTAATGCATTTACCTGAGAGCAAAGAGACTGTCTTGCCCAGGAAAGTGTGAGTACATGTGTTTACTTCCTCCGTAGCGCGGTCCTCCCAATAAGGTTGATTAAGATCAAAGAGACTCATCAAAAAGCACTCAGTCACAGCAAATGCAGAATTATGAGTCAACATATTTTCCGGGACATCATGTAAAATCCACATCATATCAACATATATCTGTTATCAAGTGACAGAGTTCCTGTTTTGAAAACGTCCCCTCGATCTGGCAGTGACACAGCAGTGAAGGCCCTCGCTGCACACCTCTGAGTGAAGGCCATATCACAAACCTTCACAGACATTCCCCCCACTTATCTCACCCTCTGAACTCTTTCACAGTCGATCTTAAATCAATATTCCAGAGGAAGGTAGAAAGATCACTTGAGAAATGAAACTACCTAAGTCCACAGGAAGGACTCTGACAAAAAAGGGAGTGGCAGGCAGGGCAATGACCACTTTGCAGTGGCAGTGAGATAAAGCTGTGACACATCGGTGACAAGTCCTGGCACATAAATAAATTACAAAATAAATCAGTTCACCTTAATCAGTCTATCTGTACCTAATCTTACATCAAGGAGAGGTAGACATGCAGCACCCAGACAGCCAAGTTAAACATCCCTTACCTGGGGTATTTAATTGGTGGAGATAGCTACACATACACTGTATTCCCTGTCTCGGAAGATTTGAGTCATTTGTGTGACAGGTACAGTAAAACAGAAACCGAGCAGAGTTACCTCCCGGCAGGGCGTACGCACATTATCTAACTGTGTCACCAGGCAGCTCTGTACATGCAGCTTTGATGTTTGCAAAGTTAGTGGGACATTTAACAAGAGAGGAAAGAATCACTCATGACAAAGATTTCTTGTGTTTAAGTGCTTATATCATGACCTAAATCTGATCAGGGCCACAGTTTGGAGGCACTAAAATGCTAATCATACAAAAAAAAGCCAAGGCAGCCACATTTAAGAAGTTAGAAGCAAAACCTAATTTATAAATCACTTCATTGTTATTTTTTTTAAAACAGGCTTTGATCAGACAGTGAATTCAGCAAAACATGCACCACAGTCCAACCAAAACATCCTATTTCCTCTCTTCCAAATGAAAGTCCTTACTGCTCATTATATTTCTCCAGGCCTGACAAGACCAGTGCATTCTAGGCTCTGATGTGCAAACAATTATAATGTTTGGACAACATCAATTTTTATGACCCCCCTTTCTCCCCTGAGAACATTTAAACACCCACAGGGCAGCATAACCTAACAGGTTTTAGGTGTATTTTTCCACACTCTCATGCATCGTCATTAGAATAACCATTATTATTACTATTAAGGGCTTGAAATCCCACCAGCCCTCAGGGGGACTGGGGTTGACTCCCAGTTTTTTCTGTATTTCGCAGCACAAATTAACCCAAGCTGCAGTGTAGGAAGGAAGTAAACGCCTTAAAACTCAACATTGTTTCATATTTTCTATCCATATGTGTTATTTAGTGTCGGGGAAGAGTGTCTAGTGTAGTCTACATACCATAGCATTCCTCCCTCTCTCCAGCTCTGGTCCACTCCTTTCTTTCTCTGGGTGCTCCTCTGCGACTCAGCCGGTGAAAGACTTTAAAAAAACACAGACAAAAACACTTCCTAGCAGCACTCACATCGATTATTGCCCGCTTCTTTATAACAAACAGCCTATCTGTCCATTACTTCCCACACTGGGTGCTCGTTTTTAATCAGAAGTTTTCAGGAACGAGATGCATATCTGTGGAGAGCAGAAAAAACAACTAAATTCTCGTCAGGAAAAAGAAGAAAAAAATGCTGTTCAAACTCCAGGCTTTTCAGCACGGCTGGAAACGAGGAGAAAAAGGGGGAGGCGTTGGAACAAGCGCTGTTTCGGTGTGTTTTTTCCTTCTTGGTTCAAGCACCACGTTGTTTTGACCAATTATTATTTCCTTTGTTGTGTCAAAAATAAAAAGAGTCCGTAATGAAACGCGACCACAAGCTCTGCCTTCATTTACCGAAGCGCCGCTTTGTTAGCGCACAACAGCTCGTCCCAAAGCGATGTATTTTCCTTTCTATCGTTGATCCCCGTGCAGCCCAAATGTGTGACGGTGTGTGTATAAGTCTATTTTTTTTTTCAGCTTCCCAATAATGGCGGCGGACCTTCTCCCGAATCCAGCATCTCCTCCCCTGTTCACACAGAGCAGACAGAGAGGGAGAGTCTCGCCCAGCGGTTCATGGACACAATTACAACACACACGCACACACACTGTTTGTCAAGAGACTTAAACCTGACTGTGGAGTTTGTTTTTAATGATGACTCAAACTACATTTTAAATATTTTTTTTTATTTCTAATTTTGCACTAAAAACATTTTCAGAGAATGCAGGAAAAAAAACTTTGAGGTAATTTCATATATATATATATATATATATATATATATATATTTATATATATATATATATATATACTACATTTATTCAACAATACAGACCTGTAGAAGAAGAATTATCACTGGACAGGTTAATAAGCTAAAAATCACAGAAATACCTGTAATAGGCCAGTGACTATACACACAAAAATTAATATATTTTAAGGAAGCAAAATGTGACTAGGCTACTGCTCTACACCTATGAATGTAAAGAACTTAAACATGAGTATTTTCATTCTGTTACTTGATATTTAAAGTAGTATAATATAATATAACTGGTTTGCATTTTAAAATTCTCTAAGCTATTTGGGTTCAGACCCGATAAGTATAAAAAAAAAGTCCCAATGTCCTTAAATGAGACGACAATAAAGTCCCAATGTCTTCGAACGAGTACTTCCTTGTCTTAGCTTCTTACTGTTGCTAAGATTGGTCAAATTAGCTGCCATATCAAACTACGAACATTGTTAATGACAAGTAAACACATTTCAAGTGTCAGGAATCGGCTGCAGACTGATTTGGCTGCCATCTTGTTTTTACATGGATTAGTGTGTTGTGGTCTTACTACCACTAGACTGCTCAAAAAAAGGGTCCCCAAACAAGGATAACAGGTCTGAGTTAAGTAGAATGAAGTGTACGGTAAAGTAAACCCAAAATGCGATTTTGTTGGCTGTACATTTTTAACTTCTCCAGGCTGTTTGGGACCCGATAAATCTAAAAAAAAAAAAAAAAACTAAACTAAACATCGTCAGTGATAATAAAGTCCCAACATCCTCACACAAGACAACAGTAAAGTCCAAGTGTCACTCAAACGACTACTTCCTAGCTGACTGTGTTGTAGCTTGTTACTGTTGCTAAAATTGGTCAAATTTGTTGCCATATCAAACTACAAACATTATTAATCATAAATAAACAAGTTTCAACCATTAAATGCGATCAGGTTTTGGACCTTTTGTGTCGGGATCGGCTGCAGACTGACTTGGCATACATAGCTGCCATCTTGTTTTTACATGGATTAGTGTGTTGTGGTCTTACGACCACTAGATGGCACAGAAAAGTGTCCACGAACAAGGACAACAGGTCTTTGTTAAGCAGAATGAAACTAAGGGCAAGTAAACCCAAAATGTGATGTCCTCGTCATGTCCTCATATGAGGACACAGGGTCTCCTGAGGATATAATATAAAAATAAAATAAAATAAAATATCATATTTCTTTATTATGTTTTTATTTTTTATTTAACCTTCATTTTAACCACAAAAACCTCTTTAGATAAAAAAAAAAAATTCTCTTTTTCAAGAGTGTCCTGGCCAAGGCAGGCAGCAACATACATTACACACACACAACATAGAACAAAAATACAGAATAAAAAATGTAAAGCTCTGAAACAAGCAATATAAAACACAAAATAAGATTGCTACAAAAAAGCCAAAAAGTATGTTAATATATACTAGAAATGAACCATTAAAAAATGCAAAAACAGCAACTGCACATGAATACAGAGACCAGCTAAGACACACTATTATATGTGAGTTCTAGTTATAGTCGGCCTGCCATTGACAGCTGTAGCACTTTCATCAACATATGGAGTAAATTCAAAGCATATGGCCAACTTAATGCATCATTTTCATACTTTAATTTGTATTCTTGTTTTCAGTCAAGACAAATAACATAAAGTACACTGCTTTCAGCCATCACATTTACATCACAATCATTGAAAAGTAGGGACTTCTTCCTTTGTGTAGCACTAAAGAATTTGCTTATCAATATATTTTAAAGAATATAACAACAGAAAGGAAGGGAGAGGAAGAAAAGAAGAGGAGGTGAATCTCATCTCATAAATCTCTGTTATAGATTAAAGCAGGGCTGGGTGATCAGGAGAAAATCAAATATCACAACATTTTTGACCAAATACCTTGGTGTCGATAATGCAACGATATTGAAGGGTTGACTATTGGTGCTTTCACAAAATATTTACCCAATGAGATTTTTGATAAATAATCATCAGTAATGTGGATATACTGAGTTAGTGAGAAATAAAGGAAAAGTTAGAACAGTTTGGTAACTTCTCCTTAGTGTTATATCGTCCAAGATGGATGAGAGTTGAAATGTCTTCAAGAAACTCAAGCAAGTCCAGTTGCCTCTGATATAGCACCAATGATTACCATGACCTGTTTGGCTGAGGATCTCTACCAACAGTCTGGTAAGCTCGGAAAATTACATCATTTTACTGTAATACCATCTTTAAAACCAGGAAAAGATATCAAACAGTGCATATAACAGCCTGACAATGTCCGTATCCAGTAATGAGTACTTTTACTCTTGATACTTGAAATACATTTAGCTTCTAATGCATCTGTACTTAAATGAAGAGCATCAGATGGTTTTAATTTGTAACTGATTATTTTCACATCAAGTAATTACTTCTGTCAAATCTGATGATTACATAAGGACACAATATTTGAGGGTTTGTCTTGAGTCTACCTTTTACCACTTCTATACAAAATTTCAAATAAATTAATTAATAAATTGTTGATATCAGACTATTCTTCTGTATGCCAGTATGTATGTGGCCTGTAATGGACTTTTTTTTGGGTCCATTTGCCCTCTTGACCCCATATGTCACACATCACATCACTGTACAAACTCAAACATTTGTCATCCTCTAAAACATTTTGATGTTCTGCTGCTACATAACTGATAATTTAATTATTAAGCGCTCTTCCAAGGACTCCTAATATCACGTCACACTATACCAAGCAGCACAGAGGGAAATACTGAATACCTTTCCTGAGAAAAATCCATTATCTCAAAGGTTAGTCTTGATTATATGCGTTGTGGTCTGAGTCGTCCTCTTGGTAAGAAGATGATTTCAGTCACAACATAATAAAAACATTTAAGCTCCCATGGTGGATTTTATTTTCTCATAAAGACAATGCAACGACTTCCACATACTTGGAGAAACGTCTGCAGCGTTGTACGAGACAACTGCTGCCTGCACAAACAGCTCAAACAGATGTTAAGTGTCTTGCATTGGGACTGTCTCCTGGAATTCTCCTCGACTCTCCCTCATAGTCCTTCCTAGAACTTCTGTGAACATGCAATTCCTAACTGGTAATCTAAACTCTGAGAAGAATCACTTCACGGGCGTAAAAACCCAATTTATTGATTGTGCAATTGAATTTGACACTTTAGGATGTTTAAGAGTGAAACACTGCACCCTGGAAAAAACACAGACATCATGTTAGAGGCAGAGTCAGCTACGTTACAGTCAAGGTAAAAACTCCTGGGCTGTTGAATTGCACAACCAAAACATAAGATATATCATTTGTAAGTGTAGAAACTATATTATTCCAGCATGAGTTGTTAAATTACAATACATGGAGTGCACTGTGTGCTTCGAGAGTTTGAAATGTGACCCACCATTTAATACACAGTCAGGCAGGGTTCAAGGTGCACTGCCCTCCATTTGAGTCCACAAGCTTCTGTCCAATCACATTAGTCACTGTGTTCTCAGCGATATTTGCATGACCCCAATCACACATAGCAAGATTAGCTCAAGGGTCAAAGTTTCTGTTCAATAATCTGCCTATGCTTCACATCCCTCTCTCCTACCACTGTTATTCAGACGTGGGCCAGGCCCTATCATAAAACGTTCCTCATTTTAGCTATTAAATTACGACACGTACGGTTATTTATGTTATTTAATGCTCATATAAAGATTTTACATGTGTTGTGCTTTTATTACCCTGGACGCACCAGTATCAAAACACAGCTGCAAACATTATATGGAGGAATGACTCTATATTTATCATTTACTCACTGGTTGGCTTTCTCTTTCATTTTATATCTTTATCACTATCAACCCTCCGTGTATTTGCAGCTGAAATATTTCTGGGTCCCAAGGGCAAGCACATTCCTTCACTCACAGTTGTGCAATCCCTGACAATCACAGTTCCCCCATCCCCCATCCCCCCTCTGCCTCCCTAAACGCCCACAATGCTCAGAGAGGCAAGCTGTCCAAGCTGTCTGGGCAATGTTCTGTGGTGAAAGGCTGCCCTGCTACCACACCAGTAAACAAACCCTGAGCCCTGACTCTGCAGAAAACAACCACAAATGATGTAAACTCAAGAGGGTGGAAATATATACCGGTATTGCAACTTTTTCATTCTGTATTGTGTTTGAAAATAACTGTGAGGTGTGTCATCAGTGTGGGGCACTTAACCACACACACACACACACACAAGCACAAAGAAATGGCTGGAGTGCTATTTTTAAAAGTTCAAAAGCGAAGATGGCATATTTTTGTGCATTTGGTGTCGTAAAAATACTCTCTTCTGTTTGTACAAGAACATTTTGATGATACCTCAACTTTAAAATCTTGTAAATGGCTTGTATTAAATTATTTTTTAAATAAAACCTTTAGTTGCAAAAGCTTATGTGATGAATCTGAATCTGAGTGATGTTAAGTGTCAGAATAAACTATTTTAAGTGTTTGTAATCCTTACCCATAATCATACTTTGTTGAAATCCTGATTTGGATGAAACTTTGAACAAACAAAACAAAACAAACAAACAAACAAAAAACAATAAAAAAAAAAAAAAACCAAACAAACAAAAACTAACACACAGACAACATTTTAAAATTGTTCAGGAGACAAATAATAATTTATGGCGAATACATCTATCAAAAATCTTTTAAACAAGGGTATGAATTGGCAACTTTAGGTTTGTGTATATTAAAATTACCAAACATCATGAGGTTTATCATAAACGTATTTAAAATAAACTTCTCCTATCCGCTACAGAGAATAACAGGATGGTCAGTTTCCTTCTCATGTGATCCAAAGTACGACTTAACAGGAGACTGCGCGGGAGGACGCTGGTTCTTGTAGTGCCATATAGCCTTCCATTAGCTCTAAATGTAGCGACGAAAACTACATTCCCCACCATGCAACGCAGCTTATCGTAGATTTCCACTTCCTGTTAGCTCCAGGAATATAGCGGACGAGCGGTCGAAGAAATTACTGATGTATTTATGTAAAATTGTCGCATAATTGTTCAGGAACGTGCTATTCTGGAGCCTCTCAGGTCCATATTTAGGAGACGACAATGGTAAATATGTCAAACATGAACATTGTTCTGTTTTCTTCTCATAATAGCAGCGTAATCTGCTAGCAATTGAAAGATACCGTAGAAAACGTTAGCTAGCTAGTCAGTTAGCAAATTTACCTTAGCAGGCTAAGGCCGTAGGTCTGTAGTCACGATGTTTTATCACATATACTGACCACTACTTAGCTTTAATAGATTACCAGGAAATCATTTTGACTTCGTATGAGGTCTTGCACAATCATGCTGTCAAAATAAATGGGTGTGGTTTAGCAACCGCTAGCTTATACGCTAGCTCAAGCTAACGCTAGCAGTGTTTATCTAGCTACAGTTAGCTAACTGTAGGGGAATATTGCAATTTATTCAGATGAACATTGCTATATATTAATATCATAATGATAATGTGAAATTGTAATAGAGAGACAGCTAAAAGCCAACAAATTAACATTAGATAGTCATGTCTGATCAATGAATTGTTTTCCTCTAGTCACATAACATGAGACATATTCATTGTTTCTCATATTGCCTCTCTATTTTTCTTCTTCTTTTTTTTTTTTTTTTTAATTAATTGTATCGCATAGATCCGCTTCATCCTCATCCAGAACCGAGCAGGGAAGACACGATTGGCCAAATGGTACATGCAGTTTGACGATGATGAGAAACAGAAGTTGATTGAGGAAGTTCATGCTGTGGTAACTGTCAGGGATGCCAAGCACACCAACTTTGTGGAGGTAAGGGTTTAGTCAGGATCATGCGTGCATGGTTGTTTGGATCTGTGCTATGTTACTTTGTTCTGTTGAACCAGAACCTTTTTTTTCCTACATCCTATCAAGAGCCACAGTTAAATGACCAAAACCACACTGTCGTTAAAAAGCTCTGTCATGGCTACTTCACTGTAAGATAATTGGGTGACTCATGTGTGTCCCAAATTATAAGCATTTTCCACTAGCTACTTTAACAAAACATAAAATAATTTTCAGACATTTTGAAGCAGTGTGGAAAAAGAAATATACTGAAATATACTGTCAAAAGAAAAATAAAAGTCCTGTTTTGTTTTGCATTTTGTTCCATTTTGTTAATTCATTAGAAATATACGGGATGTGTTTTACTGTAAACACAGGAAGCTTAAGTCCAAGTAAAGCTGCTGCTGTTATCATAATATGAGAGACTAAGTTGTTAAGATGCCTCGTATGTGTTTTTCTCACAGTTCAGGAACTTCAAGATCATTTACCGGCGTTATGCTGGTCTGTACTTCTGTATTTGTGTGGACGTGACTGATAACAACTTGGCATACCTCGAGGGAATTCACAACTTTGTGGAGGTAACTGACACGCACAGCACATGACATAAAGGCTTTGGAAGTATGATGATTTACTTCACATGGTCTGATTGTTTTCAGGAATGTCTGTCAATGATTTCTTGTAAAAAATCCCCCCTCCATTATTGTCCAGCAGCTCCTTAATATCAAAGCTACATTCTTGAGGAGAGTAAGGACTGCAGTCAAATGACATTTAGTGGAAAGAACTAACTGTTTTGCACCTTGCAGAGACACATGAGGTGTTTTTCACACTGAGTGTATTATTCTCCAATGGTATCTACATCACTATGATAAATATCATATAAGTTTCATCCTCAACAGAATATGGATTATGAGATTATCGCAACAACAACAGATGAGTTCAACCACTGAGCACTACAGTCTATTTCAGTGCAAATTAATAAAATCAAATTCATTTTACACTATGCTCACGTTGTGGTCTTACTGGCTTTCATCGGTGTTAGATAATGCTCGGTCAAGTGATGGTGGAAATAAGCCCTCAGCAATAAAATAACAAATTGATCACTAATTACAAACTGAGTCAGACTGCATGGTCATTGTGCTAACACTGAGATGGCTACAGCAATGATGCAGCAATTTCAGACTTGGGAGCTAATCCTTTTATAATGTGCAAGCATTTTGGTTGGATAAAAACTTTGCAGTTTTCTTGTAATGTCGGTGCCAGCTCCTGTGGGACCTCCTTAAGCACGGTGTCCTCCTGTCAGTTGGCTCATAAAGTGCTACTGCAGCAAACTAAACACAACTACAAACTTTATTTCAGTGTTTTCAGCCACTCATCATTTCAGATGTTGCTTGACAGCAGATCTACCAATAATTAAATTTGATTCGGGTGATTTTTTCTATTTAAGAAGTAGTAAATATTGCATGATTGCAAATATTGCGTAAGTTGTTCATCAGCATATGGCAGTAAAGAAATATAAGATATAATGTAATTAACTGTGAAAGCTTAATTATTTCAGTTCATAGATTAAATGTTTAATTCAAACGTAATCTACTTAAAGTGTAAATGGAGTTCAGTGAAGTGAATCAGTGAAGCTACATCCATAAGTATATTATCTTCAATTAAACATTTATAACAAGCAAATAAATTAAAGTTGTAAAGGGTTCCATATTTTGATGCAGGGCTTTTTTATGGTTTCCTTTGTGAACTGAGTCACAAGGCTCAATATGTTCAATGTGTATTAGTAGGAATGTCGACACCAAAGACCTATGATGATTTTTTTTGATGAAAAATGAGACTTCTAGTGCTCCATTCAGGAGCTGTGTGGCCTCGAACGCCTGCATTTATCATTGCGTCTGTCGTAATTTGTCCTTCACATAACTGCAGTGTATCACTACTTGCCACCACAGTATACTGTACACTGAATGTGGTACTTGATATCATCATGCTGGATTTGTGTCTGTAGCAGTTTTTCATACAGCATAAATCCATGATATAAATTTCATACTTACGCAACAAGTTTCCCCTACAGCTCTGATAATGCCACAAGATTTTAGAGCTCCTTCCTGCATAAAATGTGTACACCACCCAGACATCTTTGCTTAGACAGAAATATCTGAAAAAAATCCTCCCAGAATTTATATTTTGGAATAAGTATCTTTGTCAGGCAGCTGCCTTTTTAGACAATCATGCAAGCAGTCCATATGGGATACTTTTGTTATTTGTAAAATGGTGGTTATCCATTTGAAACACAACTCCCTTAGTCAGCTAATTATTGTATTTTTTATTAAAAAAATGACTTAATCAGCATAACTGGCTATGTTTATAGTAAATCTTGGTGATTAAATGGAGGCATTAGGCAGCTTAAGTACATCTTGTCCTATCACTCAGTTTGCTTAATTGTCGTTTAACAGCTTTTTCCTTTTCTAATACTGTTCAATTTTGTAAATCAACTGAAACTGTGAGCTTAAGGTACAATCTACTGTTTGTTTTTGGGTAAGACAAACAGTAGACCGTCCTCTATCTCGAGTCCTCAGGAGTGAAGGTCATTTAATGTAATGTTTGACTATGAAGGAATGCATGCGAGTGCACTCTGACGTGTACAAAGTTGTACTCTCTAAGCTTGTTGTTGCATATGGCCACATGCTCAGGGAGGAATAACCAATTTAAAATCAATGCAGCATGTTTTTGTTTAGATTATTATTTGTACAGAGATAAACCCAGTAGAAATGCACATGAGCTCACAGCAGAACATCATGGTGCTCATTTCAACATTCACTTACACAATCTATAACAAGAGGTCAGTAGTAGTGAGACGAAAACCACATTAATTTTAATTTGGCGTATTTTAGAATGGATGTCCTTGTAGTGGAAATCAGCTGATTATACGGTTGTGAATTGGATTCAGCTGCTACCACAGCGCCACTTTATTCCTGTGCTAATGCATCACATTAATACTAATACCATACACCTTTATATCCTCTCACAGTAGACCGTGTGGTTATCTCCTGGCTGTTATCTGATTCAATTAAAGATTTCCTCTTTCCTGTCAGGTGCTGAATGAGTATTTCCACAACGTGTGTGAATTGGACCTCGTGTTCAACTTCTACAAGGTAAGAGGAGCTTGTTTTTGCTTCGTGAGATTTTCAAATAACTTTATAAACAACGTAATAAGACAGAGTGAACAGAGGAGTACATAAGGCAGATGAGAAAATGTTTCTTTCATTACAATGCCATGGAAATTAATATTATAGTCACACTGGGATCAGTCATTTAGTGAGATTTATTGAAATAATTTCAGTGTAGGATGGATTTTGTGGTTTTATAGAAGAGATGCTGAGCAACGACTGCTACTAGTGTTCTTACTAATGACCTAGGGTGCCTAAAAGTCCGCCCTCATGCTTAACTTGACGGAAGCACCACCCATGTTTGACGTTTTAAACCCAGAAACTGACAAATAAAGAGATATCAGCATTTTTAGACAGTATATAATGAACCAATTTCAACAAACCTCCCTCTCCTTCATCCACTGATGTAATGCCACTCCAAGCCCTAAAGTATTTCACAAGCTCAGCCACCCACTTCCTTCAGGTGTGTGGCAAAGAGGACTGAATCATCCCATCGTACTTGTCACGTTCATTCATGTGAGCTAATGTTAGCAGTGTATTTAGTCATCCAGCGGTTATTTTTACATTGTGATGACACAGAGGTAGAGTTGAGAAACAATGACCACAGCCTAGATGATGACTTGGCAGTGTATGGGACAATTTTCCAGGAAACCCAAACCTTATAAGTGTCGGGAAGAAGATAATTTCACTTTGGTTTCAGGTCCAACAATGTGCATGTACTCCCATTTTAGTCCTGAGTTGCCTTAATCCTTTAATTTCCTGTCATCACAATGCTGGGCAATGTCCGCCTTCTAATGCACTGCCTGTGTCTGCTCTTCAAGGTGTACACGGTGGTGGACGAGATGTTCTTGGCGGGAGAGATCAGGGAGACCAGTCAGACCAAGGTCCTTAAGCAGCTCCTTATGCTTCAGTCGCTTGAGTAGAAAACAGACAACCACTCCTCCTACCTGCCCACTAATCTGCCACCCTGGCACCAAAACCAACCCATCATTTGTTCCTGTCACTCTGGAAATCCTCTTGCCTCGATGGAGCAGACTTCACTCCTCACAGAACATCAGGAAGGGGGTGGAATACATAATATTGTTTACATATGTATGTTAACCTGTCACAGCAGTTTATGTGTTGCAATATTCTGTATTTGCTGCACTTCTGATGAAGTCTCCCAGTTTTAAAAGGCTGTACATTTCAACATGTTAACATTTCATACACCACCGAAGTTACAGTCAAAAACTTAAAAACCAGAGGCTGCAGAAATGAGTTAATTCATGTAGTAACCAGCTAGTCTTCACATTTATCTCTGTGCAGTGTGGAAACACTGATGTAGAGTGTGGCACTGCCGCCCTCCTCTCCTCTCCTCCTCTCCTCCCTTCATTACCCTCAACTTTCATTTAATGGCACTACTGTAACTAACAAGCACCATGTCTAAAGAGCGACCGCCTGCAACAGCCTTGCAGCCGTTTCTATAAATCCATGTAAAGAAAGACTTTGCCCGTGATGTGGTATCGGACTTGTCACGCCTTCTGCTCATTCTGTATTTTCACAGTACAAACTATAACTAGAAAGCCCTTTAGAGCAATTGACCCCAGCATAGCAAGTTCATAATTGAATGGAGTGTACTCAGTATGAGTGCCATTGTGACGGTGTGTTATGGCAACCTGTGCTGTGTCAGACATCCTCACAGCGGATGATGATAAACAGTGTAGGCTATGTTAGCTCAGACGGGTGCACTCTGGATGTTTAATCGTCTTCATCTCGTTTGCAAATGATCGAGATGATTTGCTGCAGCTCATTACATGTAATGGTGCTTGTTGGTCACACTTATAACACTTAAAACACAAACGCACTCAGACGGAACAAAGACCTGGAAGTAGAAGGTATATTTTACATAAAGCAGTACTGTGAAGCTTGCTTCGTATGGTGTGTGTACATACAGTGTATCTTGCGTAAGTTGAATATTGTGAAATTAACGTGCATTCCAGACAGAGTGGTTCCCGCTCACTATATGCTCTGAGGAGTATTGTGTAGGATCGATAAAATCCTTTGGTATGACATACGATAAATTGGCTTTTAAATTCCTCCTTCAGGCCTCATGAACTTTGACAAAAAATCCATTTCCCTTTGCTGGACTGTAATGTTTATGAAATGAGTCGTCATACTCTAATTTTAACCATATTCATTCACAAGGGTGTCAAAGGTGGTTTCAAATGTTATTGTTGTTAAACTTTTGTATTTTTTTTAATGATTGGCGATTGTGGAATATGTACTGCTTCCCTTCTTGTCCACCTGTGTGTTTGTTGATGGAAGATGTGTGTTTGTATGTACCAGCTCCAACTCTACCCACATCTATATGTCCCATTATATGTAAATAAGAAATAAACAAATGAAGTGATACATGAATATACACTGTTTCTGCCTCTCAATGGTGATTCGTCTCTAGTAAAGGGAATTTTAATAAAGTTAGACAGTTTCCCATCAAGACTTTGTCTGATTATGTCTCAAGATGGAGAGAAAATGTCCAAAACGACTACAGCTTTTTATGGATGTGCTCTTTTATGGATGTGCTCTTGTTTTTCTGAGCTGAGAAGTAAATCTTATTAATAAAAAAAAAAAGAATAAAATGCATGTAAAATCTTCTAATAGTGATAACCTATTAAAAAAAAATAGGGGGAAATTTAATTAATTCAGAGAAACAATTATATTTTCCCCCATAAAAAAATCACATCATTTTGAGAATCGTGTTAATTTAGAAATATGATAATATATGGCAGGGTTGGCCAACCCGCGGCTCGCGAGCCGCATGCAGCTCTTTGCCTATCAGTGTGCGGCTCTTCGATCCATTATGGGATTATGTTATTAATTTAGTAAAACAAGTAGATTTTTCCCCATAACATGTTCTCATAATTTTGAGATAATCTTGTTAATTTAGAAAAATTGGAATTTAGGAGATTATTTTTGTTAATTCATTAAAATTAGTACATCCCCCCCCCCACACACACAAATTTTTCTCAGAATTTTGAGATAATTTTGTTAATTCAGAAAAATAAGCACATTTTTTTCCCCTTGAAAAAAAAATTGTCTCAATTTTGAGATCTTATTCATCTAGAAAAACGATAATTGAGGAGATATATTGTTAATTCATCAAAATAAGTAACTTTCCCCCCATAAAAATTGATCATAATTGTGAGATAATCTTGTTAATCCAGAAAAAAACAAGAATTTAAGAGATTCTCATAATTTAGAAAAATGACCAGATTTATCCCTGTGAAAACTTTATCATAATTTTAAAATAATAACCTTAATTTAGAAAACAAGAACTCAGATTATCTTGTTTATTCAGAAAAAAAGAAAAAAATAGTAATTATTTTATTAATTCAGAAAAACAAGCAAGATTTTTTTCCATGAAAACTTTTCTCATATTTTTAAAATAATCTTAATTAATTTAGAAAACAAGAATTAAGATGATCTCGTTGATTCAGAAAAAAAGAAAAAATTAGTAGACTCTCTTTTATTAATTAAGAAAAACAAGCAGAATTTTTTCCGTGAAAGCTTTTCCATAATTTTGAGATAATAATCTTGTTAATTCATAGGGGGAAAAAAAAAAAAAATTAGGTTATTTTGTACAAAAAAAAAAAAGAGAGAGAATTTAGTAGAGTAACTAATTAATTCAGAAAACAAGCATTTTAATCCACTGAAAACTTTCTCAGAAATTTGAGATAATCTTGCTACTTCAGAGAAACAGGACTCAAGAGCCTCAGCAGATTACCTCTAAGTGCCCTGATCTTTATTTTAGCACCATCTAGTGGTGAAACATCAGCTCTCCCACAGTAAATTATGCAATTTTGTTATGAGGTCATCTTGACAGCCTATGTAGGATCAATAAATCAGTCAATATATCCACTTCAGCTACATTAAACCACTCTAGCCGTTACTCCATCGACCCGCGAACATAAATCCAGACAATTGGACACGGAGGGCATTTACTCTTCATCTCGCGAGTCCTCTGATATCCTAACCTCACCCTCACTGCCTTTGAGAGGAATGACTCGACTGAAGAATGAAAGATGAGGAAAATGAATCAAGTGCATGGACTCTATTGTTAAACTTCAGGGTCTGTTAAGTCAGCTGTCTATAAACCTGATGTGTCATACATTATTGCTCATAGGAGAGTAGAAAACGGTTACCTCTTCAGGATCTGATTTACTTTAACTCCCCTCAGGCGACAAAGTGAATCTTTAAACACGAACCTATAGTCACTTAGAGATGACACAGATATCAACATGAACATCAGGAGACAGGTGAGAGGGAGTAACTGAAAAAACAAGCAGTTTACTGGGAATTGCATATTCATTACAATCAATGAGCAACACTCACCCTCAATGGACAATAGACAAATCTTATTTACAGCATAGGTTACTTGAGATGTACAGTAGTATTTTGGGTTGATTATATAACATTAGTTACAAAGCAACAACTGAGTTGGATTGTGTTCATCACATGATTGGTTTCCAGACAGGAAGTGAGAAAATTATGCTTTATCATATGGCTATTTTGATAAGTGCTTATTATGAACTGTACAATAAATACATACAGATGAATGCACGCCGACTCTGGTTCAGCAGCACCCAACCATTTTAGATGACTTGATAACTGAATAGAAATGCCAACTTTGCGAGTGTGAGCGATTAGAGTTCCTGCCGACGGCCTCCCACAGCTCAGGAAGTGAACATCCTTTCATTGCTACCTCCACGTCAGCAGCGGGCAACAGACAAAACAAAACCTCAGACAGCAGGAGTTGTCACCGCGCTACAGCAGCCTTGCCTTGTTATGGCAGAAATTTAGACTCTCAGTTGTTATTTAGTAAGAAATGATAAACATCTACAATTAAAATCTTTATTACAGTATAATGTTCAAGTAAAATAAAACAATTCTATAGTTGCAGCATATAAAACAAAACATGAAAATTCAAAAGTAAAAGTGCACTTGCAGAAGGAGACAAACTATCACACAATGCCAATATTTCATGAAAACTAAAATTTCTCTGACCATCTGTCTCTTGATGTCCTATACTATCTCATGTTTGCACAACTCGCCATCTCTTTCCCTTCAGTGTGCTGGCTCACTAGAGCTTAGGACGCATATGGTTTGTCTGGGAGGACATATGCTAACACTTGAGGAGGAGATGTTAGAAATACGTTTTGCAGGCAGTTTGTTTTGATCTCCTCTCAGCTGGGTCAGTGTGACCTGTTCTCAGTGGTTTCAGACAGAAGCAGTGCCGTTGACTCAACAGCAGGGCTGGATGTTTTTAAGTTATTAACTTGTAACCTCATTCTCCTCCGGCAGCAAACCGTGCTGTCGGTGTTGCGTGGAAAGAGGAAACCACGTTCAAGTGGAAATTCCCTGTTTCTCTCTGGGGCAACGCAGGGTCTGCTCTGAGGAGAGAACATCTGGGTTGGCTCGGCAAACTCAGTGACATTTAGTAGCGGAGCGGAACGGCTTCTCTGCTTCAAAAAGAGAAGTGAAAACTACCTCAAAAGGTTAAAAACAGCATCCTGACTTTAATCAAGGTGCACTTACAGCCTCGCATGCTTAAAGTGACGAGCCTCTGTGAGGGAACTGTGTGGGCAGCATGAAAGTTTCCCCAAACATGGCACTGAGGCAAAACCAACTGTGGTTTCCTGTGACGTCCCTCGCGCAGAATGTGCAGCTTGAATTAAAGGGAGGTCGAAAAAATGGAGAGAGAGCCCAGCGGGAGGAGTCAAAGGCATTGTTAGTTTTACAAAGATAGACGACCCTTTCTTAACTTTATAACTATGGGTTAAATCTGATGATGTGAATTTACTGACTTTGGGAACTTTGGAGTAAAACAAAGAGCAAGAACTCTTCTTTGTGCTTTAAGTTGACCCACAGGCTCATTTATGTGGATGTACAGTGGAGTGATTGGACCATTCCCTTTGACAGCAGAGACATGGTGACTCGGAATAATATACCGTAGATCCACAATATCAAGTATATTACTAAGGCCAACACTCTGTCATAATAGTGCATCTTAATGCAAACTAAAAAGTCAAATGACTCAACGTCACACACATCTCAGAGCAGGTAAAAGAACTGGGCTCTACATTTTAAATAACCTTAACTACACCGATAAGCTGCTTCCATTCAGGTCAGTCTGCAGAAACCTTTACAAATTTACACTGTATCTGCTTTTTAATATGTCTACATGAATTCTAAACCAAAATCTGTGCATGTTGACTTCATTTTACTTTTAAGAGGACGCGTTTCGACTGTTTATCACTTAGTCACCATCAATGACAGGCTGAATTTACAATGAGTACAGTTAACTCAAACAATGGATGATAAAAAGCAAAGTGCCTTTATGAATATTAAAACTCAAAAGCGCTGACCAAACTAAACGTGAAACAGAAGTGGATAGGTTGAACGATGAATATGCGCAAAACAGTTTACCGATAATAATTTACAAACGATGATGTGCAAACAAAGAAAGCATGTAGGTGTTACTAAAACCAGAATGAAAAGCACAGAGATAAAACAACAGCCCATACACACAACCCGTGACTCGGCTTTGTCTGGTAAGTCATTTAGAAATCTTTCTTTTCTTTCTTTTGTTTTTTTTTTTGTTTGTTTTTTTTTAACAGAAGAAGATTCCTCTTCTTTATGATCCCAGCGTGTTCACACTGAGGGGTTTCCCTGCCCAGACACAGGGGCAAAGCTGACCCCCTCAGGTTCGGAGTAGAGAGTCTTACCAGAGGTCAGGGGTCAAGGGTTGCAGTGATCGCCATGACCACTCATCCAGGTGATCCAAGGTGTGTGAGACTGCGGAGAGGAGGGTCCCACACACCAAAAAACACCCGGAGCTGGAGAAGAGATGAGAGGGTGATGACTGACATGCTCTTACAAGAAAAGAGAAAGAGAATTCAGGTGAAGTCTCTTGTTGATGACACACTACTGACCTGTAGGGGGCGTCCCGTCTGTGTGGGCCTGTGGGCTGAGGTGAGGGTGGGGCCCCGACCCCTAGCAATTACACTGCTGCTTATTCTGTGTGGTGGTGCCTCTCGGCTGTCGCAGCTGCCTCAATGAAGCATCTCCATACTGGATACCTGAACCCATCCTCTCAGGGTCCAACTCACCTTTGAAATGAACCATAATGACAAATTCAAGCAATGCAGACATATTAGTGTATAGCAGACTTAACGCACATCCACAGGGCTCGTGCAGTTA
Source organism: Epinephelus fuscoguttatus (assembly GCF_011397635.1). Taxonomy (NCBI): domain Eukaryota; kingdom Metazoa; phylum Chordata; class Actinopteri; order Perciformes; family Serranidae; genus Epinephelus; species Epinephelus fuscoguttatus. Next base: position 23,018,170 of record NC_064756.1, read on the forward strand.
AGGACAGAGATTAGGGCTGGGCGATAGAACAACTGACAACTCCACAGCTCCGCCCCCTTCACTCACCTGCGAGCTCTCCAGCAACACTCAGAGAGACACAGAGCTGCTACTCTTCTTAATCTGTCTGTAAATTAGTGTACAGTGCGACATCGGTCTATATGTTGCATGTGCTGCGCTGCTAGTTTGTGTGTGAGGTGGATCACAACGTGTCGCCGTTCTTCTTGGTAGCTGTAATCAATTTTGTGACTGTTTAAAAAATGCAGCGACAACACAGATGCTAAATCCGCCCTCTGCCTCTCTGTTGATGCTATGTGCATAAATAAGATTAATAGCCTAAATACATAAAAATATTTAAATCTTTTTCCAGCACTAGACTCATTTGAAAGGCCATGGAAAACGACTTTTTAACACCACCCACAAAGAACTTTAATTGTTCTAAACTAAAATGGATTTAGGCCTCTTGATACTTTTATACTCATGTTATAGTTTTGTGTCCTCTGCTGCAAACCTTTAAACCTCTGTAGCTCCAGTGCTACGTGCAAAGGCATTAATGTGCAGCCCTGCTTTTTATTTTAAATAATTTTTCATTTACATATTGTGCAGCTGTGAAAATCCCTTTCTTTCCATTTTATTTCGATCACAGTCTTTGACTTGCAACTGAACATGGAGCCCATTTCGTAAAAAATACAGATATATATTGTGTATCGCCAGTCAGCCTGTAAATACCAAGATATGAATTTTTGTCTACGTCGCCCAGCCCAAAAAGAGATCATAGGTAATGATAAATGAGCAGTGTACCTGAATCTATCTTGTTGAGGATGGTACGAGCGCACTTCAGGAAACCCTCCTCAACATTCTCCCCTGTCAGAGCACTGGTCTCCAGGAACATCAGCTCTGCGTTGGCAAAAAAAAAAAATTAGGATGGAGGAAATAAGAGTAGAAAAGTGAGAAGGAGAAACAGATGAAAGAATGGTGTGGCACAAATAATGAAACGCAAGCAGGAGACAGAGACTTGTATAATAATGGAGATGTGACATCAGTTACCATTCTCCTGAGCAAAGCGCGACGCTTCCAAGAAGGTCACCTCTCTGTCTGCATCCAGGTCTTTCTTGTTGCCACACAGGATAATAACAATGTTGGGGCTCGCCAGAGTCCGTGCATCTGTCAGCCAGTTAGTTAGAGCGTTGTATGTCTCCCGACTGTAAGATAGGGCAGCACAGGTGGCCACATAGTGCAGTACAATTTATTGCTGGTCGTAAAGGATCCGCCTGTAACACATTAAGCTCACATGACTCCTAGTTAGTGTGTCAGAGCATACCTTCCGAAACTAGTCTGTTTTACTACTCAGCTCACTGGGTGCATTGTGACTTAGAGCAGTCTGTTGGGCCCTGAAGACAGTCACAGAACTTTCATGGATGCAACCAGATAGCTGAGTTGTTAGGGCGAGTGTCACATGGGTGCAAATGCTTCAAGAAGTCCTCAGTCCTGTCATTCCCCTACTCTCCTGTCTCTCTTCACTATCAAATAAAGTCATAAAATGCCGGGGAACTAACCCCAGAACTTTCATGAAAACTTCTTTGGGTTGAGGCCACTGGTCACCATAGAGACAGGACCCTGGTGTTCATAGTAACACGAGGCCAGTGAGGTTAGCAGAAGGGCGTGGATCGGCAGAGTGATGTTTAACAGCTGTTTTCACACGCAGCCAAAGAATGACGTCACTCCTCATCTACACACAGCCACAATCTGATTCACACCATCTCTTTTGGTTTCAGCTGCCTTCCTGTCCATCTTCCTGCTAACCTTCTCACCTGTGAAAAGTGATAAATGTCTCCATCTCTTCCTCACCTCTCCCCTCCTCACTTCACTCTGCTTTTCCGTCCCCCCACTCTCCCTGTTTTCCCCCCTCAGATGACACGTTCTGTGATGGACTTTTGCGTTCCTGCCTGCTGCTGCCTGCCAGAGGATGCCTCTATATTAGAGCTGCCGCCACTCTGCACTCCGTCTCTCCCTCCACAAAAGCCCCATACATTCTCACAAACACAAACTGTATTACATTCCTGTCTTATTTCATTACTGCGCTCGCTCCGTCTTGATTTCACAACCCCCTCTATAGCTACACAAAGCTTATGAAATACAGTCCTGTGAGTGTATTCCAGTATTCATATTACACTGCATGGGTCCCAGTATACAGTCATTAAATTGCACAATTTCTGGAGGTGCTATAGACGCATAATAGTTTTTTGTGACACCTCACGGACTGAAAACTTCAATACAGGTGCTAGTAAAAAATAAAGTGAAATACTATACACATTCATGGGTCAGTAACTTTGAATTTCAAGTCCAGCCAGATCTGACTTTAACCCTTCAAGATATCATCGTTGTGAATGTCTAACTATGATGTATTTTTTAATGACTATTTCATCATTTAATGAGGAAAAAATGCCCCACAATATGGGAAACATCATTTGTAAGTATTAATTGTGTTACACAAATTTGCAGTATAATTAATTTGTGGAAAGGTAGAAGAACAGGAAGTGTAGTGATTGTTTTACCTGGTAATATCATACACAAGGAGCGCTCCAGCTGCCCCTCTGTAGTAGCTGCGTGTCACAGAACTGTGAAGAAAATGCAGAAATCTTGATCAAGATATCATACCTTAATATCAGCCTGTGAAGATGACTGAGAAACCGTCTTTTGCTTTTAACTATTATCATCAGTCAGGCACTAAATGACTTGGATGGAGCTGCTCAGAGGTTTGAGACTGGCATCTCCACATTCCTTTTGAAGCTAGATGTTGCCCAAAGACAGCACGTGTTACTCACACGGTAATTCATGTTAACCTTGTATTTCTAAAAAGTCTGCCAAACACTTAGTGGGAAATATTTAGGCGGTTACCGGAATCGCTCCTGCCCAGCGGTGTCCCAGATCTGCAGTTTGACCGTCTTCCCGCCAACATTGACCACTCTGGAGCCAAACTCCACGCCGATGGTGTGGTTGGAGTCCTGTTTGACTGTGACAGGAACGCAGAGAGAACACAGTGAGGTAAGAACAAGTTGTAATGTAGCCATTATGTTTTTTTTTTTTCCAGCAATATTGCGCTCTGTTTAAATGAAAGCCATTTCAACTCTGCTCCCAGAATCGTACCTCTAATCTATAATATGTTGGCGTGTTAAACCGTTATCTTCAAACAGCTCACATCCACAGTGGAGACTAGAGGGAGTCTGGATGAGATTAACTCTGTCAACCTGCCCTCCCTTTCTCTCTTCAGTAACAGCTCAGGGACCCACCATGTCTTTAATCAAATTAATACAAGCATGTGTGTGAGTGAAACAAGTTTTAATTACAAGACATGCTTTCAACGCAGCTTTCACTCATTACCATCTTTACAGTCCTGAAGTTCAGTGAATAGTTAAAACCCTTTGTAGTAACTGATACACTGAATAACAGGTTTATTGTGGACACTGCACACATGCAGTCCAATACCCTGCAATAAATACTGACTGTGTGAAGCTTATGATGTTCATTTATGTTGACACTGTCAGAGAGGTGTAAGCCATTGTTGGTTGGGTTGTTTGTTTTATATTTGCACTATACAGGAAGTGTAAGTTTAATGTGAAGGAATGACTCCTTACACCCAGAAATTAGTTGCGTTTCTGCACTCCTGATTCCCTTGTCTTGAAGTTACTGGATTTTATGAATGGGTTTTTGGTGAGATGCCCAAAATAAGGTCTGTGGTTAAGCTTAAGCAACTTTCATGTTTTGTTCTATGACATAAAATGTCAGTAAAATAACGTTTTATTGAATTTTTAAGCCTTTACAAAGCCTTTACAAACGTGGCTTACAGCCTCGTTGTGGTGGCGACACTGAAGTCATACAACTGCTGTGTAGTTTGTTTATAGCTTAACATTAGCTTTTATCTCTGATCACTACATTTACACTTCAAGATTAATAAAAATGTTTGTTTGTGGAGATTATCTTGCAAAAAAACTCATTTTTTTAACCGAGACAAATTTAGGAATGTACTGTCTTTCATGGTCCCTAAGCCAGAGACTGGTGTCATCATATGCTACACTTTGCTGGCTCAATAATTACCTACCGTGACTTTTAGGAATCTGGATTTACGCTGTCGTTTTGGTTTGATTGCACATGGAGGTCAATGAATAACTTTCTAAGGAGGAAACTCATTGAAAATTTCCACAGAGTGTAATGTCACAGCAAAGAGAGAGAGGGGGTTTATTTGGTGTGTGTGACATGAAACAACTCATTAAATCAACAACACTAATTGTGACCATGTCAGTTTTTGTGTGTCCGTGTAATAGCCCAATTATATTTTCACTCACATCTGATGTGACTAATAGGCTTTAATGAGGGAAGACTTACACTTGTTCTCAATGAACTGGTGGAGGAGGCAGGATTTCCCCGTCCCAGCGCTGCCAATCACCAGGAACTTAAACAGGAAGTCTGCAAGCAGAGGAGAGGAGGTAGAAATCAATGCACCACCGGCATCAGGGGAGAATCTGAACCTGCTGCTCTTTGCACTTCCATCCTCAGAGACAATCCTTAGATTTCCTCTTAATCCCGCTGAGCTCCTACTTGCACACTATCCAACAACCTGAAATTAGCCTACTAATGACAAAGCCTCACATGTAATCAGCATAACCTGCTATTTATGACTCCGATTGAATATTCTTGTTTGTGTGAGGTGGAAAATAACTGTGTCTGAAGCCTTGAAAAAGCACCAGCACTTAATAACACATGAGCAAAGCCAAAGCTTTAGAGTTATTGAACATGGCTTAGGTTAACTGACTTGTGCAGGGATTGAATGACTGCAGCCAGCTGGCTGTACAGATGTTGTTGTTGTTGTGGAGAGTGGGCCCTTGCTCTGGAGAGTACAACCCAGCCTACGCATATGATCCAGAGCCCAAATGACTCGGGCCCCTGACATGCAAGGCCATTTACTGAAAGTACAGACTGCCTTTGTGCTGTGACCAAAGATAGTACGGGGGCATTTACATACGTAGGCTGTGCTTCACTTACAACTAGATATGAAACAAAGTGGTGAAATTAAAAGTGTGTGTTTCTGTGGGATCATAACTGAGCCTGTGTTTGTGAGTAATGCATAAAAAAAATAGTTTAAGAATGACAGTAAATCTGAGAGTGATGGTACATCCCTCAGATTGTGTGAGCAAATGATTGCAAATGACACATTTCCTCCTGAGAGCCTGCTTCAGTTGGAATTTGAAGACAGTGTGCAATTTCGGTTTAAGCTTAAGCGCTGGCTCTGACGGTAAGAAGTGCTGCCCTGGCAAATGATTAGTGACTCCTGTTGAGATTACCAGCAAGGTGAACATAGTGTGATATTCAGCTCCACCCAATCCCAACGAAAACAGTAGTTTAGAGAAAACAGAGGAGGATATGAGATTGATCTTTAGTTCCTGTGTGACATTTAAACTTGTTATGCTAGTGCTCTTTGAGCCACCTTCATCGGCCGACACACACCGCTGCCAGCCGAGTTTGTGGTGCACCTTTGTTTGTTGAAGCGGGTGTTTTCTCAAGCAACACGAGCTGGAGGTCAAATTCATGGTAACAGAACTGCTTAAGCAAAGTGAAGGAACCTACAAGCACTTACAGTTTCCTTCTGCAGCAGCAGTCAGCGTTACAACCACACGTTGTCACCGGTCGTGACAGCAGAATTGACAGAATCAAAAGCTAACAGCTCGGTTTTAAAAGCTTGCCTCAGCTTTTCAGTGTCTTCCCAGACATCACATATTCCCATGCGAGATCTGCATACAACAATCAAGCTGTCAATATGTCAAAGCAATTGGGAGAGAAGATTGCAGCACTGCCCTCTCAACAGCAGCCTTTCAGGCTATTGTATTCTTTACACATCAATATTAAATAACCCCGGAGGGAACGGACTAACACTGTTATCTGCATTCACTTACACTGTCACAACACTTAACATACTCAGGCCCAGATCAACATCAGGTTTGTGTCTGATGTGTCCTCTGATGTAGTGACAAAGTGCACATGGCACTTGCACCTGAAGTTACATCAGGTATTTAACTTACTGTAAGCACTTCACAAGCAAAAAGGTAAATATGGCAACTGGAGAGATTAGATATAAACATGATACATGGAGTCAGGTGTATCAAAGTCCAAAATCTTACACGAGTGTCTGAGATATCTATCTATCTATCTATCTATCTCTATTCATTAGGGTTGCAACCGTATGAGACTTTCACAGTACTATACAGGGCTGCAACTAACGATTATTTTCATTGTGGACTAATCCGTCGATTATTTTTTCGATTAGTTGACTAATCATTTTATCAAAAAATGTGTTAAAATGTTGAAAAATGCTGGTCTGTCTCTCCCAAACCCCAAAATTATGTCATCTAATGTCTTCTGTCATACTCACACCAAAGAGTTTTATTCCACCCTCATGGGAGAGTGTGTAAAGCTGCCAATATTTGAACGTAAGAAGCTTCAATAAGTGTATTTTATAGTACTTTTCTATGAAAAATGACTCAAACCAATTAGTTGACTGCTAAAATAGTCACTGATTATTTTAATAGTCGATTAGTCATTGATTAGTCGACTAATCATTGCAGCCCTAGTACAATAACTATCTCAGAAAATAGCGCAGTTTCATGGTATCACTGTATTACAAAATGATTATTATTATCATCAGTGAGAATGACCCTTAAAGAAATGAAAACAGAAGGGTTATCTGTGGCTGACCAAACATTTTATTACTATAATTCAACCTTGAAACCATTTTTAAAAATGGAAGTAAGAGTAAAAGGTCTTTCTTTTATGAGATATAGTTGAGATCCTCCTTCAAGTTGCATTTTTTTCCCTCAATATCGGAGATAAGCAAATGGACATGGTATGATAATCCTCAATTTTCATGTCACCTTATACCTTAAAAACATCATATTGCTGCAACCCAAATACAGGATGGACATGTTCCACTGTTTATTTCAAAACTGACTAAGCCATTAATCAAAAAGATTATTGATAGATTATCCAATAATGCAATTACATGAAATAGGCTAATCAAAATAAATTATTTCTGATACAATTAGTTGCAGCTCCAGTAACTACTCACTTATTGCCTACATGGAGCAATATGGGCTATGGAAATAGGTTAGCTCAGTTGTCCATTAACAATAACACCAGACAAAGTGTCCAGTATATGTTGTTTTTAAAGGAAGTATCCGTCAAATTCAGAATCACTCTGAAAAATTGTATTCAAAAATAAAAGTGCAAGATAATATTTTCTATTTCCACATCCTGTAAATACAAAATAAACTAATCAAAGAGTGCCATGCGGAGCAAAGTCCAAATGAATTAAAAAATATAATAATAAATTCCCAGGTGGCCCATTTAACCTGGTCATGTACTTATTGTATTCATATTGCCTTTTGCCAGTTCCACTACTGGTCCTCCACGAGAGCAGACAGCACCGGAGACTGAGATAGAAATCAATAAAAGGCTATTAAAGCTACCATTAGCGCTGGCACTTTTACCTAAATACTGCCCACTGGGATAAAGTTTCATACAAGGAATGAGGGAGACAGGGTACAAGTAGAAACACAGATAGAGTGTGTGTGTGTGTGTGTGTGTGTGTGTGTGTGTGTGTGTGTGAGAGAGAGAGAGAGAGAGAGAGAGAGAGAGAGAGAGAGAGAGAGAGAGAGAGAGTGCAACAGGAGAGGATGATGGTGTGCCATTTCAAAACACTATCAGGCCTACTGTGCTGCTGATACTATCTGGGAGTCATGTTGAATTAATGTGTGCAGGATAGTTGTAACTGTCTGACAGTAGTGCTGGTGCTCTGTGTGATGTCAGTGCTTTCAAACAGGTGCAACCATGTCTTCTGCCAGCATTAATGTGAAGTGTAGATGGTGTGGGGTGTTGACAGAAGCAAAGTTACTCAGATTCAGGATGTGATCAGATGTGGTAGAGCCCAGTGACACACTTAACCACTGCTGCTCTACAGGTAACTGGGTGATTAGACGCAGTTATCTGACTTCCTCATACAGGCCTTGTGGCTAATGGCTACCTGATAAGTAAAAGCACACAGCACCTTAATGACTGCAACTTGCTTGCAGCTTGCAAGGTCACCCAATCTGCTTGTATTTCAATAAGCTCGGGTTACCCCAGCGGCTGTAAACACTCTCTTCGTGTATCGACATGCTACGGAAGCTTTGTGTCTGAAGTTTGTCCAACTTCTACCTGGAAATGTATCACCATCTGTTTGCTCAGGTTACTGACCGTTTAAGGAAGCAATACACTCCGCCATTATAAGAGAAGAGGTGTCAGTTAATACACACGACACATATTAAGTAGACAAGTTTCTCTGAACGAAATGTAAGCAACACACGTTGGTTATTACAACCAAAACCCACAGACATGATGAGGTGGCAGCCTACAGCTAACCTAAGCTAACCATGTAGCTAGCTAACTAGCCAGTCTGTCTCATCACACCAACCGAACAGTGTCTAACAGCTAGCAAGCGTGAAATTACAGCCTGCCGCCCCGCACAAACGTACCGTATGTCTCAGACATGTTGACCCTCGCCGTGTGAAGGACTCAACCGGGTCTGTTTCTGACTGTTCTCGTGGTGATGTGACAGCTGTGTGCTCGCTGGGTTCACACCTCTTCAGGGTGTTTATCTACGATGAGAGGATGATTCCTTCCTAGCCTCTTTGCTCCGACCACAACCAAACACCGCAGCTGCGTGTGACGTCAGTCGTCGTCGAGTGTTGCCTTCTCGTATTGTTGGCTGTGTAGGAATTTTGACCACAAAACGCAAATCGGTCAAATATGAGGTGTGTTTTCGTGAAATAACATAAATTTATTGAGCTGTGGTATGTACATGGCTCACAGTTTGACCACGTGTCGAGAATTTGGTCAATATCCATGTAGCTTCAAAAGAAAATTAAATCAGATTGGCAAAATTATCACTAAATTCGCACTTGTTTTCTGTAGTTTGTGAAAAGTTGGTTCCTGTTTATTACAAACAAAATGAAAAGATACCAAAAATATTTCACTGACCAGCTGCCATTTTGTTTTGCTGTTAATTTCACTTAAATTCCTAACAAGTCGTTGTTAATACCATAATTCTAGAAAGACAGTGCTCACCTTGAGACCCTGAAGGCACCATTAAATGAAACTCTCACAACCTTTGCCTGATTACCGGCATTTCTCACTGTCAACCAAAGCAGTCTTCATTTAGACCTTATCCAGAATGAATTGATGCAGTTATTTCTATTGTAGCTAATCTAAAATGAAACATTATTAATATTGTATTTACTGTATTTACTTCTATATGTTTGTGGGTGCAACAGCATGCCACAAGGTGGCAGGCAAAGATAAAGGGACTTGAGACCTGATTTTTCTAGAGACAGCAATGTGTAATCTGAAGCCTCAACAAGACATGACATAACATAACATTTTTGCTTTATTTTATATGAATATGATTATGATTATTATGGGCTTACAAAGAGTTTGACTTGGTGATGATTTGCTGCACAACATTTAAACAAGGTGCAAAAATATGAAGACATACAAAAGAAAATGAAGGAAATTTACAATACTATATGAGAAAAGTATACATGAGAATATGTAAACATGTAAGGTTATTAAAGAGACTGTTTTTAAAATTATACAGTTGTGCAGGGATATGTTGAAGCTCAGTGTAAAGCAGGTAAAGGAATATGTGTGAGAGGGGTGATAGTAATGATGGTTGGTTGTATATGTAAATGTAAAGCATAATGTGAATTATTAGTATTTATTTTTTGCATTTTCTCTCTTTAAAATTATATTATGTTGCACTGTTGTTCTTCAGACATCTGCTATGGAAATTGATAGCCTACATGTTGGCTATTCTGCACTAACCCCCATATCTAGGCCAACCCCCCCAAAAGCAATCAGTGTAAAACATGCAGTGTCAAAATCTGCAGTGCAGGGAGTTTTCTGAATAAATGTGATGTCTCTGGCAACAGATGATGACTTTCCCCTGGAAATAATTGCTCAAAGCAATGTCTTGTGAGGTTTTAGAGGAATGAGGAATGTCTGTTGTCTTGTTCTTTGCTTATTCATTCATCACCTTTCCATACCTGCATACACATACACAAGCAGTCACTCAGAGCCCAGGGCGTGGAGTGCAGAGCCGCCCAAGGGCAACAGGTGATAAATTACAGAGCCCTCCACTCTGCTACTATCTCTCCCAGTTCCTCCCTGCCTTTGTTCTGCTTTGGCAGATCCCATCATCCTCCCCAGCCTTGTTAAAAGCTCTTTTCACTGAGATTAAAGACAGAAGGAAACACAAGGCTCAGCGTCGTGTGGGGGCACGGATGTTTTCCTAAGGTGGGCTACAAGAAAGGCTGGCGTCAAAGGTGTGCAGCGGGCGGAAAGAGAAGAGGAAGGTTTTTGATTCCATTAGGTGCTCTGCTTACCTTTGTGGGTGACAGTGCTCATTGTGTCTCTCTTGTCGTCTTCCTTGTGCTCTTGCAGGTGTCATCATCAGAGGTGATATTTGTTTGAACTGCAGGGCAAACAAGGTGCTTGTGCATGTGTCTGATTGTGGGACTGCAGAGGGGCCTGCTGGATTCATCTGCTGTTAGAAAGACATGTAAAGAAGAAAATAGCTATAAAGGGTGGGTGGTGGGGGGAGACCTTTCATGTCTTGTCCAGGCAGTTTCAATCCAAGATCAAAACAAATGTGTTCATGATGAGCGCACTGGGGAAGCCCCACATAAACCCCAACAACATTTACAATGTTTACAACCAACAATGAGTCATTTTCCCGGGGATAATCTGAGTGAATCACTTCTTGAGACAGGTGGGCTCTGCGGTCGGCTGGCATTGATGTAAATATAAAGGTGTCTGTCATATCATGAGTCACAGGCTATACAGTAAAGCAGAGGGATGCCTGCTGTTTTATATACAGACACAAAGGCATTCTATGAAGTAAAGGCTATTAAGACACATGGTGGTATAAACATAGCCAAGAGGCTTGAATGCATTAATGAGCTGAAGCAGGTTTTTTTACTGTACCTGTAGAGGCGCTGTGACTGCAGCAAATCCCAGATCTAAAACCCAACTGTCAAAAACTGAATGAGACTCTCAGACAAATGGTTATGTGTGTTGGAGTGCAGAGCGAACAGTACAGCTCTGATTCAGACTGAGGGGGTGTATTCATCCACATACCTACTCTGCACAGTAGTGCTTGTGCAACTGTTTGTTTGCACGCTAGGGTTCAAGCTTCAGTTTCTATCCCACCTCACTGTACTTTACTCTGCACTGCATAGGTCGGTGAAATCCCTCGTAAGTTGCCACACATTAGAGCAGAAACCCCAGGCTATTTGAGTTAGTGTAAGTAAAGGGAATGGGAGCCTCATGCTAACAAAGGAGACTGCAGCCTTTGAAATGAATGGGAGGAGTAAGAAAGCATCTCTTAAAGTCACACTGAGGGTTACACTATAAAGAGAAAGCTCTGCCATATCAACTTCCTCTTAGCTATTCATAGTTTATGTCTCTTTCATCTTTCCATTATCAAGACAGATGTAATGTTGTCAGCTATAAATAGACCACAGCACACTATACTGCACATTATCTATGAAAATAAGAGCTTAATGGGATGCTATCTTCTCTTATCTCTGTCTTATCTTCTTGTACTGACAGCATCGTTTCAATGTGTTATTGTTTTTTTCATCCATCAGCCATAACCATTTGTCCTTGATGGTTTCAGGGGGCTCTAGCCGATCACAGCTGACATTTCATTACCTCCGCCAAGGAGGTTATGTTTTTGCCGGCGTTTGTCTGTTTGTCTGTTTGTTTGTCTGCAAAATAACTCAAAAAGTTCTGAACGGATTTTGTTGAAATTTTCAGGAAAGGTTGATAACGGGACAAGGAACAGATGATAAAATTTTGGTGGTGATTGGTTGAAGCGAAGTGGATAAAATAATAAAATGGCGGGAAATCCGAGCTGCTTGGCGGAGGTCTGCGCTCTCCGAGTGCTTTTCTAGTTTGTTACTTTATTAAAAGGTTAGTTTGTTCTTTGTAAATGGGGCAGTATGAGGTATTTAACTATAGTCAGTGTATTACCTACAGTAGATGATGATCAGCATGCTCCCAGTTTGGAGAAGCAGACAGGAGTACCATCACTGACACTGTAATGTACAGCTGTGGATGGGGGTGTTCAGCATAACATAGTTTAGTCACCTAGAAGACAGCCTACCTAAAAAAAAAAAACCATGTCAGTCAAAGTGGATGCTGTATGAAGTATATTTTCACCACTGTCAGATAGTCCTTTCCTTTTGCACAGCTGTTTTCACTTCTCTGTTTGACCAACCTGGAAAAGCACAAGTACAGACGATCTTTAAAGTCTTTAGAACAGTGGAGTTTCGTTTCAGTCTGACTCTGATAGCACAACAGCTGACCTTTGAAATACAATTTGTGAGAGAATACTGAGGTGTTATGGTTAAGACAATGTAGCACCAAAGGAAAGGGCTGTCTGACGGCAAGGTAAAGGAGAGAAAATATCCTCAATATAGCATCCACTGAGACTGATATTAATTTTTTCAGTTTGTTTTCTAAGTGGCTAAAATACATTTTCCTGCTGTCCTCATCCATAGCAATACATTGCCTAGCCTCTGTGGTGTTACTCTGGCTATGGATAAGTACCTCATACAGCCTAACTTCAAAAAATCCAAACTATCCCTGAACATATTTTTTCTCAGATTAACTCATCTATATTTTTCTGTAGAGATTAAACATCTCTGTGTTCTGAGACTTATTCACAGAAGAGTTAAGATATGAAAAAAGACATACTGTGTATTTTGTTCATGAGTTTGATCTTGGCTTGGTGCAAAGTACTAGTTCACTGAAGTCAGCCTTTTCTCCCATAATAAGTGACTTAAATATGCTAAAAGGCAACTTCCTTTAAGGCCATAGTAGACGGGGTTCTGTAGAGAGATGACCTAAAATAGAACTAGGACAGCACACTACCCAGAGGCCCACGGGCCTATTGGTTTTCACTAAGCAGACAAGGTCATTCATGACTACAGGAGTATTTTTACTATGTGATTAATGTTACTTAGAATCTGTCAGGTGCACACAAGGAAACACAAATTCACATCTTTCAGATTTAGCAGTAAAAACGACTCCAGACTCAACCGATCCACTCATTGTAAGTTCACTCTGTAGGTGGCCAGGAAGAGGTACTGAAGTGAGACCAAGTTACAAAGGAACATAAGAATGTCAGTGATGTTCAAGGATCCAAGCAAAACCAAAACAGCACCACCCGAGGCACCTCATAACAACCACAGCTCTAGACGCCAAGGTGATGCTAAAGGGTTAATATTAAACGGAGCAAAACCTACAGTCTAGATCGAGCAGGCCAGTTGCATTGTTACATACAGGCATACGCTGCCTGTTGCAAAAGATATTCAACACACCCTCTGCAATGAGGCGACCTTTTTAAGATGTCACAGTCCTGCCCAACAATGAGTAGCAGCTAAAGGTACAGATTTTCTGTCTGTGTTGTTGGCAGCTTGTGTCTTTGACTCTTCCCATAGAGTTTACTCACTGCAGAAACGTTCAGCAAGCTTTTGTTACTTGGGCTGACACGAAGACCATGAGTAGATCTCTTGTTTGGGTGCTTGGCAATATCACTAATTATTGTTACTCCAAATCTCCTCTGAGCTTGTTGTATTCTTCGGGGAAGTGACGGGGTCAGAGCCCAGACGGTAAATATCAACTTGATACTCGGATTGTAAATCCATTCCACATGAGTTGGCTGACTGAACTGAGGATTTACGATCCCTTGTTAGTCACAGTCACATTGACTTTATCCATACTGAGTTTGCTTTACCAGCAAAATGACAGTTAGACGTTTGAGCATAATTGCATTTTTGAAATACATTTGCCAGGTCATTAGGTTCACATAACTAAAACTTATGCAGCCTAATATATCAGCTCTGCAACTCATCTTAAAGTAATAAAGGCTATAAAATTCAAAGAGGTGTTGATTTAACGTCATTTTTGAGGCTTAAATTTGAGCTGCTGTTCATCTGTATTTCTAATATTTTGTCCCTCCTATTTATTCTCTAACTGTGTGCATGTTTATTAGGCTCTTCAGCAGATTCAGTTCTCAGTGAGAAAGAGGTCATTTAAGTTGAAGAAGTGGTCATGGATCAGAGGTTACAAGCGTGGACTGGAGCGGCTGTGTTAGTGGAAAGAATCCCGCTGACCTCTCCACTGGCAGATTGCTATCTCATCCCCGGCAGCCCCCTCCATACGTCTTCTACTGTCAGTGTTCAAACTCGCCTCTCTTCACCTCCACGCCACCAATTGTGCTCCCCTTCCGTTTTTCACACTGCCACACCACAGCCTGGAGGAGAAAGGGAGGGCGGCCAAATGTTGTTTGTGGTCAGCTGTTTGGAACTGGCAAGGAGGTTTTTGTGTTGTTTGTTTGTGCTTTGCGACCATTTTGTTTCTTACTTGGAAGTGAAATGTGCCAAAGAAACATATTCAGACTAAATTACACAAAAACAATAGTTCTTTTTCATGAGTGACATTTTAAGCACAGAAGTAAATTACAAAATTAATGATGGCTAAATTCCATTTAGCTTCTGTGGCAATATGTCCTCTCTCTATACCTTTTATTGATGCATTTCACTCCTGCTAAAACTCATAAACTTTCAAAATAAGGCATGAAAGTTCAAATCCTTAATTGGGGTTAGAGAATTATTTGCTAAACGAAGGGAATGCAGCAATTACTCAGCATGTGACTGCTATTTTCTTATTGTTCAAAACATGCATTCACCTCAGAAGCTCCCATCAAATTGTTAGTTTCACACGTTGCATCAGTCAGTTGCGTAAAAGCTTGGAATCATCATCCAAAGGTTGTTGCTGAAATCGTAAAGGGGGAAAAACATTACCACATAATATTTTAATAGGCAACATGCCCTGATGTGTCCCTGTCTTCTTCTTGACTCCATTAAAATAATCAATCACACTCTCTCGCCTCATGTTATGACACATATTGACATATGGAAGGTCTTATCATCTGCTCTCACTGGATGAAACATGTTAAAGAATCTTTGCATGATGTCATTCGCAATGTGTGGAATTCATACAGATCTGCTGTGAAGATCATCTTGCAGGTTCCCGGGGGGATAAAACGTGAAAGCGTATCCAGAGGCGCCACATCTCGGCTTCTCTGTAGCTGACTGTCAGTGCTTGTTCTCTTTTCAGTTCCAGCACTGCAGATAACAAGAACTCATATTTCATTTAGGGGTATTCTGCAAATGTGACTGTCAGGTCATCTTTCAACGCACGCTTAAGTGGAAAGACCCCTTCAGAAAACATCAAGGAACATGCCAGAGTGCACGTACACAAAGGCCGATGCTTGCTGGGAAGAAAAGGCTCTTTCCTTTACATTGTATCTGTGTGTGTGTGTGTGTGTGTGTGTGTGTGTGTGTGTAGAGGAGGAAGGAAATCCCTGCTGCCCACAAAGCCCCATTACCAACTATCTCTCACTCCTGAATATATATATATATATATATATATATAGTATCTAAGTGAAACAAAAACAAACAGCCTAATTATTGGTTACTCACTATTTGTTTTTGATGTTATCTTTTCCTTCCCTGAATTGCTTTCTTTGCCACCATCTCAGAGGTTATCTCTCACGTTCTCATATACCTCCCCCCAGGCACAAACATATGCCCAGCACTTCCCTAGCTCCCTCCTTTGTCTGGCACCTGTCAGAAAGCCTGAGAATGTATCCTCTCCTTACAGATATAATCCCATAATCATTTCATTCTCTCATTTTGTTATGTAAAGACGACTTGCAACGCTGGTTAGCTATAATTTGTATGAAATAAATACAAATGATACACAAGTCCCTGCTTGAAGGTATAATTATGTAGAGAATTCTTTTATAGTTACAGAGCTGTTGTTAAAACAGACCCCAAACTGAACTTGACAGAAATATAATAAAACCCAGGATAAGAGGCAGAATCCAGGTCAGTGGAACTTAATGAAATCCAAAAGAGTGTAATGCGAACAGGACTCCTCTTCCAAGTTAAGGCGTTCACTTGTGTGCTCTGACAAGTTCATGCTTGCCCTTGGCCGGCCCTGCAGCCAAGTGTCAGTGAGAGAAAACAGTCGCCCCCTAAGGATGATGTCAGGGGCCGTGATGGATGACATCACTGACCACAACACCCATATATTCGCAAATCAAAGAGATGTCTGTGCACATCCTCTCCGTGACTGAGTAATTTTACCAGAATTACTCACTTCAGAGGTATTCTTGATTCAGTTTCTGGCTATCTTTCCATTGTAATTCAAGACCACTGCAAAGATATACAGCTATGTACACTCAACTAAACATGAAAAGTAAGGTTTAGTCAATTTGTCATGAAATTAGTGTTGAAATGATAATAGATTAGCTTGTTAATGAGCAAGAACACCAATTAAATGCTGGTTCCAGCTATTTAAAGGTGAGGATTTGTTGCCTTTAAGTGGAATATTTTGGGGTTTGGGGCTGTTGTTCAGACAAACACGCAACTTGAGGACATCACCTTGATGCTATTTTACAGTATTTTGAATAAACTTTACAGACTACACAATGAATAGAAAGCAACAACACTGAATGATTAACATTATTTCCAGCCGTAGATGTAACACACACTTCTGTGAACTTAAAAGAGGTGCTGACAGCAGCCCAAACTTGTTAATGTGTCCTAATTCCACCTCACAGAATCCCCTTTCTATTTGTAACAAGAGAGAGGGTCAATGACCTCAGTTAGGCGGGTTAATCTATATGGCTAATGGGGACACCCAAAGGCCCAGGTGTGCAGCACCTGTGCTTTGGACACACTGCTCGTGTGCAGGTGACTGTGGCTCACCCTCATCACCTCCCCGCTACTCCACTTCCCCCGCTGCCCTCCCTTAAGCTCCTCTAATTGTGTTCTCATCCCACATCCCCTCGAAAAGCTCCAAACACAAACTCAGCCCCGCCTCACACTGCCGCTCTCTTTATTCTGCTCTTTTCTTTTCTTCTGTGTGTCACTGTGTAATTTTACAGAACAGTAGACTGTTTAGTGTTGCCTGTTTATACGTACAGCAGATACAGAGACATTCAATTCAACATAGACATTCAGTTTGAGTTGTGTTTTTTTTTGTCCACCTGGTGAATGTCTTTTAACTTTGTTTTTTTTGTCTCCCCTAAATCCTGAGGGTGACCTCTGACTCGTTAGTGGCTAAAGCTAGTTGCTAATGAAGCCCTTTCTAAACAGAGATTCGTTAATACTACCTTAAAGGAGATCCACCATTATGCTGGCCTTGCTTTTTTAAACAAAGCCAAACAACACTTGCATAATGATACCCCAGTGTGCCATTTAAGTTAGCATGTTGAGGCTGCGGAAGCAAAAGAGGTGTAATGTAACACCGGTGTTACACATCAGACGTAATGTTTGTCCCATCCTGCCGGCTCCCCCATTTTACAGAGACTTTGGTGCCAGCTTTCAGACAGAACAACAACACCCCCACAGTTTGTGCTTGTGTGTTTTATACAGAATGGCAAAGCGGAATATCAGCTCAACATTCCCGCCTTGAACAGTCTGTAAAGCCCCTTTCCCACTTGACAAAAAACTCACTAACCCCCCCCTTGAACAGCTGGCTTTTGTATCTAATGGGAAAGGCTACAATCGGCATTCACTCCCAGGACAAATGACTCTGCAGTAGTCATGGGTATTTATCAGTTCCAGTTCCAGTTAGCAGCAATGGAGAAGGAAAACCTGGGTAGATGTGCTAACAGTCGCCCCATTGCCAGTGCAATACAATGATGGACCACCAGAAAATACTGTTCATCTCTATGCTAGAACACTGTTCAAAATTTAATCAGTGGCAAGTTTGAAAGAGAGACTGAATGAATAGTGACAGAGAAATAAAAAAAGAAGTAACCTCTGTAACATTTTTCAATGGCCTCCATGCTGCTTTCTACTGTTTACTATCCTGTTTCCTAGCATGTCTGAGATGAATACGACACACACAAAAATAATACAGAAACAGAAACGGGTCCTTGTCGCTGCAGAGCCACATACGCGGCTCTCATCTACTGGCAATGGGAAAGAAGTCTATTGCAGATTTTTAGCTGGTTTTCCTACTAGTGGCATTGTTGGGCTTTACCCCCGAATGTTATATGAATAGTCCCAGATCTAAATAGGTTGAATATATATTTAAAAAAAAATAAGAATAGGCCTAACAATAAAAAAGCTCCGGATCTGGAGTCATTTCGTTCGTTCATTTCGTAGGATAATGGTAATCAAAAATGCAAGTTTTGGGTTCTTTGTGTCAATCAAGCTGCGGATTTCGTGTGATTGCATGCAGGAGAGAAAGCTTAGTTATCACTTTTATGTTGCAGCTGGTAAAGGTGGTGCTCATTTTAAATGCTTTATATGCTAATGGGTAGTTTAATCTATAATTCCATCATCCTTTATTAGTTTATTATATATTTGGTGTAAAAAGTACCATGTTTACCTCTGGAGTAGAAGTAATGTAGCATAAAATGGCAGTATATCGTTTCTACAAACAGCTACTAATATTTTTAACATCACAATTTATGATTAATTTGGAAAATAAAATTTAAAAAAGGATAAATAATCTGCCAGAGTGCATTAAAAAAGCATCGTAACAGAGCATGTTCATAAAAATTTCTCAGGGGAACATCCCCTGACCCTTCTTCAGAGGTCTGTGCTAAGCCCCCAGTTGTCCTCAAATCCTAGACTTGTGCAAAACGTGCATACACATGCTGTTGGAAAAAAAGGTACAGGGCATCTGTCTCCTGTGTGATGCTGGTGGTGTAAGTTACTTTTTAGTTATGGCTGGAAAACCTTAACAGTTTGCAGAACGTCACTATAAAGCTCTGTAGTTAAACAGAACACACACATTAACTCCATCACACTAGACACTAAAAGTCACTTGAGACTCAATTTGGTCAACAAATGACTTGTAAAGTGTTTATTTATTTAAATCCGCTCTTAAACAGTGTTGAGGCTAAAATTTTAGTCTAGCCTTCATGTGTTTCTAACAGTGACTGAGACTTCAGACGGGGACAGAAGCAGGTCTGTAGAATTAAAACAGTCTAAACAAAACGGTATAATGACATGGATCACGTCTCCGAGGTCAGCTGAGGATAAGACACCTTATTGTGGTGAGATGGTGATTATGTGTTTGTCCCCTGCGTTTGAAGGAGTCCAGCTGCAGCTCTGTCCTTATGTCCTCTCACTTCCAATTGCTGCTCACCTCAAATGACGGGCTGTGTGCAAACAAAACTGTCTCTCATTTGCAGCAGGAGTGTGCCTCTGTGTGTTTGCTGAACCTCCTCTCTTTAACCATCTTGTCTTTGTCTCTCTCTGCCTCGTGTCCCCACTGCAAACATTAGCCACACACATGTCATCTTGGCTTAATTAAAAGGCTAAACTTGGCCAAAATTGTCCACCCCTGTTTGCCCCCTCTGCCTTTAGCCTCCCTGTCACCATTTTCCTGAATCATTTCATAAAGACTCATTACCTTCAAGGGTCCGGGGCTGACTTGGCTGCCTCAAAGGACTCTTGGTTAATAGAGTTAAACCCTGTTTTAGAAGGCCTTTAGAAGCCAGGTTAAATTAGCTGGCCACACTGCTCTGAGCTGCTGGCCCCCAGGGGCCTGAATGGTGGCTGAACAGGACACAATAGGGCACAGATTATCTTTTGTGGAAGTGACAAAGTTTTGAGGCTGAGTAGGGGGGTCAGGAGTCCTTTTGAGCTCACTTGGGAAAGTGACAATTTAGCTGATCCCTTACTTTAGTTACTATGACAACAAGGTCTGTCACACGCACACATGGACACACAGACACACGAGTGTAAACATGCATCTTGTTATAATCCACTCAGCCCTGCTATGATTTAACTACTTTCATCCACTTTTCTCCAGAGTTTCACACACTTCATTTCTGATTAAGCCGCTCATCACTTGAGACAAAGGCAGACCTTTAAGCCATGACAGACTCTCAGTAGCGACCACCCCACCCCACCAAAAACCCTCTCCCCGTTCCCCAAGTCCCCTCCTCAAGGCAGAAACAAATAACCTCCTCTGGGATCCCTCAGCAGGAGGCCTCAGCGGTGCAAAGCTCCTGATCACGTTCCCGCGTCCAGCAGCTGAAGAGATGAGAGCCTTTTGGTGTTTCCCTGCCTGAAGTGTGACTTTACCTTACAGTAAACAATATGAGAACATATGGACAACATGTGCAGCGTACCTCACAAGATGCCCGCTTCTTTGCCTGTGAAGACTTTCAACAAGAGCTCAATTACTTTCCCGCGTAAATGTGGTATTGATTAGATGCCAAGCCAAATATCGCTATGATGTTGTGATTGCAGTGGAAACTGTGTAAGCTCCTCGCTTTGATCACCGCACATGTAACTAATAGCAACAGAACACACAGCACATGAAGCTGATTCATTTTTGTACAATGGAAGAAAGTTGCTCAGGTGGAAAATGTCAGATCTGGGTGGAGCTTTCAGGTGAAATGTACCTGTCATGGATGAAAAATGAAATTAAAGTCTTAGGAAAAGTCATGTAGAGACAGCATCTTTTCTTGATGTGTGGATGAATGGATGTAGGAGGAGGCTTATTTGGGGTTTGTTTGCCTGTAGCCATGCTGAATCAGCTCCCCTCCATTCTTGACTCAGAGCTACGAGTGGCTGCCAGCCAGGACAGGCAACCCCCGTGACTTCCTCTACCTTCGAGACACACACTGACTCACTAATAAACACACACGACTTCCAGTACTTTCTAGACATCCATACACACTTAAGGCTTGGGTTGGTTATTGCATGTGCACATGGGTATGCATGTGTGTGTGTGTGTGTGTGTGTGTGTGTGTGTGTGTGTGTGTGTGTGTGAAGCTTTTTCATTTCCTCTGTAATCTCTTAATCATAGAGCCCACCTGGGGGCTGCAGCCTCTGTTTGCACAGCACTCATTTTCCATGATGTCACTTCCCCTCTCTCTCTCTCTCTCTCTCTCTCTCTCTCTCTCTCTCACTCACACATACACACACCTAGTTACTACATCTAAAACCTCCGTCTTTCACACTCAAACTTTCTTGACTGTGTTGTGTGTTGTTTTGATTGAGTCAACTACATTAATTACATTTACTAGCAAGTAGTGAGTCATAGTTTCATGCATCTGCAAAGGAGGAAATTGGGAATTGAACCGTACATTTTCCTGAAGTGACCTAAAGTCAAGCCTTCACAACAACATCACGCACGTGACTGAGGAGAGCTGCCAAGAGTCTCGAATAACATCACGTTATTTTTACATGTTTGTTGTTGTGGGTTTCAACAGAGAAGAGAATAGTGAGAGAAACTCAGGAAGTTTACTCTGGGCTTCCACAGACTGTGTTTGTCTCCGAGGTTTTATGTTGATTCAACTCCACTGGACAATTGGTCACAAGAACTAAAGAAATGTGGAAGGCCTAAAGAGCCTTAGGAAAGGTCACAAATAACTTTATTATTTCAAATTCAATTAGATAAAAGTGTTGAAGAGACTGTAGTTAATGGCAATGCCTGTCCTTGTACACACTGATGAAACATGTAGAAATAAATTACAGTTCACATAGTTCACAGTTGGGGTGTTGCAATATACTGGTACTGACAATAACCATGATATTTAAGAAATGAAATAATGAGTGTAATTCATTAAACAAAAAGAGACAAAAGGCAAAATAAGAATTACAGATAATTTTGAAAGATAGCAGTATTTTAATCTAAATTGATTTAATTTAATTTTATCTAATTTAATTTAATTTAATTTTACTAATTAATCAATTAATTGTTTTTATGTATTTTCAAATTTTCTGTAGATATTATGATAATATTCTTTTGGCCACAATAATCATGTGGTGAAAATCCTGATATTGTGCCAGCCCTTGTTGTTGACAAGTTGGCAAATGAAACTGTAAAGTAAAAATAGAGGATTCCTCCATGTAATTTCCTTTTATTTGTGAAACAGTTTTAATTTGCAAATTCTCTTTTACTTATCTATTTTAAGTCCTTTATTAAGACATCCATTTATCAATTTTAATTCATCACTTTATTGTTTTTCTTTCCTCTTTCTAACGCTCCAATCAAAACAAATCATACCTATGATGACATCAGTGAAGATTTATAATAGTTCAAGATATGAAACCATGCGAGAGTATTTTTATACAGGTTTTAGGAACACATTGCTGAACAGAATTGTTTCATCTTCCGCTCAAGTTTTTAGTTCATGGGTAAAATTACAATGAACACCACCCACTCTGGGACACCTGTTTAACTTTACTAGTTTACCACAATGTAATTAGTATCAGCAACGCACTCTTATGGAAACATTACATCATCCACAAAACATTGCAGAACAATACAACTATATATTTTCTGATCCATCAACACATTACACAGAGCTCCTCTCAACACAATGCATATTTTTAACATGTCAGGGAGAGGTGATGAAACACTATAAATGAAAGGTTTCACTGCAGGGCTGTTCTCCTGTAAACAAACCTGCAGAGCTGCAAGAGTGGAGCTCGCTGCTATAAATGCTCCTTTTGTATGTGCGTGTCTGAAACAAAGCACAAATCTATCAGCACGTATGGATTTAGAATGAGGGCGTGTGTTTTGCAATAATAAGTATGTTTATAGGTATACTTGTATGTGTGTGTGTGTGTGGTTGAGAGTGTGTGTGTGTGTGTGTGTGTGTGTGTGTGTGTGTGTGTGTGTGTGTGAGACAGTATTCTGAAGTTCAGTAAGTGCTGGAGGGCAGAACGTAGACTACCATGAAAATATGATAGTGCAGCTAGATACAACAACTCTTCAAGTTAAAAAAAAGTCTGATATTCACTCTGATCGTAGCTGCATCAGGTACGCCTAATGTTAAGACAATTATCTGAATTTCTGGTTATGCTTGAAGTTAGGCAGTTACCTGGGATGGCAGCAAAACTGCCTGGAGTATTGAGCTTCTGTCCTGAGAACAACTGCTCACAGTTTTATGTTTCAAATCAACATGCAAGAACTGAAGTTACTCAACCGTATTAAATCAAAGCAATGATCTAAAAGGGGGCTGAAAGCAACACAGAGCTGAATAGGGTTTTGATTTTCAGTGGAATCTGCCGTACAATAAACAATTTGATAGTACAGGGAGTTACGTAATTCACATATTCTTAATTGAACTTTAATTTATTATGTTTGGCTTTTTTAAAAATTTGTATGGCTTTATCAGTATACATGGTTTGTTGTGAATTGGCCTCTTTCAGGATCAGCACTGGAATGCAAACTTGAGACACACAGCATACTGTAAATATACATCAGACAGAACACCATGTTCCCACATTCCCAATCTCAGTCCCAATTAGTGTCTCATTGTATTACTCAAATAAGGGCGAAAAAAGTTCAGCACACTGTCTTGTTTACTGCTCGTGTATTAAGTTCACTGTTTTTCAGCTACCCCATAGTATCATAACTGTGAATGCACACAATACTTGAATCAAAATTGCAATCCAATCCCGAAAAAAAAGTATCTGCATTGTACGTTTCTGCAAACCACGGATTCATTACATTCGTACATTATTTTGTTGAGGATATGTTGCAATGTTTCTTAACAATGCTGTGCTGAAGGCGTGGTCAGGATTAGGCACAAAAGCCCCAAATGGTTAGGAAAAGAGCCCCTGGAAAAGCAGGGATGGGTTAGGCTAAGAGTTGGGTTGAAAATTGATGATGCACCATCCACAAGTGGCAACTTCCAGAGCCGAAAAATGAAGTCAACACCAACAGTGCCAAAAATTGCAGTTCCTTGAATGGCCACTTGAGGCTGGCTACAAGAGCAAATCAATGTCCATAGACCCCCATATTGAAATGGCCAACTTTTTGGTCGCTAGAGCTAATTTCCCCTTCATGACCACTGCAACGGGGTTGAATTTTTATATTAGTCACAGATTAACATTTTATTAAGGCTTAAAGTTATCAATATTTAAGGAAGGGGCCTATAGTCTATGAGTCAGATCCACTCATCCAAATTTGGTCAATTCTGGCTCCAAAAAACAAGATGGCGACTTCCAAAATCCCAACTTGATGCTTCAAAAAGGCAGTCCACAAACCAATGACGTCACGGTACCTACAGTGGCTGCCATTCACCATCCCCTCCATCTCACAATGACAAAGTCAGCATTAGACATGCAAATTTACTGTATTTGTGGTTTGTCAAATGCAAACATGTTCCTCTGGCAACTGGGCTGCAAAATCCAGAAAATTGACCTCTGTCAATATTCAAACTGCCTAATATATGACACTCTTCTGTAATATCCTGAATAACTTTAAAATTAACCATGAAAATTTTTCTTCTGTTTTTTTCTATTAACGTATATTGTTGTAATATTATATCATTTTCACAGGCACGGATTTGAGTGTTGGTGCGTGTGTCAGGGAGTTTGGGTGGGACATTTAAACCTTACATTTGTGACTCCAGCTGGAGTCTGTCTATTTGTGTTTTTAGAAATATTTTAAAGGTGGCCTCATATCATCTCAGCTAGCTGTCCGAAGCAGTTATTATCACAGATTTTCCAGTGCCCACCAGGCTTGTTATCCTCCACTGGACAGAATCAAGGCCATCATTTCTAAAATACACAGCAATTTGCCAGTAAAATAACCAGCTTCTACTAGCCCTTCAAATAAATCACTTTAAGCTCCTCTGACACGGAACTGGCTAGACAGTCCCTAATAAATGCTTCAAGTTAACGCACACTCAGCAAGGGATCTATGTTGCCACACACACATATACAGACATCAGACACATTTATACACATAAGCACATGAGCAGAGACAAGTACACACACAATCTCCCCACATCATCCTGTACGGCGTCTCTCTTGATCCCCTCAGCCTAAGCCAGTCTGCTCTGCCTCCCTCTAAACCCAAACAAGCTCACGTTTGGAGAAGAAATTGGTCCAATAAATCACAACTGTAACCAACACCAGCTCCACGCCTGTGTTCCTCTGTCCCGCTGACCCCAGGAGCCCCATTAAAGAGCTCTAGTAGGGTCCAGGGAGGAAACGGGGCAGCCTGAACTCCTTCCTCTCCTCCCTGCCTTGTGCAGCACAGCACACGGTGCAGCACGTTTCCCACACACTGTTGGGGTTCACCTCTGACTTCTGACCCTACAGAGGGGGTTGGATTGGGATAGGGGGGGACCACCCAGTCGGGCTCTTAGGGGGCCCCCTGGGGATGGGACGGCTGAGGGGTGTGGGGCTAAGACTTGAGTGGACAGCATTTTAGTGGGTTAAGGAAGGGGAAGAAGATCAGAGACATGTATTTGGTGGTGGATGGGTTGGAGTTGAGCAGAGGATGGGGGAAACAGTGGAGGAGGGGTGACAGGGGCTTTAAACTTTGAGAATGGGTGTCGGGGGTCACTAAGTGCTTCACTAAATGACCAGAGGACAGAGAGAGAAACAGTAAACACTCACATCTGGGAAAATGCTTGTCCTAACGCTTGTATCTCTCTAACCACACCTGAGGGTGGGGCCTGACTTGATTTGTGTGATTTTGACACTCTATCTGAGAGATGAAAAACCTCACTGAGTGAAGTCAATTACTGTCGGTGCTTGAGGGCGAAGTGATAACATTAGTGCAGGAGTGAGTGGGACTGATGGAGTGAAGATAGACTCAGTCTGTCCCTGGGTTGTAAATCTCTCCGTTATCACCCACCAAATAATAGTCCTACGGCATTCACTTGGGCAGCAAGGCGCCCCATTAAAGTGCAGACACATCATCATCGTTGCCACAGACATTCACATATTACCATATTACCATTGTTTTTTTTGTTTCAGGGGTAATGTTGTGAGCAGGTTATCTTGGCATCTAGGATTTGGGAGCCAGCAATCATTTCATGCAAGAAACCTCAAAATTCACCTTAGATTTTTCTTGGCATCAGCATTTTATCACTTTATCTTCTGGATTTATCATCTGGAAAACATACTGTTTATCAAATGTTTCCAGGAGTACATGCTTTGGCAATGTATTGACATGAATGTAAAGTAGTCTTATGGCTTAAATGGCTTAAAGCATTTAAAGACCACCACTAACAGCATTTGGCACTTCAAAGAAAAGGCTCGTCGTATTAGAGCAGGGACTCAGTACTCAGTACCTTTAAGGTATCAACTCAAATAACCCAGTACTAAGTAGTATTGAGACATCTCCAGTCAAACAACACCTGCATGTGATCCTTTTTGTGCCTGGGGTCTGATACTGGACTGCCCCGACTCCCTGCTGGATTAGCAATCTTTCTCTCTTTCCCAGGAATGGTCAATTAAATGTCTGCTACACAGCAGCAGCGGCTCACGTCCAACACCAAACCATTGAACAGTCCCAACAAACTCACACTGACCCCAAAATGGCTTTGCTCTCTCTTTAAACCCATTAATAACTGCTGGTAATGTCTGCTATGTGATGCTAACAGTTAGCCCCGTCACCGTGTTTGTGTGGCCAGGTGAGCTCACACTCCTGCAGCAGGAGCTAAAACCCAAACAGTCTGCGGTGTAGTGAAGTCGAGCGTGGTGTATTTGACCGATTTGGCATTTCAGTGTGCTACTCCATTCCCATTATAGATATCAGATGAAGTACTCAGTTTATATTGGCATCACTTCAAGGGTACTGTTATTGGTATTGGTATCAAAATTAAAAATGTACACAGCCATAGATGCATTTTTTAAAATTATTATCAATAAATATCACAAAAAGATCAAAATCAACAGTGTTAGTCTGTCTTAAGATGCACCGCAATGATCTTATTTGATCAGAGCCTGCATACAGTTACTGTTACGATGTCCTGACCATGTGCCATGCTGTGTTTGGTGTGAGTGCTGCAGGTCAGTGGTGGACAGACCATAACAGATAACACATGCAAAAGGTAAGAGAGGAGCAGGCAAACAGGGCAATAAAGAAATAGTAACAGTGGAAACAGAGCAACAAAGAGTGTGAACACAAAGAGATTTGACAGGACCGGGACAGGAATGTGCCGGCAGGTATAGTGCAGGGGCCCAGGAAGCAGGGAGACATGGGAAAACATGGAGGGGGGAACAATAGTGGTGTGTGTGTGTATGTGTATGTGTGTCGGTGGTTGGGTGGAAGGTGGGGTGTAGCAGAGCCCAGGGGAAGATCGGTTTACCCACCACTTACCTGCTCAGCGCAGCACTCACGCTGGGAGCAGGCCTCAAAGGAAAACGCATCAATGGCAGCTATTCATATTGGCGCATGACTGTGTATGTGTGTGTTTGTGTGTGTGCATGTCTGCAACAGACATGAGTTGTTGATTAATTGATGCAAAGATAAGGTGGAGAGGAAATCTTTCAGACTTTTGTCAATTGCAATCTAGAACTAGAGAGGGACTTGGAGAGCGCAGACATCCACCAAGACCAGTAGTCCAGTCTGCTGTGATATGGAAATCTGCAAGTGGAACCACTGTAAACCAGTATGAATACCTTAACCTGATGCTGGCCAGCAGTTAGAGCACTGGGATCTGTGCTGAACAAAGTTACACAGTGTGGCAATCTAGGATTTCATACTTGTACACAACTCAATAATTCATGTGTGTGTCCTTATCTGACTATGCCTCTGGTGTTTGGGGTTTCCAAGCACGTACAAGTTGTAACACACTGCATTATAGAGCGATTCGATCTTTCCTGGGTGTCGATAAATTCACTTCAGTTTTGGCCGTTAGTTGAGATATGGGGTGGGAGCCTCCAAACATCAGGCATAAATGTCAGATGGAACAGTCGTGTGAAGATGTTGGGTCAGAGTCTCACTAAAAAGATTTTTAACTGGGACACCTCCCACTGTCATCTCCGGGCTAATGAGTTAAAAACATTGTTTAATTTGAACAATTTGTCATTTATTTTCCAGAACAGGTTAACCTGTGATATTCAGGAGATTAGGAGTAGGATGTTTCGCATGTTTAGAGAAAAATGGTCTGTTGACATATGGTATAAACCAAAACTATGAACTTACAATCTCATAAAGAATATTTATAGTGTGGAACCTTACGTGAAGGATAATCTAAACAGCTGAGAGGGAGGTTTACTTTTTGTTTTACTGTCCTGTATATGAAGACATATGGAATGCACTTTTTGGTAAGATGACCTCTATCTATGTTGATTTCTTTTGACTGGATGATCATGAAAAAATATTTTTTTGTTTCAGAAAGGGAACTTTTTTTGTGGCTGAATTTCTTTGCTAGGCCTGGGATAGAAGGCAGAGTATTCTGTTTCTGGACTGAGTAGTTAAATATGTACTTTGACTGTTACTGCAATGCCATTGTAATGATGTCTTGTAAACCCATGAGGGTTGGGCACATGTAAGTGTGCATGACATAAATAAAAATCAATCAATCAATGTGTCTGGATTTTTGTCAAAAAATTATGTCAAAATATAGTTGTGCTTAGATGAAGCCTCAGTGTCTTAGCAGTGCATTTATAATGTACATTTAAACTGGAAATATAAACATACTTAAGTGAAAACCAGTATAGTAACACCTTAATTTAAGAAAAAAGTGTTGTTACATTTGTGGCACGTTACAATTAATTGAGTCCTCCATAATGACTGCTTTCTCTTTAAAGTTTGAACAGTGACGCAGTATAGCTACCCCAGAGGATTACACGAACCTGTGTGAATGTGGTTTGTGATATGGAGTCATTGCATTTCTACAATCGGCTATATTTTGTCACTTCTCAGCTTTAATACTGTCTGCTGGATTTTATCATTTTGCTAAGGCCAAATGCCCTGTCTAACATTTACTAAATCTAAAAATAACTTGTGCATTCATGCCATGATTTTGATGTGCTACAAAATGTAATGGTTTCTTCTCTGGCCCATGTTACACCTTTCCATCAAATTTCCTAAAAATCAGGCTATTAGTCTTTCCGAAATCCTGCTGATCAACAGACAAACAACCCGAACCGAAAACATAATGTCCTTGTCGGAGGTAATGAGCAGATGTCTGTGCTACCTGTGTGGTTTCTAAGAACTCTGGGTAAAGGTCTAAAAACATATGATTCCCGCTGCGCACTGACTCCTTCAAATGAGCTGCTCTCGCTGCTCTTTAATTACACAAAATCACCGAGTGGATTAACACATTTTCTGGCACCGACACAGAGAGAAGATTATGTAAGAATGTGTGCTGGACTTTTTCATTGCACACAAACATCTCATTTAGACACAAAGGTAATGGTGATTGTGTACAAGGTTAAATAGCTAATATCACATGAATCCCCGTGAGCAAAACATTTGGCTTCAGACAGGCCAGGAGAGTGGGGGGTTGTTTCAGGGGCTCAGCATAAGGAGGGTTTTGGTGGACAGATATTTTGTTTGAATTATTTTTCTCCCTTAAATTTAAGGCAGAGTTGATTTAGATTTTCCTGTATGAGGATGGCCTGTTTAATGTAAATATACTGAGCCTCAAAATCCCTCTAAACAAATGTTTTGGCCTTGTAAACTGTGCTTGTAAACTCTCCAACTCACAGAAAAAGACATAGAGCTTAGATTTCATCCTTACAACCAGATTGGGAAAGTAACAATGTCAATTACTGTACTTTAGGACAGTTTGGAGGCACTGGTAAATGGGTGTTTCTGTTTTATTCTACGTTATACTTCTATTCTACTACATTTCAAATAGTGCTATTTGCCCCACAATTCTTATTTGGAAGCTATAGTTATTATTTTGCAAATTTTAGTTTTGTAATGCACCGCTATAAATTAAAGAACAAAACAAGCCCATACCCATTGAGTGCACAGTTGCCCACGTACAGTTTCACATGGTGTGTGTTTGGGATACAGGTCATAGGAAACTGCAAATTAAATAGTCAACTGAACCCATTAAGAAGAGCAATGTATTCAGACAGAGTTTTTGTGAATTTGATAGTACGATTGCAGCCACAGCGATCGGTCGCATTTTAGCCATTTTTCTGTTGTTATAGCGCCACCCAGTTGCCAATTAGAGTTAAATTTCTCCAGTCACCTTGAGGCGTCCTGTTCTACATATCTACCAAGTGTAGTAAAAATCGATATGGCGGTTAGGCCTAGATAAGAAATTAGCTCTCTGGCGCCTCCATTTAGTTTGATGGGGTCAATAATGGAGGGGTGCCCTCAGATTATGTGTGGTCATATGCCTACAAAGTTGCGTGGTGATGGGTGAAACCCTTGAGATGTTATACACCTTTATGTGATGAGCCACGCCCTCCGCAATATTCATTGCCTTATAGAAGCTCAGTTTAGTAAGTTTTCCAACTTTTGCCAAGAGGGAACTTTAGATATTGGTCCCTAGATTATGTTCACCGAGTTCCATGCAGATCGGTCAAACTTCCTAGGAAGAGATTGATTTTAAGTGTTCAAAAAATTCAAAATGGCGGAAAATCTCTATAACCGGAAGTTATGGGTTCTTAGGCAAATTTGTTCCTCGTGAGGAGAGGCATCTCTGTGCAAAGTTTCATGTCTCTTTGACATATGGGGAATGAGATATGCCCATTCAAAGTTTGCAATTTCAATCGGTTGCTATTGCGCCCCCCTTTGGCCAATTGATGTAATATTGCTTCATTTGCATCCTCTCATGACCCTCTACCTCTGTGCCAAATTTCACATGGATTGAAGTCAGTGAGGAGAAAAATGTGGAACAGACACACAGACACACCCACAGACAGAGTTTTTGTCATTATATAGTAAGATAAGATTGTTAAAATTAGGTCCATCTCTACCAGCTACATTAAAATGCTGTCTACATATTAATGTATCAATAACTATGACCCAATACATATGATAACGCAACATAAAAGAAACGTTTGTACCTTGATTGACAAAAAAAGCAAATGAGCATATTTCTCAAGATGTCAAATTTTAATTTTGATTCTTAACACTGTGTGGCCAAAGGTATTTGGACAGAGTGTGCTTCCGACATGGTTTGGAGAAGGCCCCTTCCTGTTTCAACATCACAACGCTTCCGAGCACAAAGCCACATACATAATTAAATGTTTTTCCCAGTTCAGTGTGGAAGAACTTCACTGGTCTGCACAGAGCCCTGACCTCAATACCTCTTGGATGAGGGGTGAACCAGGCCTTATCGCCCCACATCCATGTCTGACCTCACTAATGCTTTTGTGTGCTGACTGAGCACACCTCTCCAGCCAAGCTCCACAATCTTGTGGAGAGCCTTTCCATACAATGATATGATGAAGATGTTCAACAACCACATAATGACATAATGTCTGGGTGTCCATATGCTTCTTTCCTGGTTGCTTTTTTACTTCTACTTGATCAAAGGATCTGAGTGTGTTTTCCATCCCTAATAGGGACAAATTGGGGATATGTGTGTGTGAGAGAGAAACAGGGAGAGATGTGCGCTGAGGGTGGCAGATGTTGGAGTGCAACCTGAGAGAAGCTCCGGTTTTCTCCCAAGCAACAGAAGACATGGGTCACAGTGACAAAAACAAGTGACCAACAGCAGCTGAGGGAACGTGGTATGTGTCTGTTGATTCATATATGTGCATATGTTATGTGTGTTGCAAACATGTGTGACATATGATAGCGCACAGGGCAGATGTCTGAGGCAAAGATAGCCAGTTGTCGGAGGATTCCCACGCTAAATCTGTGAGGATGATGGACATGTGTATAAGCCTGCACTGCGCTTGAATCAGGTGCAAGCAGCTCAACGAATTAGAGTCTCGCAAATGGATCATCACTGCACTGGTGTCTTCGTGAGCACCAATTAAATCTCAGGAATGTGAATGAAATGATGGAGGAACCTTTACATCTTAGATAACACTGATGGTCCTGTAGGTGGTCTCCAAGCACAACAATGCTGATTCACGCTGCTCCGAGCCCACTGCTTGACTACAAACATGAAATTACACTCCTGCATCTGTCTCTCCCCATCTCCCTGTTTGTGCGTGCACCCGTCATCACGTGCCTGTGTTTGTGTGTTTCCCTGAATGCAAAGTCTGTGTCCTGTAAGAGGAGGTCACGTTGCAAACAGGAAGGTGCTGACGAAATCCTTATTTTCCAAACAGTGCACTGACAGAGCAAATAATATGCCTGTTGAGATTATTTGTTTTAGGGAGATAATGCTGAGAGTGGGATGGAGGAATACGGGACATCCTCCTGTTGATATTCAGTGAACTCAAACCATATTTGAACAGAGAGACTCTTTTGGCTCATAACAGGCACGTGTCAGTGTTTATGCCAAACATCAGACAGAAGGCAATGTGGAGCATAATTGGTATTATAGTGCAATTATTTCCTAAACACCAAATATAGCAACACGTTTCCCACGTTGAGCTCTTATCACGCGATATCAAAACTTCCAAAGGACCGTAACATGTTGACATGACTTCACCCAGTTGCCACTGTGACATTTCAGAGAGATAAGAGCACAGAGCCAGAAACATTAAAAAATGTGCTTAGTAATATGTATGCCCTATATAGCCTTAAATCTGATATTTGGCGTGAGGATTGATATGTGGTTTAAAGCCCTGAGCTGTGGGATAAACCCTTGAGATTGGGTTTAAAGGGGCTCTGCTCTCAGCAGTGTGACATGCCCCTTATTTGCCCTCAATGGCCCTGCAGGGGTGTGTAATCTCTCTCCAGTCCTCCTCGCCCATACTCTTCTCCTCTGGGAGTCGGGGGGACAAGTGTGAAAGGGTGATATCCACCAAATGTTTGTGTGTAAATCTGCATCCAGACTTTTTTTAGCCTGAACTAAGATCAGCGAGCAGCATCATGTCGCTGAAATAATCATCACAGTCTCTTCATCATGATCCATCCCCCCTTTGTTTGGAGGCTCATTCTCATTGTGTTATAATGTCACATGCATGACTTTGTGATCATAATAGGGACTTGGTCACCTCACACTCTAATAGGTCACCACAGTGTCACTCTAGCTCGAGGTTGTGCATGTATGGACACACAGAGAAGCAATGCTAAAGGCTGGCCAGGGAGGGCCACAGCCACTCTGATACAATCACTGCTCCCCCCTCACTTTTCATACTGCTCTTAGCCCAGGCAAAGGGAGCTGTTAGCGTGGGGCCAAGAAAGCATTCACACTGGCACAATCTTCACACATTCCAAGTGGGCTAACCCCAACTTTAACCCAGGGCTTAAAGCTGCCATTATGAAACGAGGCTAAGTAAACCATACCATTTTACAGTGTTAACATGAGTTACATGTTCTAACTGATGTTTAACCCAGGGCTAGTAGAAGTGCAGTGTGTGTGTGGAAAGGGGCTTAGTTAGCTGAGTGTCAACTCTTAGCCCATGTGTATATATATATATATATATATATATAATATTTTGATCCTTACAATCAATGAACTCCTTTAAATTAAAGCTATAGATTTGTCTTTTTAGAGAAAACGACAACGAGCCTATTTGAAGAAGAATGAATTGCCTAACACCGGTATGTACTGATACATAACGCATTAAAACAGGATTGTTGTGGAGCTCAAAATGTTAAATGTACCAGTAATAGTATGTGTACATCAGATAATTAGTAATATTAACAACATTAACTGTGAAACAAGAATCCAAAGTTTATCAGTATGTGATTCTGTAACTCTTAAGCAGGACTTATACTTGTGCATCAGCTCTATGCACAGCCTACGCTGTAGCCTATGCACATGGTCTACACCGTTGTGAGCATTTTTACCCATGCAGTGGTGTCTCTTTGTCACTTTGCATTTACACCTCCAAAACACTGGTCGCCAGCAGGGTTTCTGTGATGTGCTGTAAAGTTTAGTTGATTCACAATACACCCAAACACACATTAAACACACATTAAACATGGCTTAATAACAACAATTTCAAACCAAAGTACACAAATCAGCTACACTATAACTTGTAGCATTCACAGACGAAGCATTTGTCTTTTGCCGGACATATTTTCCCCACAAGTACAACATGCTAATGTTATTAGCACAAGCCTATGGCATTTTACATTGTACAAATTAGCCTAGAAGCCAGGGACAACAGCAACATTTATCGAAGGTAACGTTAGAAAATTCAGCTCCATTACAACTCACAAGGTTCACTAACAAAACAGCTGTCTTATACTTAACATGTTTTACAAACAAATAAAACACACTAATGTTATTAGCACAAGCCTATGGCAGTGGCGGCAGTAGCTCAGTCCATAGGGACTTGGGTTGGGAACCGGCTGTTCAAGTCCCCGTCCGGACCAAAATATGGAGCGTGAACTGGAGAGGTGCCAGTTCAACTCCTGGGCACTGCTGAGGTGCCCCTGAGCAAGGCACCGAACCCCCCAACCGCTCGGAGTGCCTGTCATGGGCAGCCCACTCTGACATCTCTCCACTTAGTGCATGTATAGGTCCAGTTTGTGCATGTGTGTGTTTGGACCTGTGTGTAATTGACAGACAGAGTGAAAAATTGAATTTCCCCTCGGGGATTAATAAAGTATACAATTAATTTTTTTTTACATTGTATAAATTAGCCTAGCAACTAACAGAGATTTCCTCTACTCATATGAAGCCAGGATAAATCAGACGCAAGCCTAAAATGTTATTTTGTGGAGGCTTTATTGTCTTCACAATTTATTGTTGCTTATCTGTGAAATTTATGTTAGTAAAAGCTCCCTTTCCACTGAGGGAAATGGTTTCAGCTTACAAAAATAGACAGGAGGTCTACACTCCGGGACATGTTGTTATATTTCTGGGGAGGTGGCATCAGGCCATGGCGTAGGCTCTATGTCGCAGAGCCTACGCTGTAGGTACGGCCTCGATTCGACGCAAGAGTATAAATCCCTCTTTATATTGACATAGTTTTCAACTAGTCTATGCACTTCAAGTTCGAAATTCAGTTATGGTGTCCCCATCTGCCCACCCCTGTGAAAAACTTCTGGAGATGCCACTGCAAACTCATCCAGTACAGTGTTAATTTTTATTGTCAAAGACAGCTGAGTGCACTAATCAGGTCAAGTTGAATTGTGTCACCACACCTGAGCATCCTCTGAGGTAGCTCAGGTGTGTGTGTGTGTGTGAGTGGGCTTGAACAAACAAATGGACATGTACAGGCATTCCAGAGCTGTTTTTATTACACGCTCCCATGATCAGACTGACACACATACCTCTGCGGTCTTATCTATACTACTGGAAGGGGCTCCCTTTGTTCCACTGCAGATAAAAGTTCACTGGTTTCGTCATAATAACCCTTCAAAGAGTGAGACAGAAAGAGAAAGAGTGTGTGTGTGTGTGTGTGTGTGTGTGTGTGTGTGTGTGTGTGTGTTTGACTTCCAGTAAATGGCCTTAGAGCTTTTTCGCAGCAGCAGTCATAGTAAGCAGGTGTCCTTTGTTAGGCCTAATCCTCACAAACCTCTTTCAAAACCGGCCTGATATTTACTGTTCCCCCTCTTAGTGAAAGACTCTGACGTCAGTGCTGCAGGGATACTGACGAGGCTGCAGTGTGTATTTCACAGTAATTCATTCTGGAGACAGTTTTTACAGCCTGTACCTGTTTCGCTAACAGAAGATTTAGGACAACGTCCCTCCCCCACTCTTCATCTTCTTCTTCTCAACTCTTTCCCCCCGACTTTCCACACTTTGTTTTTAACTCTATCTCACCTCCCACCTCCTTATCTGTTCCCTCTGCCCCCCTCTGCTTCCCTCCCCCATTGTGTCCTCCTCCGTCTCCTGTCTCTTAACGCCCCTTTTCACCCCCGAGCTCAGTTTGTCTCGCCTGGAGTTGCACCATTGTGCCCACCATTTACTTTTTATACATCCCCTTGTTATGTCATACCCTCTGTCTGCGGCCCCGGGGCTGCTGTCAATCAACAGGCAATAAAACAGCACTCATCCCACCCTGCCCACTTTCCATCAGCCCATAGACGAACACAAAATGTCACCACTCTGTTTTTCTTTTCTTTATTTTCTTTAGTAGTAGCCCGAGTTGTAAGGTGCTGTGGTTGCCCGTCTAACTCCAGGTGCAGGGATGAGACAGCATTTGCATTAGCCAGCATGTCTTAAATAGGTCGCTGGCTTTATATAACGCAGCAGCTTCATCCAGCAGGTTGTCGGGTCTGTTTATCTTACTATATTTATGTTACTGGGTGTTTCTAGTGTCTGATTCACCCTCCACTCAGTGGGGTCTGAAGCAGCTGCGAGCACTGTAGTTGGGTCAGTGTCTGAGCAAAGTCTGTCACGTACAGTTCGTTTCGACTGGAAAACACAGAGTACAATTTGAATCGTGTGCAAATGCTCAAAATGACTACAGCGAGTATGGAACGTCTGCAAACGTTTGTGGGTTGTTTCGTCTGTCAGTCTATTCATTGGAGTGTGTGCGTGTGGGTGAATAGTACATAACAGTAGGGGTTGGGATGGGTTATGTAACATTGTGGGGGGGGGGTTGATGGAAGAACAGTGTAATGCATCATTAGGGCGGACATACAGTACACAATCTTTCCATGCTGTGACATGTCGGGACGAGAGAATGCCACCTCTTGTTTTTCTGTGTCTCCGCTCCACAAATCATCAATAAGGCTCTTTGACAGAGACACAGATACGCTGTGTGTGCTGACCCCTAATACCCTGAAAGCCCTGAATATATATATATATATATATATATATATATATATATATTTCTATAAACAGCATCCTACCCATTTTTTTTAAACAACATGTAGAAGTGTCCTGTTATAAGTCAGCATTTCCCGAGGCTTGTGTTGTTTTAGATGAGAGCTTATGAGCCAGTTTGGTACAATAAAGACACATTGTTATCACACAGACCCCAGGTGCAACAGCAGACAGACACCCTGATGACAACACTGTTTAAACAGATGTCAGGTGTCACTTGGACTCAGGTTTTCCGTGGATAACAGTGTGCCAGCTCAACCTTAACTCACTCAGCAGTAACATAATACTAATGTAAAATCAGGTTACTATGGCATTTGATATACTACCACGTAAAAGGTGATTTTATGCACTGTACAGTAGAGTTACAAAATATCAGGTGTCAGGCCACGTTAGCATGCACTCATGCATGTTTTAAAACCGCCTGGATTTTGCTGTCTGACTGATTTCCACAGTGTGTGTGTTTGTGTAGTTAGACGAGGTGATTTCAGCCTGGAGTTTGGCCTTCCAGTTTAGAGTGATTCTATCTATAGGCCCGCTGAGACATCTGCAGCAGCTGGCCAACGCAGTCACCGAGCAAACATTCATTTTAGGCCACAGACGGCTACACAGGGGAGCAGGACGTCTAAATGAGAGACGGGGAATGAACAGAATAGTGTGTTGTTCCCAGTGAATGACAGGGGAGATATGAAATATGTGGGGAAGAGTAACCTGTTGTTAAGGCAAACAGGAATATGAGTATGACTATGTAATGAGCCGCAAACTGCATGATTCATCATGATTAAGCAAACAGAAAGGCTGCCCACAATGACAGGAGGTCTGTTAACCTTTCTGTTACTCTGCAATAAATAATGGATTTATGTAAATTAAAGAGAGCTGAAGCAGTGCAGAGGACGGACAGGACACGTTGCTGAAGCAACCCTCAAATTACATTTATATAGTGCTAATTTGCAACAGCGTCTTGAGAGAAATGTAACGCCAGGGGAATTATGTTTTTGTCAACCTTTCAAGGAAACCTTTTTTTTTTTAATTACAGTATAATCCTTAAGATTTCAGTCCTTGTTATCTGAACAACACTTGTTGTTAGTGGTGGTAACGGCAACTACTTTGTCAGAAACAGAAGAACCACTCGTGTATTTTATACAACGCAGCCAAACAAATGCATGCTGTTTTACTAAAGCTATACTATGCAGGATTTTCCTGATAAAAAATACAGAGGTAATCATTTAATCGTCACTTATGACCCACTAGAAGTGTGTGGAGGTGTATTTTTCTGTAAAGACTCCACCCCCTGCCTGCATTTTCTTCCTATTCTCTGTGTTTGGGACGTTTATAGGCATGTACTGCCACAGTGCTGAGGTGAGGTGGAAGCTTTATAAAAAGGTAGCGACCAGATGCCAGACTGTAGCAGCAGGCATCCAAGAGATACAGTGCCAAAAAAAATGTAAATATAACAAGGCAAAATGCCATAAGATAGTGAATCTGGGGTTGGCTTTTACTTTTACTTTCACTTTCGCTGGCGAATGTGTTAACGGTGACCAACAATCCTGCATAGTGTACCTTCAAGAAGTCAGTCAGTTATAATTGCAACTGTGATCTTATTTAATGCTGCACATGATGTCAGCAGTTTTCCACCTGTAGCAGGACACATTAGAAGGAAGCAAAATATAACCATGTCTTTTTTGTAGATGCATTGTGATGAGTGGTCATGGTCAGCACCAACTGCAGCATGTAAATGGTGGACCCCGCCATAAAGAATTAACATGACATTATGGAGTTAAGTATACAGTGTCCTCAGGATTCTAACTTTAATTAATGCAAATCACTAAATATCTATCCTAAATCTATTTGGAAAGCTTGCATGGACATGGATTGATTACTGAACAGGCCTACTAGGCAAAGACTCAGGGGCCCAAAATGTCTGAGGGCCCCCTGGTCTTTATCTACAAATCAACTCAAATTACTGTTACAATTACCGACCAGGAGGAGACTAAAAATGGCCAAAAAGAGATGCAAAGAAACTACGGGCTTTTTTTGCCTTTAATGTCGCAAGCCAGAGTTGAACCCGCAACCACTGCGGAGAGGCATCGCCTCTGCACATGGGGTGCCCGCACGACCCACTACAGTATCGACGTCCCAATTTCATTTTATTTTTGTAGTTGTTCTCATCATACGCAGCAATCAAAGTCACAATCAAAAACTTCTAATACACATTCCACGACCGAAAAGGAGCAGGAAGAAGAAAACAATCTTATTTTACCTGCCCTTCTCTCAAAACACAAATAATCAACAGAAAAAGATGGTCTGTTGGAGACACAAAACCACAAAGAGATGCTTAATGGCTACAAAGAAATGCAAAATAACAACAAAAAAGAGGCAAAACCACAAAGTCTTTGAGTCATGCCAGTATGTAGGAGAGGCTTCAGGCCTTTTGCACATCTGTTCCCAGGGGCCCATTGTCTCATTTTCCACCCATGCTCATGGACAACATATTTCATGTGTTTTTCCTTAAATATGTGCTCCTCCAATAAAATATCAGCTCGTAGCAACTAAAGCAAGATTATGTTTTTCCTGGTTTTGTTTAAGCACTCAAAACACTTGGCTAAAGTGAGGGAAAGTGGCCATAATAGTGGTTTGAAGCACCAGACATGATGTGTTCACCAGCTTCCTTTAAGATTTCCAGGAAACAGAGTTGGTTGTACTACGAGAGATGCACTCTGATAAACTTGTCACATAAACTACACAAACATTCAGTTTCAATGTGAGCATCTTCTACTTCCATCTTCTGCTGAGAAGTCATCAGACATCACTTCACATTCACCGCAACTATGCCCAAGGACAGAGATAATGGTAGGCTGGCGGAGAAGACAGAATGTCTTCAATTTAGAGGAAACCAGGACAAGACGGAGAAAGAGAGAAAGAAAGAGAAAGAGCCGTGAAGATTGAAAAGATGGATGGATTTTTTGATCCAGAAGAATGTCGTGAATGATGTATGATTACAGACCAGTTGTTCATGCTGGGTTAAAACAGGCAGAGTTGTGTAAGAGCCATGACACTAACTGGCCTGAGGGACATTTCCCAGCTCTTCAATCGAGCAAGTGACAGGCATCCACTGTGTGTGACAGCAGAGAGAGCACCATAAAACTGCACCGTGCACACACTGCTACAGTTGGAGCTGCTACAGTGAAAATGAGGAGGAATGTGCATTTGGGGGGTTTTATCCCCTAGAGTGCAGGATAATGTACAAGTTACAGGTCCGAACACAGCGTGTGTCAACAGTCGTCAGCCTCAGTCAGCGTGAGTGACAGATACAAACTGTTGCTGCTAGCTGAGTCCCACCGTAGTATTTAGTAGTATTGACGGCAGCAGACTGGTGGTGGAAATATATTCTGTGTCAGTGTACCAAGTTCACCTCAGACAGATCGCCACTAACTCCCACACATGCTCCTGTCTTTCTTGGGCACTCACTCAAGCACACAGAAACACAGAAGTACCCTTGAACACACACATTATGCTCATTCACATATATCCACACACACGCACTGGCTGACAGAGAGAGTGGTTGTTCCTCCAAGTCCTCCCTCGGCCAGCAGCTCTGAGACGCCATGGGTCTACATTTCAAAGGCCAAGGTCAGAGCGGCCTGCATTCACCAGGAAGTTACAGAGTAATGAGACCAATTAGGAGGCTGCCGCAAGGAGGTATTCAATCTCCCTCTTTCTCTGTCTCCCCCTCTCTGTCCCTCAGGGATAAAGCCTCACTTTGTCCTTGGAAATGATCCACATTTATACAAAAACCTTGAAAACAATAAATACAGCAACTCTTTGAATTTGGCTGCAGTTGTCATTTGAATCTTTTTCTCACAGCTGGGCAAAATGGCGTCGCATTTGTTTGATGTCACATCACACTCCCTCACTGTCTGCTCGCCTCCATCTCCTCCTCCCACTGTCTTTCCCAAACTTTGTGTATCTAATTCTCTCCCTAGCTCTCCCTCCCTTCGACTGTCTCTGTGGTCACTCCCATCAGCCCAGTGTCTCAAATGAGAGATCACACACACACACACACTGTTTGAGCCCCATAGTGGCCAGCGTGTATCCAGGAACAACCATCTGTGCTGTTTAACCTTGACTGAGACAATGAACCTCTGTGACTCAGTGACTCACTTCATCAACCAGTGGTGACAAAAGTAAAACTCTAGTAGTAAAGTAGTTGGTTTAAACTTTTAGGTTAAGTAAAAATGCAAAGGCAAAATGTAATTCAGAGTAGGAGTAATTATTATGCATTATGCAGCAGAATGACAGTGTATTACAATAATAGAGTTATCTTGGCGTGGGATTGAGACTTCAAAATCTCTGTATTACAAACTGTGGTATTTGAAAGACGTGGGTGTTTAGGAGGCAGAAAAGGTCTAATGAAACATGCCAATGTGTTGCATTGTGGGAAGTGGAGGAGCTATTTGGAGCTTGGAGCAAACAGGCCCTGACACACCATGCTGATGATCGGTTGCTCAATGTCAGGCCATCCGTGAGTGTCTGTCACCCTGGTTTGTGCGGTGTGTGCTGCACTGTTGGGACTAGTCGGCCTTTAGTCAGGCTGTTGAGTCTGCGTTGGAGATGGTGGGGCCAATCAGTGAGTGAAATCAGTGATTGACAGTTCAGCTCAGTGAGGTTATTCTTCATTAGCACACAGTAAATATCATTTGTTCTTTCAACATGGCGTTTGTGTTGCTAATGTGCAAACGAGGTAACTAGCATCATGAATCCGTCCTGTCTGTGCTCCAGTTTCCCTTTCTTTGAATGAAGAATACAGACTGCAGCTCCCTGCTGGTATGGAGAGTTATTTCCTCTCATGCAGGCACAGAACGTACGTGCTAGTTGGGGCCATTGGCTGTAGTCTTTGCAGTGTGTTCAAGTGCAACATTTGGCCGACACACAGGCAACGCGAGGCAATGCAACTCTCAGCGTTCATCACCGCTAGTTTTTTGATGGTTTGGTGTGTCTTGGCCCGACTGGGGACTAAGATTTAGGATCTCTGCCGCTTTATTTATTTATTCTTTCAAGCTGTCCAAAATCTAAAAATTTTATGGATGAAAAACTGCTCACAAACCAGACAACTTCAGACCACAGTCAGCTTTGTAGAAGTTTCATTATGTTGCAGTGTTGCACCAAACTACCAAACCACTGAACCGGTAAATTTTCATTTACCAGAACAACACATCACATTATTAAACTGTAAGTATTTAGACTCAGTGAAATCCTTTGGTCTTTGTTCTCATTCTTCTGGTGGTGAAAGCAGCTTTGCTGCTGACACACACCAGACGTCTTGACCCCGTTCCCAACACGTCCAAACCCTCTCCCTGTTCTTAACAACTCAACTCTTCCTGGTGTTTTGTTGGCTGATGCTCTGCAGACCAACAAAGGAAAGAGTTAACGGTCCAAAATGAAAAGGAGTCGGACAAAAACACCTCAGTCAAAAGCATCAAAGCCATTTTCTGAACTGAATAGAGAAGCTTGGATGGTGGTTTTACCTACCTTTCAGTGGTGCACCCTGAGATAAGCCTTAGCTAAATACAGGGATGGGAGCAAATAGATGATGTGGATTCATATTGCCCTGTGGCAACACAAAGAGACATTGCTCTTATAAACTTCACTGGAAGTGACTGGATACATTCATAATGTTAAGTGGAGGAGGAAAAGGGTGAAGAATGGGTCGGATAGGACGCTGAAAAGAACTGAAAACAATGATGTAAGTGTATGAATAAAGGTTTTAATACACAAAGAGAATAAAAGTTTGTTAGCACAAAAAGAAGCACCTGGAGAAATGTTACATTAAGACATCTTATTAAAAGCAAAACTGGCACACTCACTCTGACACTAGATAAACAGCTACACAGTATAAATAAGTAAACGACAAATTACAATCATTGCATTTTTTTTTTATGCATACCACAGTGTTTTGGATGCTCTAATGCATTTCTCCAGCACGCAGGACAGCCATTAGTTTCAGTATATTATGAACATAAGCTTGCAGTCACTTTAAACCTGCTTGAGATTAGTAATCCATCACAGTTAACAACATGTCTGTCTATTGTCAGAGATAAGCTATCATTGCCTGGTGGTACAGTGTGGAGATTTCACATCACTCACTTTCAGCTCCTTGACTTTGTAACAATAACATAGCTTTTACCAGAATGAATGGACACGGGGTGCTCTTTGCGATAGGTTACATAACTTAACCAAATTTCCTGAGACATTATGAAAATGAATGGTAACCAATGGCTGAAATAATATGAGAAACATGTTCATCTTAAAACTACAAGGATACCCTGTTAAATGATCAGTAGTGATTTGAAGTATACATAACTGATAGCAAATAACCTGCCTTATATAAACATTGATTGTTATTGTAACACTTATCTGAACCTCTTGCATCTTGTTGTCTTCTTGGATCAGGTTGGTCCAGACACTTAGTCTGGACATCGTCTGGGGTCATGGCCCTCCTACAGAGCTCCTCTCATAGGTCACATCCTGTCCGAAGGGGGAGAAAGAGGGGGCTCCTCTTACCATGGGAGGCGGGAGGCTGGAGGTCAGAGGTCAGGGCTGCTTTCTCAGGTTTCAAAGCTTGCTGGGGGCTGAGGTCGCAGGGTCACACTGGGCAGTTCAACTCTAGTTAGGGCTGCTGTGTTTTTGTGGATCACGGTAATGGTTTCCGCAATTAAACACTGAAAATGGAAGCATTTATATCCTCTGATGAAAGAAGGGGATGGCAATGACCATCAGGCTGTTTTCAGCCAATCATGTGATCTGTCTCTGGCTGCTTGTTACCTGATGTGTTGCTGCAACAGTGATTTTAGTGTGTGTTGTGTTGTAACCTGAGTAATCAATCACTGAGGGCAGCTCTGCTTCTGACTTCAGTGGACAAACACAGCCTCACTGTGAGCTTACTGTCAGGGATGTAAGGCAGCAAGGTCTGACAGATTCAGGAGTGTGTGCATGTGTGTGTGTGTGCTTGTATTCCTATCTTGGTGGGGACATTTTACTGTTTACACAGTCACGCCGTGGGGACCTCTGACATCGTGGGGACCAAAATCGAGGTCCCCACAAGGCAAAGCCTTTTAAATGAATGCGGGAGCCATTTTGAAGGTGCCTGTGAAATTTTAAGCTTTGGCCCATAAGTGATGTTTTTCCATCAGGACACACACACACTGATTCTTCACTATCGCCCCCTAAAGGTCCTCATCTAGTATTGCAGTCAATTGTCTCACACACACATCTTCCAAATATGGTAAGTACTGCCCCTTCCTGGTCCCCATAAAGAATGTTAAGAATATTCATAGTGTTATCATTATACATACATATATATATATATATATATATATATATATATATATATATATACATATATATACACTAATTGTCATTGTCTGATATAGGGTGAAATGAAGGGAAAGG
This sequence comes from Epinephelus fuscoguttatus, assembly GCF_011397635.1. Classification (NCBI taxonomy): domain Eukaryota; kingdom Metazoa; phylum Chordata; class Actinopteri; order Perciformes; family Serranidae; genus Epinephelus; species Epinephelus fuscoguttatus. Next base: position 23,062,325 of record NC_064756.1, read on the forward strand.
TACTATGAGTTGTATTGTATGGTATCAACAGAACTCAGAAGAGGTGAGAGGCCTGTGGTCCTGTATGGAACTGATGATTTACTGGAATGTGTAGGTGAAATGGAAAGGATGAGAAATATTGCTGTGACTTGTGTGAACAGAACACCAGGGTCAAATGTGGAATTACTTGGAAGTAATTAACTATGATTCTACCTCATAAGAGTAAAATGTAATGGGGTGTATGTAGAAGACCTAAATGCTGCACATGAAACATTTTTAAACAGCTAATTGTTATTGTATGATAAACATGTAAGGAATAATGTAGAGTGGGCAGGTAACTATAGAGAAATAAACCCTCTCGGGTGATTCAGGACTCTAACATGCAGCCTTCAAAACCATGAAAAGACAACACCCAGTCCATATCACAATATAACGATATCCAAAATCTGTCATCTGTCATATCACCATAACATATAATACTGATATATTGCCTAGCTCTCATTTTACAATAAGGCCTCTAAAATCATGAGGGGCTTACATTTTTCAGTCCTATTCTTTTATATCAGCCTGCATCAGTGTCACAGTTTCTCTCTGTGAAAACAAACAATATGGCTGACATTCCTTTCATTCTCAGTGGAAAATGCTATAAGATAGACTGTACATTAAAATGCATTTTAATGACATTTTAGTGAGAAATGTACTGTTTATTTTGTTGATTGTTGTTCTGATAATGTATATGGTATTTAGTTCATTAGTTATTATAAAGATTCTTCCAGGTTTCGCCAGGTAAGTATAGGAATGCAGTTTTAGATTACCTTTTTAACCCTTTTCCTTATTTATTTTTTTCAGTTCTAGAAGGAATTTAGATACCAAAATCACACCAGGTCATCCCTAGTCTCGCGATACCAGATAATCAGAGATCTCAGCCTACTGATAGTATGGGAACATCTAAATGCAAAATACCTGTTAAGCCAGCGGCAAGAACGGCCGATAATAAAGCAACATCCTTACATTTTTGAAAAGGTGATGCCTTCCTGGAAATAGTGTGCTCCCCCTTTTCTCCTCCGTAAGAAAACAAACTAGAGATATAGTGAATCACTTCGTTACGTGGTGAGAGCTTTAAAAAACAGCAAAAATGGATGCCCAGAGCACAGAAAAGAAGCATGAAAGAGAGAGAGAGAGAGAGAGAGAGAGAGAGAGAGAGATATGAGAGACGTGAGAGAGCCCAGAGTTTTTCCACCACATGAGCGGATTTTGTTGAGCAGGTATTAGAGACTCTTGGTCTCACATGGACATCTCCTTTTGAAGCAGCAGACTGCTGTTCTGTTGTCGATTTTCAGCAGTGATGCTGTGACTCTCGGACTTAACCTGTCCCTGACCCGTCAGTACAGCGGCCAGGCACTCGTGCCCACTCACACACGCACAGCAGCGTTTATGTCCAATAAACTTAAAAAAGATTTTAAAAAATCCAGATATCAAAAACTGAATTGATGGAATGGGCATGACGCCACTGATAAGTATATCAAGGGACAGTTTACTTCTCCCCATTAAATTGCCTGCAATCGTCACTTCCGCTGGTGGAGTTTTAATGTGAAATTGAAGAGGAAGTGGTCTCTACATTCAACAAGACGGGTATGGCTGCAGCCTGGAGTCTCTCGTCTCATGGCTCTCGTCTCATGACCTCTCGTGTCATGACATGGGCGTTTACAACAGCAAGCCTACAGGGTCAAAAATGCAAATTCGACTCAAACCGAGAGGAGAAGAAGAAGAAGATGATGGCAGCAGCGTTACTGGTAAATTCCTAAAGAGGCCTTTTTTTACGGTTAAACTCTTAACTTTACAATTTTAACCATCCGGATAGTTTTTAACATTGCATTTGAAACATACCATGATATAACGTGTCCCTTGGGTTAACACATACATCTTTATTATTATGATAAAGGCAGAAAGGCCCTGCAGATTCTGAGGGACCATTACGCTGGTAAGGAAGCCACGAGTGATCATCTTATACACGGAGCTGAAGTCCCTCCAGAAAGCTGTTAATGAGAGCGTCACTGACTATGTTATCCGTGCAGAGACTGCGATCACAGCACTCAGGAATGCAGGAGAAACTTTAAGTGATGGCTTGTTAACTGCAATGGTCCTGAAGGGCCTGCCGGACTCATTTATTTTCCATCCACGTAACACAAAGTGATGAGAAATTAAGTTTCACAGAGTTTAAAACAAAGTTGAGGAGCTACGAGCACGGAAAAATTTAATGCCGTTTGCTCGGATGACAGCGTGATGAAGATGAGAGGAAGAGACAGCGGGAAGGTGAGATTGTCCTGTTATAACTGCGGCCAGAGGGGTCATAAAGCTGTGGAGTAGAGCCCTGCGCTGGACCCCGAGGCCCAAGGGGCCCGACAGCCCGACAATTTAAATGGCAACACTTGAACGCAGCAGCCACTGTGCCCCTCCCTCTCTGCTGCACGTCACTCATCATATTGTAGCGTCTGCCAGGACGTGTGGAAAGGATGGCGCGGTTATTTGGCAAACCACCGTTTATTACTCCACAGTACAGGTTACTGTTGGCTGTAACCAGTGGTCGAATTGTTAATTTTTAACAAGGGGGATGCAATGTAGCTTTGATTTTTTTTGCGTGCACACATCATAAAATATGACAGCACAGATGTGCAAAATTAATCAAGATAAAGAAAAATGGCATGACCTATAACTGCTGCCTTTAAAAACACAAATAATGCAGTAGTATTGCTATCGGTCTTTGTCAGTCACGTGTCCTAACTGGCAGACACGCCCCCAGGCGCCATTTTGGTTGTACCGCGGATGTAAACACAGAACTGGAGTAGCTGTCCGGGGAAGTCGTAGTTAGTAACGTTAGCAGTTAGTAGTGAGTTTTTAAACTGTTACCCAGTTGCCGAGCTGGAGAAGAATAAGAAGGATGAGAGGATACCATACAGGGACAAACTTATCAACGTGGCTAGGACCGGTATTTGGCTAAATTGTCGACAATCAATAACATAGATCCGTCACCTCACAGCTAAAGACTGGAGCTCCGGCCACATTACTGCCTCCAACTTCATCGCTGGATATAACAAACTACCTCGTTTAAGGTATATATTACACATATGAACAGTTCAGAAACTATAAATCTCTCGAAGCTCACGGACATTTCACGAATGGCTGGGTGCAACAACTGTTCACATTTCGACCGCAGGACTGCGACAACACACTCGTCACTGCAAAGGTAAGCTAACTTGGCTATAATCAAGTAAAGTTATGGTTGGTGGTTACGGTTAGTTTGCTTGTTTTGTCTGATTTGCTTTACTTATTTTAATTGTGGGCATAAAAGATTCATGTGTATTATATTATTGTGAAAAAATGACCTCATTCACATCACAGGAGCTAGAAAAAAGTGAAAATGATCTAATAATCCTACCCCTTTTTCATACAACATAATTACTCAAGCATCAAGCAGTTATTAATCATCTGGTTTAACAGACATCAGCTTGTCTAACCACAGAAATAAACCTGTCAGCCTGTCATCGGCCTGTAAATCAGAAACTGTAATAATGTAGACAACCTTACAAATTAAGCAAAATATAGGAAATGATTGAACACTGTTGTAAACTGTTGTTGTCTGTCTGCCTATGTGTTGTCTACAGGTCTTGCACTCCTGACACACCACTCAAGGCCTGGGCCATCATCAAGCCATCAGGAGCCATATCATCAGGTCACTGCACATGTATGGCTGGGATAGCGGAGACATGTACACATGTTGCAGCTGTATGCTGTTTAAGCTGGAGGCGGTTGTCAGATGCAGAGAGACAACAACAGTAACTGGACAACCTGCATACTGGATGATACCAAGCAGCATCAGTAAAGTGGGAGCAGAAGCAGGACACAAAATCGACTTCACCACCGCAAAGCTAAAAGAAAATGCCTTGATAAACTCCTGGATGGTGAGGAAGGAAACATGCCTGTTCTAAGGACTACGATGAACAACTGTACATTTGGCATTTCCACACAGGATCAGTGGGCTTCATATCTTACAGAACTGCAAAAGCATCCCCAAAGCCGCAATTCTGTCGAATCTCCCAGCACTTTGTGATGCATTTGCAGACCCAGTGCAGCCATTTTCAGCACCAGATTCACTGCGCCATCTACGTGATGAGAAAATGGATGGCAGTGATTTATCTGCTTTGCGCCTACACTGCAAAACCTTGTCAAGAAAGGCAGACATTTCACCTGAGCAGGCACACTACATTGAAAAAAACAGCAGACCACAGTACAGATCTTCAGCTTGGTATCACTTCCGCATTGGAAGGATTACAGCATCAAATATGCATGCAGTCTATGTGTCGGACTTGGACAAGCCTGCACTGTCCACAGTGAAAGCAGTTTGTTGTCCCAACAACAGTGCAACAAACCGCTGTGCTGCTACTGCATGGGGAAGACAAAATGAAGAGAGAGGGCAAACACAGTACAGGCTGCAGACTGACAAACATCACTGTGGCTTTGAGATGAGTCAGTGTGGGTTTATCATAAACCCAAACTTTCCTGAGGTTGGAGCATTGCCGGATGGGATTGTGCAGTGCACTTGCTGTGGAAAAGGCTGCGTCGAAATAAAATGCCCTTACAAGTATCGTGACACTACTGTTGAGGAGGCATGCAACAGTGGAGACAAAAACTTCTGTTTGGAAATAGTGGATGGAGACCTGCAGCTTAAGAAGGATCATCCATATTACAAACAAGTACAGACGCAAATTTTTGTCACAGATGCTGACCCACAACTCCAGTGCTCTCTTGAAAAGGCACAGCAATTTTTGAGTGTGTGTGTCTCCCTGAACTGGTGAGCTGCTACTTCACTTGGAGTGCAAGACGGGCACCACTCGCATTGATTTCTGTTCCACAAAGGAAAAGACCATGCAAAACTTCAAAAACAGTATCAGAGAAGTCCAGGAAGAAGGAAAGAGCTGTCAAGTTTTGGTGCTTTTGTCGTGGACCAGAGAGCAAAGATGACATGGTGGCCTGTGACAATCAAAACTGCCCCATTGTGTGGTTTCATTTAAGCTGTGTTGGTCTACAGCATGCAACAGCTAAAGAAGATTTTTGGATCCGCTCTCGTTGTTCCTCTCAGAAACATGATTGAACATGAAAACTCTGATTTAAACATTGTTGAACAGTGTGCGGACCTATTTTTGTACTTCTGTATCTGTTCTTCTGTCCAGCACCCAGTATTCAAAGTTTTTGGATGTGCGTGCTGTTTTTTGAATCTGCAATATTTGAATGTACAAGTATCTGTGAATTGTTGACAAATTTGCACATATTTTGCACTAATGTTTTTAGCACAATTGTTATTGCACAATATATTGTTTCAGTGTTGAAATTGCCATGCAAAGATGTGCAATTCTCTCACTACAGGACTTGTCATGTGAAGTGGGACAAATTTACTTGAATTTACTTGAATACTTTATGCTACAACTGTTATTTATATTACTTGGCATGCACATATTTTGTATTTTCTTGTATTGCTATTTTATCTGTTTACCATTGTGCTGCTGCTGTGTTTTGTTTGTGAAATAAATTACATATCTAAAAAAGTAAAACTGTCAAGATTCTCATTTTGTTAGCAAACATCATATTTCCTATTCACTGTTTATCTCCACAGGATTTTTAAAATGTAATTAGTAATGAAGAGTAATTTTCATTATCAAAACTAACACTAGTTATTTATGTGCTTAAGAGAGGCAAAGAGTCAAGAAGACTTCAAAAATGTAATTGACATACTTTATTATTCATGTTTAAGTCATGTACAAAAATGTATAAAAACTTTGCTTGCACAAATACGAAAAGAAAAGAAAACTTCCAAGTGTCTAACTCAAGTGTTGAACTTTTGTTGGCTTCGAAGGGGGCATACTGGAAAAAGTTTGGGAATCACTGGTCTAACTGTACACATACATACTTCATCATGATATCTTTGTTCATCATCCATGTTTCTGAACTATTGTTGGGCAATGGTTTGTCAGGGCACAGCACACAGTGACTACCTTATCCAACATTGTGGCTTCTTCACCTTCACATGGAAGAATCATGTTTATGGGTATGGTTCCTGTTAAGATCTTATAGTTCTGACAAACATTTCCAATGACCCTTTCAACATGGATTCTCAAATGTGCTATTTTTCTAGTTTCCTCCACATCTCTAGCTGCTAACTGACAGCGGCCTTTTGTAAATGCTAGGAGTTTGACCTCTGCACACAACATGCCCACACATTCCTGTATGTCAAAACCTCTGTCAGCCAAGACAATGTCCCCAGGCAACAAATTATCAAGAAAACCACTGTTCAGGGTTATATGTTTGTCACACATGTATACTGCCAGGTATTAATACATACTTTCAACATATTGTACCGCAGTAACCAGAACTATAACTATAATATTATTACTTCCATTAATGTTGTTGTAAGATACTGTCATTACCTGCATATCTCTCTCTCCCTCTCTCTCTCTCTCTCCCTCTCTCTCTCTCTCTCTCTCTCTCTCCCTGTGTCATATGGATTACTGTTAATTTATCATGTTGATCTGTTCTGTACGACATCTATTGCACGTCTGTCCGTCCTGGAAGAGGGATCCCTCCTCAGTTGCTCTTCCTGAGGTTTCTACCGTTTTTTTTTCCCCCGTTAAAGGGTTTTTTTGGGGAGTTTTTCCTTATCCGCTGTGAGGGTCTTAAGGACAGAGGGATGTCGTATGCTGTAAAGCCCTGTGAGGCAAATTGTGATTTGTGATATTGGGCTTTATAAATAAAATTGATTGATTGATTGACTTGTACGACCTCCCCAGCCTTTTGATAAGAAACAAATGGCTCCCTTGGGTGTAATACCTATTAAGTACTTCATAATGTGGTTGTGCTTGTAGCTGGAAAACATTTGGGCACGTGCTTTCAGATTTGATGGTTTCTCTGTGAAAATTTCAAAACAGTCAATAATCACTGCCACTCTATGTCCAAAGGCCTCCACAAACTGGTGAGGCATGATTTTGTGCAGAGTGTCTCTATCTGGCCATACAATGGAACGCCTCAAGTTTGCATATAAAAAAGACATCATTTCATTGAATGTTCTGTACACTGTCTTTGGGGAAACGCGAAACAGATGAGCTAGGTGTTGCGCAGGCAGATCCAATCGAAGGCGCATGAAGGTTAACAGAAGCATTTGAAAGGGAGTGAGAATTTTCTTTTGACTGGGCATGAGAGGCATCAAAAATGGAATAATGCCATAAAGGTTCCCAGGTTTGGCAGACCTGTATAGTACTTTACTTTTTCATCATCCTCTCCAAAGAAACCATCAGACATCCTGCGCTCATTAAATTCACACCGCAGCTCTCTGTTTTCTTCCAACAGGCGGTTTACTTCTGCACGCCTGAGCACACACAGGTCACATTCAGTCTGTGTCACATCCTGACTGGTGTTGTGTGTCTCATCCTCCGTGATTAGCTGATCACTTTCTTCACCAGCATCAGGTGTCCCCTCCTCACTCTGTTGCTCACTGCTTTTTTCACCAGGCTCAGATGTCCTCCTTGGTCTGTAGCTCTCCAATGTCTGCATCCTGGTGGACCCCACCTCTGGTGCTTGCAGTGTCTCTTTCCGTAGCTGCTCCCGTCTACTTCGTCTTGCAGAGTGTGCAGTGTTTGTCGGTGTAACAGATGTGTGTCCCAGATGTAGGGATGGTGCCCAGTCTGGGTCAGCCTCCATCATTTCATAAGCTGGTTGACCTGCAATCACGTTGGGTTTTATTTAGAAAGCTAGTTAACATTGGATGCTTCCATGACATTTCACAATCGTAACCACTTAATCAGACATGCTACCAGTTAACCATCCCATCAGATCTCTCAGATCACAAGAGGAAATCTCATGCATTGATAAATATTTCTGTGTTATTATGCATTTTTGCTGTTTACCTTTATCTTTAAAATCATTCACTTTGTAATGTTTTGAAATAAGATGATAAAATAAAATACATACTGATTTAACACGAACAGATTAGCCCAGACTACCCTCCCTCTTTGTCTGTAGTTTACAAGTGATGCTAGCTAGCTAGCTAAGGTTAGCCAATGTGAAAATAGCGACTTTAGAAAACAAAACCAGCATATTCAGTAACATTACTTAAACAAAAACAACTCTCTTACTTGCTTTTATGAAAATGCCGAGCAAACACGCATGAAGGAGATATGGTGTCGAAAGTGATGCCCTTCTGTCTCACCGCTGCGACCCAGGCCATCCGACACCTCTTCGTTATTTCCTCAACCTGCTGTCCATAACCTCTTTTCCAAGTGGGAAACCGAAAAATCTCACGTTGTGGTCAACTTTTCTGCCATTTCTTTCGTGTGACTTAGTATGACAGCCTTTCACACAACACAGCGTCCCATTTTATCAAAGATAATGCCACACGCAAAGACGATGTTCACTGTTGAGTTGTTTACAATGAGTGACCCTCGACCCACAATACACTGCGGCTGTCGCAAGCATTACGTCACCTGACAAAGACCGATTGCAGTACACACAAAAAACATTTTAGAGTATTCATAAGAGTAGTTCTGAAATAGCTGTGAAAATTAATCTTAGAGTCACTCTTATCCTATAGACATTTCCTTAGCCATTTATAATTTCTCCTTACCTGTGAAGCCTTGGGCTGATAATTGGTGATGCTGTCAGGTGCCTGTCCTGATACCTGCCTGGTTTCTCCTGTCCCTCTTCTATCTGTTGCAATAATATAGATAATAAATGTGCAAAGCAAAATTTAGAAATAGAATTAAGAATAGTAGTGGTGACATAGCTGTGAATTAATCGCACAGTCACTTTTGTGCTCTAGATATTTTCTCTCAGCCAATTATAATCTCTCCGTGAAGACTCTGCATGATCATCCTTGCTGGCCTCTGGTCCACTGTCTCCTCCTGACCCTGCTATTTATTGTGGCAATAAAGATTAAAATAAAATACGTGCAAAGCAATAGTGAGCACAAGTTCTTATTAAGGAGGAGTGGGTTTATTTCTAGCATGAAACTAGCTAGCAAGGTATTTAACATAGGTAACAATAACATTAACGTTAGTGTTCTTGTTAACTAGCTTAACTTGATATATTGGTATTAATTAGTCATCATTTAGCTAACATTATCTACAAGCAACAGCATTACTCAACTTACACGGTTTGTTTGGAAGAAACTGTGCAAGGTTTTTTGCTTCTTCCTGGCTGCTTTGCTGAACATAGTTAACACTCACCAGCACTGCCCAGCAGCACGTCTTGTCTGTGTGGATTGACTCTGATCACAACATGACAGCGTGTGTATGCGCCTTCTCATGGTGCGTTTAAAGACGGCTCGGAAAAACACGTTACCACATGTTAAAAACGAATTGGACGGTGGTAACGGCTGTAAAAAGTGCGTGGGACGGAGGGCAGAGATACGGAAGTGCGGTGGACATGTCCCCTGTGTCACCTCTCTCAAATTACGTCCGTGCCTGCACACACAGATTCTAGATTAACAAGGGGATGCTTTTTGGTCAATTTTCTAACAAAGGGGATGGCATCCCCCCTTACCCCCCCTCAATTCGACCACTGGCCGTAACCATGCCAAAACAACCATAAAACAAGGACTTAGCTGTAACGTTAACTCCGACTGTGCACTCCTGTTCTCTCCTCCAGCTTGCTTATACAGACACCAGCACGCGCACTCACACATTGTCCCCATCCCCGTCACACTCGCCCCCCGCCCCCTACCTATACTCATTCAATTCCAAACATGCCATCAACTCACAGAATATTGACATTACAACAGAACATTTACTACAGGGTCGCTACAATATTTTACTGATCTCATTCATAAACACTGTGATAAGGTTTAAGTGTTTTGTTGGTGTTTGTAGCTTAGGCTTGGATAGACGTGTTTATTTGTTAATAGACCTGCCGCCTACAATTGTCGCGATATCAGGTCAACTGCAGCGCTGCAGTTGCATAGCGCACAGTCACTTCAAGAAACAAAATAATCAATTAAACAACCCCCAAAATGCTTCAAACACTTTTCTAAATAATCTTAATATTGAAATGAAACGAAATATACCCACTTATGCCATTAAAAGTGCTTAGATAAGGTCGGAGGTCTATAACTGCACATATACTGTATGGGCTGAAAAGCTCAAATGTCACTGTGACCGCAGTCTCAATCATGTGTGCAGATTCTGGCATCCGTGCATTCTTCAGAAGGGTCAGGGTCAGCCCAGAGAAACCCTTACAGCAGAACATGGGAAACTAAATATTAATATTTCTACATGCTTTTCAGATATGTTGCTCATCTCTAAGAGCTCTACAAGAATATCTTTGCCCCATCTCGAGTGAACTTCTGGAAGCTACTTGGCTTTCCCATTGGCCCACTGAATTGATACTTGGGATTCACGATCAGGGCCCAAAGATAGGCCCAGACACCAATTTTCATGTAATTTGGACAATTTTGTGGCCGTGGCAAGCCTTAATTGGTTCAAAAATGCTAACCTTTCAAGGCCCACCCTCGGATCTACCAGGCTGATCAGAACCTAACTGATGTCTACCGGCTGTCTTGGGCCCCGAACAACATGTAAAGAAATCAGACTCCTGTGACTTTTAGAAAAACATTTCCTCCAAAACCTCCTCTCTGGTCAAAGGGTGTAAGAGGGCACAAGTCTGACAGCTCCTGATTTTGAGTTTCTGAAACAGGCAAAAAATCTACAGGACTTTGGGGTTTTTGTTCCGGATTATTGTTTAGTAGCTCCGGGGATCATCTGTACCGAATCTGGGGCCCCTGGGGTCAAAGGTCGCTGTGCAGTGGCCAAAGAGACACGTTTTTTTAAAAAATCACTGTCTTGAGATGGTGACATCTTATAAGTACCTGGGTATTCATCTTAACAATAAACTGGACTGGACTGATCACATAACAGCACTGTACAGGAAAGGCCAAAGCAGACTCTACCTGCCGAGTTGGCTCAGGTCTTTTGGAGTGCAGGGGGCACTCCTGAAGACCTTCTTTGACACTGTGGTGGCATCAGCCATCTTTTACGGAGTGGTCTGCTGGGGCAGCAGTGTCTCGGCTGCAGATAGGAAGAGACTGGACAAGCTGATCAAGAAGGCCAGCTCTGTCCTGGGATGCTCTCTGGACTCTGTGCAGATGGTGGCAGAAAGGAGGATGACAGCGAAGCTGTCATCTCTGAGGACTAATGACTCCCATCCTCTGCAGGAGGAGATAAAAGCTCTGGAGAGCTCCTTCAGCGATAGACTGATTCACCCAAAGTGTGTGAAGGAACGCTATCACAGGTCCTTCCTGCCTGCTGCTGTCAGGCTACATAACCAGCACTGCTCACAGTAAACTGCACCATGGACACTTTATTGACACTATGGACACTTTATGGACACCACAGCAGTCTGCTGTTTTTGCACATACAATCACTTGCACCTTATCCACTGGCTATTTTTATTCACTGCTGCTCCTTATTATCCACTTCCCGTTATTATTTTTATTGTTATTGTTATTATTATTTATCGCCGTCTCTTGTATTTTTTGTACTTATTTGCATGCCTAGTTATTTAAGTTTTTAAGTTTAAATTTGAAATCTTTAATCTGACTCTTTGACTTAATCTGACTGCTGTAACACTGGAATTTCTCAATTATGGGATCAGTAAAGGTGTATCTTATCTTATCTTATCTTATCTTATCTTTTCCTTAATGATTCATCAACGCTTTGAGGTAGGGGGCTGACATTAGAGTATGTGTATCAGGAGGTCAGGGGCATTGACTGTGCCAAGTTTCAGACCCATGCAACCTTCAGAAGTGTCAAAGGTCACCATTCGGGTGTGATCTGGCCCGTGAGGCCTGCATTTTTAAATAATTCACAAATGCTTTTGATGCCAAAATAACTATTGAATATTGTCCAACAGCAGACATGGTGGTAGATATTTTAACTAAATCTGGAACTAAAACCATGCTTGATATATTTGCCTGTTTCATTTTTGGTGAAAAGGTTAAACATGAAATGAAAATGAATTGTGTAAATGTATATGACACTATATCTTGTTATTCAGTATAAGAGCAAGTGGGGGTGTTGAATATTGTTTTTGTGCTCCTACACTGACTAGGTTGTCTGGAGAGGGGGCGTGGTGATTAGGTAGCAGGTGTCACAAATCAATAAATTGCTGCTTGCCCCTGGTCCAGGTGTGTGCATACCTGTCAAACAGAACCGATGGCTGTGTATGTTTGTTCCTCTGTTAATTTAACATTTAAGTCGGCGTTCCAGCCCTTTTTATGATGGTAGCTTCTGCTCCAACACAAAATGAAACTCAAAGTGCTTTACATAAAAAATAAAATGATTATTAGAAAGGACAACATGTAAAAGTAACACAAAGCAACAGTACTTCGAGGAGGATTTAATACTATGTATAAAACAACTTTTCAACTAGGATTCCTAAAAGACAATAGATGTGTCATGAGACAAGAGGTTCCAGGCTGCAGTCAGATGTTAAAAACCTTTTCTACCATGATTACTAAAATACATTACAAAATACAATATTATGTTTAAAACAACTATAGTGTCACAAGCGAGCTTCCTAAAATACCTTACAAAATACAATATTACATTTAAAACCACTATAGTGTCAGGCGCGAGCTTTTATTCTGAAATTTAGAAAGTCGGGGCGTGGCTTCTGTATCACCGGACGAGAGGTCATGTCAGGAGAGCCGTGAGACGGAGACTCCAGGCCGCACCCATACAGTCTTGCATTCAACATTCGTCTGATGAGGCTTTGAGAGTTTGGCCAGCGGCATTTTTGTGTATGTATTAATCTTTTTATTGAAATATAGCATTTTATATTTTATTTATTTATTCATACTGTCTTTTGTTTGTTGTTTGAAGGCTATTAACGATAACGTTAGCCAAAGTAACGTTAACTAGCATTAATGAGCAACCTGGCCCAAGTCAGTTAGCAGTTGTTGAAGTTTTCGGAACCAGGATGGATTTATTCAGTTAATACACATGTAGAAAGGTAAACGTATAATGTTAGAAGCCATAAGAGAGTGTGAAGTTGACGTTACACCGTGTCAAATGCTCTGTTTAGTCAACATCTAGCATGTAACATGTAGCATGTAACAGTGTCAAAGGTCACCATTCGGGGTGTGATCTGGCCCGTGAGGCCTGCATTTTTTAAATAATTCACAAATGCTTTTTGATGCCAAAATAACTATTGAATATTGTTAGTTAACATATGTTAGTTAACGAGAGAAAATGTCCTAGCCGTGATGCTAACGTGGGGTGCACATGTTATATCTGAAGCATGTCTGCCTCGCTAAACTGCTGCAGTTAGCAGGCCTTCTGTGTCCACACAGACAACAGTAAATATTATGCGAGGTGATGTTGCAATGTTAACAATAACAACGTGCTGTGACTTTATGCTTTTGGGGCTACAATAATCTTCTGAGACCAGCTGCAGTTTTTAGAGTCAGTTTCTCCGTAGACTGTAGGTTTCTTCAAGTTGAAGTGCGCCTTGGCTGGTGAGCGGCAGAGCGCAATATTGATTTATTAAAATGGCTATTTTTTTCACTGTGTTCTATTATTAATCTGCACAAATAATCAGTCTGTTAATTTCTGTTAAATGATCAACTTTCATTGTGCATACATTTTCATGTAAATAAACTTAATAATAATATCAATATTCAACAGAATAGCCTAAGCCTTCAAAATCAGGAGAAGAATCTAGCAGAAGTAAAGTTTCTAAAAAACCCCCAAAATAATTTATTCTCTTAATGATTAGTTAATTTGTCTGATTTTAAAGTGGACATGTAACTAGATAATGCCAGTGGAAATGAGATCCCAAATGTTTTTGTGCAAGAATATATCATAGAAGACCAGTGCTTGAGAAGGCTGCAATTAGTTTCCTCATATTTAAAGTGCACAGAGTTAATTGATTATTTCTTAAGTTTGTCTTAATTTATTTCACAAATTAACAAAACTTAACATTTCATATGTTCAATTTAGACTGGACTTAACCGAAATTGAGTTGGAATAGCGCAGTTTAAAATACAGTTTATGCATTTTTACCATAACTGAAGCCATAACTGTCCTTTTTTATTCATTTCTCTTCAGTTTGAAATGCCGCCCAGGCTCAGTCCTTTTAAAGATGCCTGTCACCATGTTGGTTTAAAGACCGACAAAACATGGAAACTGGAGGTGAAATTCATCAATGCAGTGAAAGGTAAGATGATTTCTTATGTCTAGATAATAATAATACTAATTATAATAACTGGAATGTATACAGCACCTTTCAAGAAACCCAAAGATGCTTTACACAGATACGAATAGACACAGTAGAGATGACAATATGAAATTTCATTTAAGCCTTTAGATGATGTTATTTTGAGTGTGGATGAAGCAGCTAAAATGATAGCCCTGATCGATCTGAGCTCCATTCAGAAAACAAGCATTTTAAAAGTTTTTGCTTTTCGTCATGCTGACAGGACTGACAAAACATTAATTCAGAGTTTTTACAAAGCGGCATCATGATGTAGTTATTTCAGCATCCATTTGATCAGTTTATTGTAATTAAATCACTGTAAAATCTAAGTTTAATTTGGGTTTATTCCGTTTTAAGGTCTATAATTGTCACCTGGGATGTGTATAAATCAACAGGTTTTGGGGTCACAATAGCAGGCAGGCTGAGCTTCAGTAACATCACCGCTTTGGCTCCCATTGTCCACGTCGGAACTGGTTGGTGCTGCTCATGTTATTCATTGCTGTAAAAACAAATACTCCGCGGTCAAACTTGGGCAAGTAAAGCAAGGCAAAAATTCACCTCCTAAACACTGTCTGTGTGGGTGCTCATGCAGGGCTTAACAATAAGGATTGCCCGATTGCCCGGGGCAAGTAAAACTCACGGTCGGGCATGTAAACTAACAACTCACTTGCCCGATTGGGCAAGTTGCTAAAAATAGTAAAAGTTAATAACTAATTGATAAAATAAATGTATTATTGTGTTATAATGTCCTGCCCACAGCCCCCATTGATATTAGTTTGCGACGGACGCTTCATATAATAACATAACAATATACTATTTATGGTGTTATGCCATCGTGTCATTTCTGTCTCTACATGGTCACGCGTTAACAATTCTCCTCTGCTCTCTGTATTGTGCACGTTGGAGTTCCTCCACACACACAGGTGAGCACACTAGAGCAGCTCGGGCTGCATTTTCCTGACCAAACCTGACCCCGAGCCCGGTGCAGTTTGTCAGCTGACAAAGTTATTGTTATGGACAGTGTGTAGCCTAAATAACCATCGACAGACTGCACATTACGCACAGACAAACACACTGCTCGCACAGCAGTGCAGCATGGCACTCATACTGAGCTTGTGTTGCGTTCAGGCGTTGTCACGTAAATAACAGCTTCCAGCACTTAAATAGGTCATAGCACAAAACAGCATGTCAAGTGACTTTTTACTTTATTATATTCAATAAAATTGTATGTTCCTAAATCTTGAGACACCTCATATGTAAGCTAGACAGACATTTCACCTGCTCATTACTGTGCACACATGTACTGTATGTACTTAGTCCTAAAGAGCCCTTCTGGTGCCAGTAGATACATAGAAACATCCCAGCAGGCTGTGCTTTGCAAGCATACAAAATGTTTCACGCATGTGAAAATTATTTTTCATGCGTGTGCTTCACCTGTTAATACAGCAGAACTGGAGAGAGGGATGAACAATAAATAGAGGTGGGCATGGCTCAAGTAGGGCGCAAAATTATAGACAGAGAATGATTGACAAATTTTTCACTTTAAGCCCTGACACTGTCATATTTGTGTAGGAATTAAGCTACAATACATGACATATGTTGTTTTAATTAATAAATACAGTGTGAATAAAGATTACTGAACATAAAAATAACTGCAGTCTTTGTTAATTGATAGCCGCTTAAATTAAACAATTTTTTTTAGGGCAAGTACAAACTGACTTCGGGCAAGTAGATCTCTGACCAACTTGCCCAACCGGGCAAGTGAAAAAAAACCTTAGCGTTGAACCCTGTCATGCCTTCCACCATGTTTTCAGTGGGGCCAAACATTGCATACTATGCATGCGCGTCTGTGTCTGAAGGACTGCTACTGCTTTGGTGAGCAGTATCACTATGAGTTTTTCAACAGTGCCATAATCAAACACAGCTTTAATGATAATTAAAATTTGAAACAGTAATACTAACCGTCAGGAATTTTACCACGGTTTATCACTTAACTGGTAATCGTTACATCCCTAAGACACCTTGAACTTGAACCGGAAGTGGTTCGAGCTCCGCCATCTTTCCAGCCGTCCGATGTCTCTTATTTGTCCATCGAGGAGAGAGGAGCAAGGAATGAGGAGCGATGAGTGAGGATACACGAGCTTCCTTTACGGAAGTCTTTTACCAGCCGACACTCCTCTTTACTGTTCCATCAGTTATTGACTGGATGCTGCTCCAACAGACTGATATGTTTGTGCCATCACTGATTATGATGGCCGCATCTGCTGCAGTAGCTCATTGCATTACGTTATCATCAACTTACAGGTTACAGAGTTTATTGTAACTATTTGTGCGCTGTTTTTCCTGTTGTTTAATACATTTGGCCAAAATCTCTTATAAAAGATAAGTGCTATTAACAGGTAAATGATGGACTAAACTGCATTTCAGTGGTTTTTCACCAGTACTTCTTCTCCACTTTCGTGTCTCAGGCCTCAAAATAAATCATTATCCTTTACAGCGTTTGTGTAAATTAAACACTGTATGTATTTATAAAGTTGTTTATTTAGTCTAACATTGCAAACACCAGCAGAGTGTCTCCAATCGACAGCTTGCGTTATAATAAAACATTGGTAAATTATCATACAAAAAATGAATACAGTATAAACAAAATTCGAATAGATTTATTTTGTAAATTATGACGTGTGTGTGTAAGTAACTTCCTGGATAATGAACATCATGAACAGCTAATAAAACAAGGTCAAGGGTCAGAGCTTCTCAGTGGCCAGCAGCAGTAGACTTTGGTTGGGTTGCAGCTGCCTAATGTGAACGTACAACCTGTGAAGCAGGGCTCATATGAGTGCAGAGACTCTGCAGAAAATAAATCTGTCTCAGAGCATTTTGATCAGATAAATAACAATGACAATAAAACATGTGGATACCACTGACATTTAATGACAGTGGGACAGTATGGAGTGACTGTAGAGTAGCTCGTGCAGTACAGTGTCATTCTAGTGTTTCAGATTGTCATAAAAGCTGTGGAAGTCTTTGGGTATGACCTCTTTGAGTTCTTGGAGGTGTTTGTATTTCGTCTCTTTGATCTTCAGGCTGTATGTGTAGAGTGGTGTGACTGCAGGTGAGTCTGAGGAGGTGTGTCGGAGCTGCTGCTTTGGCAATGGTCTCCAGTCATTGGAGTGCTGGGTTTTGAAGTCCATTGTCCCACTGATGTTGTACCTAACAACATGCAAAAAAATACCAGTGTTTCCCATGCATTCATTTATCTGTGGCGGTGCGTCACGAATAAATTATCTCCGCCACATATAGATTTTTCTGCTTTTGGCGCTAACTGTTCGTCCTCACTCATAAACATTGTGAATATAGCTTGTCGTTACAATTCTGGTGCAATAGGTGGCGGTATGCATCATTAAGACGCACTTAACGCACCTGGTCCGCCAGAAGAAGAAGCAGACGTAGTAGCAGAACGGATCCAAAGACCTCTTGGTACAAATATGTGGGCAAACAAGTCCAAAAGTGGTCCGAACAACTCTAACTCATCATGTTATATTAGCCTGTGTCTGTATTAACATAGCTGGAAGCTCAACATGTGCAGAGACATTAACTCACGCTGTTAGTAGTGTTAACTGCAGCGCGAGTCCCGTAGCAGCTCACCCGCGTTAATCAATTACAGCGGCTCCACCGGCAACGGGAGCGGTGTGACAACCACCGTCTGTCGCGTGACAACTCTCTATTTTACGCAGCTCTTCTATTTTTGTCGCGCTACGCTCCCCTACGTGACCCTCCAGCAGATAAAAACTGCATGAAATAGTGTGTTAAACGAACACAATGTGTTTTTAAATGAATAAACCATTATCAGAGGTGATATGTGATGATTTTTTTCATGCATTTACCCATGTTTATCCGTGACATTGTGTAAATGTCCGTGGCGGACATTTGAAAGCGAGTAGATGACAAACAGTACAGTTAACTTGTAGATAACTCAAATATATGTAATAACTTAGGTGGGAAATGCTTTAACATTTCATGCAGCCTCGGCTTGGCAAACGGTAAACAACCCGCTGGCTTCTCTACGTGTTGCTTCCGTACGCAGTCAGTGTAGCCCAAATGAATACGCTGCTATGCTGATGTGACGCTTACGTTTGCAGCTGGCGGAGCCTGGCCGTAACCACAAATAGATTCCTGTCCTGTGGGAAACATTGAATACACATCAAAAAGTTAACCCAAAATACAAATTATAATTTTACATAGATTATAACGCCTCATTTAAATTCTACCTCAGCACACTGCACTTTATATTATCCTGAAATACATCCTACTAGGGTTGTGCCAATGGCGATCCGATCGCCATCATCGTGGAAGGGTTGTTTCACGATGTCTTTTAAATGACGATGCAATTGCGAGTTGTGGGGAGACAGCGCATGTGTGGAGCATGCTGAGATCGAGGCTGATTTTTCGCTTAGGGCGAATGCAAAAATGCTTAGGTTCCGTGCCTAAGCTGTATAATGGCAGGGAAAACCCTGGAGAGGAAGTCCAATGTCTCTTAATTCATATTTCCTCGTATCCTCTCTCCTTGCATGATTTCCTCACGTTTCTCCTCGTTGAGAGGACTAAGACGCAAGGAGAGGAGAGTAGGAAGGAAACAATCCTGAAATTAAGGACTTTCGATGCACCCATAGACAGAGCAGAAGTTAGAGGCCATTTTTTACTTTAAATGCATCACTGTGTTTCTAGAAATTTCAGAAAAAGTAAATTACTTGAATTAAATCACTATACCACTAGTTGGCATCTCAACTTAGTCGTGCTGCCATTGAATAAAAAAAAAAAGGTTTTGTCACTCTTAAGCTGCAATGTGTGTGTTTAAATACATGTTGCCACAGAAGAAATATCCATTGTAGTGTATGATTTGCTTTCTTGTTTTGATCAAAATTTCCTTTTATTTTTCTTGCAGGACGTGGTTTGTTCGCATACGAGGTTCATTCTGCAAAGGAGATTTTGTCGTTGAATACAGGGGTGATTTGATAGATGATGCTGAAGCCGAGAGGAGGAGAAAGGTTTACCATCCCTCATGTGCTGCATTTTCTTTCTCTTCAAGTGGAGAGGGAAAACATGGTGGTAAGATTTAAAATTGCATCTTTATCTCTGGTACATTCCTTTATATACATTCTATAAATTGTTGAATTTGATATAAGACTGCACAATCAATGTCTGCCATTTAATAATGTGACACTGCAAGGTAAAGGAAATACATTGAATGTTGAATTTTGGATAGGACCTGGGGAGACATTATTTTCAACTAAAATTGTTTTTATTTTCCTCTTTCTCATCTTTTTGTCCATTCTAAGTATTGATGCCTCCAGAGAAGACGATTCATTTGGCCGCCTAGTGAATGATGAACACAGACATCCAAATTGCAGGATGAAACAAATTGAGGTGGAGGGAAGCCCACACTTATGCCTTTTTGCTCTAAAAGACATAAAGGAAGGTGAAGAAATAACTTACGACTACGGAGGCGATGACTGCCCATGGCGAATGCAAGTATGTCTCATGACTGCACAGTTTTTAAATGTGTAGGCTTTAAGAACGTCTCAGAATAACATTGTGTGTGAAGGTATCTTCATTAGAAACTACTGAAATTAAATTATCCTGTATTTTTATTAATTAGTGTTTTTACATATTTTAGAAATTTGGGACAGATCTTTAACTGTCTGGACCTTTTCCTTGGCCTAATTATCACTGTAATCTGACACATTCACGATGTCCCCACAGTGCACTTCTTATGATACCATTAGTGTTAAATAAAACCAAGAGATGCTTTGTCCCGTAAAGGATGATAACATGGTGTGTAAAAATGTCCCCATTAAGCTTGTTGTATTGAAGATGTGTGAAAGCGGGAACTGCCCACTGGTCCGACATCCCATTGTTGCAACCATATTAAACCCATTGTTCCGAAGTCCCGTTGTTCCGAAATCATCATGATGCCCTGTGGTTAAGGTCTGGTTAGGTTTAGGCACAAAAACCACTTGGTTAGGGTCAGGAAAAGATCATGGTGTGGGTTAAAATGAAAAAGAAAGTGGCAAACACATAAGCCGTGAGCCTGCTTTGCCTCAAGCCTTTCCCAGCTGACCCACAGCCGGTCGCGGCGCACCATCAAGGCAGAAATACGCCCGCCGGGAGCCGTTCAGCACCGCAGAGAGCTCCCCACACAACCCCGACCCCAGAGTTAATAACTGGAGGTTATGGTGTTTCACTCTCTTCTCTCTATGACACTTGTATCTTGACCAGTAGCCTACTTTCGTTGCGTTGCTGATCCTCTATGGTACACAAATACAGTATAGCCTGGTATAATCACATATCGGAACAACGGGACGTCTGACTAATGGGATGTCGGACAAATAACATGGACCCGTGAAAGCAAACAGAGGTTGACTCATTAGTCTGAAATATTACAGTACAGTTTGGTGTTTTCTTTTCTTATGAAGTCTGGTGTTTTGGCATGTACTGAGGTTTACAGATCCTTAAGAACATGTATTTATCTACTTGAGTTTTACATGGTGTTTACATTAAATTGACCTAAAGGTCCTCATATTTTCATTGTTTTCCTTGTCAATCATTGCAGATGACATTGTGTGCCATGGATATTCATCCTGCAAAGAGCTCCCATCCTGCTGCCATGTCTGAGAAACGGATGGAAGAAGCTTTGTGTCTACAGGACACTACTCAAGAGGTACATTCACCTTCATCACTTGATGTTTACTTCAACAGCCTCTGTACGTTTGGTTTAAACAACTAAACAAAGCAAATGAGGTCATTGTGAGGGTAATTTCTTGTCAATCAGGTCTACTAACAGTTAAATCTAATACCTCAATGAGGCAAAAGTTAAAGGGACTTTTAAGATGGATCTGAACCTGTCTGGATATTTTCCTTTGGCCCAATTATCACCTTGATCTGGCACATTTACGATGTCCCCACAGTGCACTTCTTATGATACCATTAGTGTTCAATAAAACCCAGAGATGCTTTGTCCCTGTAAAGGATGATAACACGGTGTGTAAAAATGTCCCCATTAAGCTTGTTGTATTGAAGATGTGTGAAAGCAAACAGAGGTTGACTCATTAGTCTGAAATATTACAGTACAGTTTGGTGTTTTCTTTTCTTATGAAGTCTGGTGTTTTGGCATGTACTGAAGTTTACAGATCCTTAAGAACATGTATTTATCTACTTGAGTTTTACATGGTGTTTACATTAAATTGACCTAAAGGTCCTCATATTTTCATTGTTTTCCTTCTAAATCATTGCAGATGACATTGTGTGCCATGGATATTCATCCTGCAAAGAGCTCCCATCCTGCTGCCATGTCTGAGAAACGGATGGAAGAAGCTTTGTGTCTACAGGACACTACTCAAGAGGTACATTCACCTTCATCACTTGATGTTTACTTCAACAGCCTCTGTACGTTTGGTTTAAGCAACTAAACAAAGCAAATGAGGTCATTGTGAGGGTAATTTCTTGTCAATCAGGTCTACTAACAGTTAAATTTAATACCTCAATGAGGCAAAGTTAAAGGGACTTTGAAGATGGATCTGAACCTGTCTGGATATTTTCCTTTGGCCCAATTATCACCTTGATCTGGCACATTTACGATGTCCCCACAGTGCACTTCTTATGATACCATTAGTGTTCAATAAAACCCAGAGATGCTTTGTCCCGTAAAGGATGATAACATGGTGTGTAAAAATGTCCCCATTAAGCTTGTTGTATTTTAGATGTGTGAAAGCAAACAGAGGTTGACTCATTAGTCTGAAATATTACAGTACAGTTTGGTGTTTTCTTTTCTTATGAAGTCTGGTGTTTTGGCATGTACTAAAGTTTACAGATCCTTAAGAACATGTATTTATCTACTTGAGTTTTACATGGTGTTTACATTAAATTGACCTAAAGGTCCTCATATTTTCATTGTTTTCCTTGTAAATCATTGCAGATGACATTGTGTGCCATGGATATTCATCCTGCAAAGAGCTCCCATCCTGCTGCCATGTCTGAGAAGCGGATGGAAGAAGCTTTGTGTCTACAGGACACTACTCAAGAGGTACATTCACCTTCATCACTTGATGTTTACTTCAACAGCCTCTGTACGTTTGGTTTAAACAACTAAACAAAGCAAATGAGGTCATTGTGAGGGTAATTTCTTGTCAATCAGGTCTACTAACAGTTAAATTTAATACCTCAATGAGGCAAAAGTTAAAGGGACTTTGAAGATGGATCTGAACCTGTCTGGATATTTTCCTTTGGCCCAATTATCACCTTGATCTGGCACATTTACGATGTCCCCACAGTGCACTTCTTATGATACCATTAGTGTTCAATAAAACCCAGAGATGCTTTGTCCCGTAAAGGATGATAACATGGTGTGTAAAAATGTCCCCATTAAGCTTGTTGTATTGAAGATGTGTGAAAGCAAACAGAGGTTGACTCATTAGTCTGAAATATTACAGTACAGTTTGGTGTTTTCTTTTCTTATGAAGTCTGGTGTTTTGGCATGTACTAAAGTTTACAGATCCTTAAGAACATGTATTTATCTACTTGAGTTTTACATGGTGTTTACATTAAATTGACCTAAAGGTCCTCATATTTTCATTGTTTTCCTTCTAAATCATTGCAGATGACATTGTGTGCCATGGATATTCATCCTGCAAAGAGCTCCCATCCTGCTGCCATGTCTGAGAAACGGATGGAAGAAGCTTTGTGTCTACAGGACACTACTCAAGAGGTACATTCACCTTCATCACTTGATGTTTACTTCAACAGCCTCTGTACGTTTGGTTTAAGCAACTAAACAAAGCAAATGAGGTCATTGTGAGGGTAATTTCTTGTCAATCAGGTCTACTAACAGTTAAATTTAATACCTCAATGAGGCAAAAGTTAAAGGGACTTTGAAGATGGATCTGAACCTGTCTGGATATTTTCCTTTGGCCCAATTATCACCTTGATCTGGCACATTTACGATGTCCCCACAGTGCACTTCTTATGATACCATTAGTGTTCAATAAAACCCAGAGATGCTTTGTCCCGTAAAGGATGATAACATGGTGTGTAAAAATGTCCCCATTAAGCTTGTTGTATTGAAGATGTGTGAAAGCAAACAGAGGTTGACTCATTAGTCTGAAATATTACAGTACAGTTTGGTGTTTTCTTTTCTTATGAAGTCTAGTGTTTTGGCATGTACTAAAGTTTACAGATCCTTAAGAACATGTATTTATCTACTTGAGTTTTACATGGTGTTTACATTAAATTGACCTAAAGGTCCTCATATTTTCATTGTTTTCCTTGTAAATCATTGCAGATGACATTGTGTGCCATGGATATTCATCCTGCAAAGAGCTTCCATCCTGCTGCCATGTCTGAGAAGCGGATGGAAGAAGCTTTGTGTCTACAGGACACTACTCAAGAGGTACATTCACCTTCATCACTTGATGTTTACTTCAACAGCCTCTGTACATTTGGTTTAAGCAACTAAACAAAGCAAATGAGGTCATTGTGAGGGTAATTTCTTGTCAATCAGGTCTACTAACAGTTAAATTTAATACCTCAATGAGGCAAAAGTTAAAGGGACTTTGAAGATGGATCTGAACCTGTCTGGATATTTTCCTTTGGCCCAATTATCACCTTGATCTGGCACATTTACGATGTCCCCACAGTGCACTTCTTATGATACCATTAGTGTTCAATAAAACCCAGAGATGCTTTGTCCCGTAAAGGATGATAACATGGTGTGTAAAAATGTCCCCATTAAGCTTGTTGTATTGAAGATGTGTGAAAGCAAACAGAGATTGACTCATTAGTCTGAAATATTACAGTACAGTTTGGTGTTTTCTTTTCTTATGAAGTCTGGTGTTTTGGCATGTACTAAAGTTTACAGATCCTTAAGAACATGTATTTATCTACTTGAGTTTTACATGGTGTTTACATTAAATTGACCTAAAGGTCCTCATATTTTCATTGTTTTCCTTGTAAATCATTGCAGATGACATTGTGTGCCATGGATATTCATTCTGCAAAGAGCTCCCATCCTGCTGCCATGTCTGAGAAACGGATGGAAGAAGCTTTGTGTCTACAGGACACTACTCAAGAGGTACATTCACCTTCATCACTTGATGTTTACTTCAACAGCCTCTGTACATTTGGTGTAAGCAACTAAACAAAGCAAATGAGGTCATTGTGAGGGTAATTTCTTGTCAATCAGGTCTACTAACAGTTAAATTTAATACCTCAATGAGGCAAAAGTTAAAGGGACTTTGAAGATGGATCTGAACCTGTCTGGATATTTTCCTTTGGCCCAATTATCACCTTGATCTGGCACATTTACGATGTCCCCACAGTGCACTTCTTATGATACCATTAGTGTTCAATAAAACCCAGAGATGCTTTGTCCCGTAAAGGATGATAACATGGTGTGTAAAAATGTCCCCATTAAAGCTTGTTGTATTGAAGATGTGTGAAAGCAAACAGAGATTGACTCATTAGTCTGAAATATTACAGTACAGTTTGGTGTTTTCTTTTCTTATGAAGTCTGGTGTTTTGGCATGTACTAAAGTTTACAGATCCTTAAGAACATGTATTTATCTACTTGAGTTTTACATGGTGTTTACATTAAATTGACCTAAAGGTCCTCATATTTTCATTGTTTTCCTTGTAAATCATTGCAGATGACATTGTGTGCCATGGATATTCATTCTGCAAAGAGCTCCCATCCTGCTGCCATGTCTGAGAAACGGATGGAAGAAGCTTTGTGTCTACAGGACACTACTCAAGAGGTACATTCACCTTCATCACTTGATGTTTACTTCAACAGCCTCTGTACGTTTGGTTTAAGCAACTAAACAAAGCAAATGAGGTCATTGTGAGGGTAATTTCTTGTCA